>NC_029780.3:91946828-91949006 GCF_000817695.3 Arachis duranensis
CTGCCGGGGATTGTTTGAGTTTGGACAACTGACGGTTCATCTTGTTGCTCAGATTAGGTAATTTTCTTTTTGTTTTATTTTCAAAAAATTTTCAAAAAATCTTTCAAAAAAAATTTTACTTCTGTTTTTGAAAAAAATATTCTAAATTTTTAAGAATGAATAGTGTTTCATGAAGCATGTTGTAGCTTGGTTGGCTGTAAAACCATGTCTAAATTCTTTTGAACTGAGGCTTCCTCTTCACATGCTTGAACTATGTATGCTGAAGCTTGGCTGGCTATTAAGCCATGTCCAACCCTTGGATTGGAGCTTTAGGCTAACATTGAAAGATTCCTGGAATTCTTCTTAAAAATTTTGAATTTCTTATTTTCTTTTTCCTATATGTTTTTCGAAAAATATAAAATAGAATCCAAAAAAATAATAAAATAAAAAAATTTAAAAATTTTTGTTTCTTGTTTGAGTCTTGAGTCAATTTTTAAGTTTGGTGTCAATTGCATATTCATCTTGTTCTTGTATTTTTCGAAAATTCATGCATTCATAGTGTTCTTCATGATCTTCAAGTTGTTCTTGGTAAGTCTTCTTGTTTGATCTTTAAATTTTCTTGTTTTGTGTTGTATGATATTTTTCATGTGCATTTTCGCATTCATAGTGTCTAAACATGAAAGATTTCTAAGTTTGGTGTCTTGCATGTTTCTTTGCATCAAAAATTTTTCAAAAAATATGTTCTTGATGTTCATCATGATCTTCAAAGTGTTCTTGGTGTTCATCTTGATATTCATAGTGTTCTTGCATGCATCATGTGTTTTGATCCAAAATTTCCATGTTTTGGGTCATATTTGTGTTTTTCTCTCTCATCATTAAAAAAATTCAAAAATAAAAAATATCTTTTCCTTTTTTTCTCTCATAATTTCGAAAATTTGAGTTGACTTAGTCAAAAAATTTTAAAATTAGTTATTTCTAATAAGTCAAGTCAAATTTTCAAATTTAAAAATCTTATCTTTTTCAAAACTTTTTCAAAAATCAAATCTTTTTCATTTTTCTTAATATTTTTCGAAAATTTTAATTTAATTTTTCAAAATCTTTTTCTTATTTTATTTCAAATTTCGAAACTTAACTAACAAGTAATGTGATTGATTCAAAAATTTGAAATTTGTTACTTTATTGTTAAGAAAGGTTTAATCTTTAAATGCAAGAATCATATCTTTTAGTTTCTTGTTAGTCAAGTAATTAATTTTAATTTTAAAAATTAATTCTTTTCCAACCATATCTTTTTAATCATATCTTTTTATCATATCTTTTTCAAAAATTTGATTTCAAAATATCTTCTTATCTTCTTATCTTTTCAAATTTGATTTTCAAATCTTTTTCAACTAACTAATTGAGTTTTTGTTTGTTTCTTATCTTTTTCAAAACCACCTAACAACTTTTCTCTCTCCAATTTTCGAAAATACCTCCCTCTTTTTCAAAAATTCTTTTAATTAATTAATTGTTTCAAATTTTAATTTTAATTTTAATTCCCCTTTAATTTTCAAAAATTATTAACTCCTCTTCAAAAATTATTTTCGAAAACTTCTCTCTCTCATATTATTCTATTTATTCATTCATTTACTAACACTTCTCTTCATCTCAAATCACTGCCCCTATCCTCTCCCTTGTGTTTGGATTATTCATTCTTCTTCACTCTTATTCCCTTTCTTCTTCTACTAACATAAAGGAATCTCTATATTGTGACATAGAGGATTCCTCTTCTTTTTCTGTTCTCTTCTCTTTCATATGAGCAGGAACAAGGAAAAAGATATTCTTGTTGAAGCTGATCCTGAACCTGAAAGGACTCTGAAGAGGAAACTAAGAGAAGCTAAATTACAACAATCCAGAGACAACCTTACTGAAATTTTCGAACAAGAAAAGGATATGGCAGCCGAACCCAACAACAACAATGCAAGGAGGATGCTGGTGATTATACTACACCTACTTTCAAGTTTGATGGAAGAAGCATCTCAATTCCTGCCATTGGAGGAAACAATTTTGAGCTGAAACATCAACTAGTTGCTATAATGCAACAAAACTACAAGTTTCATGGACTTCTGATGAGCGGATAATTTGTACGCTTTTTGGCATTGTTTTTAGTATGTTTTTAGTATGATCTAGTTAGTTTTTAGTATATTTTTATTAGTTTTTAGT
>NC_029780.3:91949234-91949435 GCF_000817695.3 Arachis duranensis
TGAGCTAGAGAAGCCCAATTGGCGCGCTCTCAACGGCGTTTGAAAGTAGACATCCTGGGCTTTCCAGCAATATATGATAGTCCATACTTTGCCCAAAATTTGATGGCCCAAACCGGCGTTCAAAGTCACCCTCAGAAATCCCAGCGTTAAACGCCGGAACTGGCACCAAAATGGGAGTTAAACGCCCAAACTGGCACTAAA
>NC_029780.3:91950451-91951042 GCF_000817695.3 Arachis duranensis
TTTCGTGCACCAAGTTTTTGGCGCCGTTACCGGGGATTGTTGAGTTTGGACAACTGACGGTTCATCTTGTTGCTTAGATTAGGTATTTTTTTCAGAATTCTTGAAGATGAATTCTAGAGTTTCATGATGATTTGTTGAAGTCTGGCTGGCTATGAAGCCATGTCTAATTTCATTGGACCGAGGTTTCAACTTATCATCACAAGAGCTTGTTGATTTTCATCAATCTTGCTGTTGGAGCAGTGATCTGCTAAGGCTTGGCTGGCCAGTGGCCATGTCTAGTGTTTTGGACCGAAGCTTTCCTTGAAAGCTTGGCTGGCTGTGAAGCCATGTCTAATTCCTGGACCGGAGTCTTAGACTAAACATTGCATGATTCCTGGAGTTCTCATTAAGAATTTTTGATACCTTTATCTTCTTTTTCCACTTAATTTTTGAAAATCACAAAAAAAAAATTTTACAAAGTCATAAAATCCAAAAATATTTATTGTTTGAGTCTAGTGTCTCATGTTAAGTTTGGTGTCAATTGCATGCATTTGTTCTTATTGCATTCATTCATATGTCTTAAGTGATCTTCAAGATGTTCTTGATGATTTC
>NC_029780.3:91954617-91955135 GCF_000817695.3 Arachis duranensis
AAAAACCCTTCACCTATCAAATCCCATCTTTCTCTTCACCACTCACATCCATCCTTCATAAAACCCCACCTACCTCACCCTTCAAATTCAAACCACTTTCCCTCCCAAACCCACCCATACATGACCGAACCATGAGCCCCCCCACTCCTCTATAAACCCATCTTCACTCCTTCATTTTCACACAACCAAACCACCACTTCTCCCCCTTTTTGGCCGAACACAAAGCCATTCCCTTCTTCTTCATTTCTCCTTCTTCTCCTCTCTTCTTTCTTTTTTTGCTCGAGGATGAGCAAACCTTTTAAGTTTGGTGTGGTAAAAGCATTGCTTTTGTTTTTCCATAACCATTTATGGCATCCAAGGCCGGAGAAACCTCTAGAAAGAGGAAAGGAAAGGCAAAAGCTTCTATCTCCGAGTCATGGGAGATGGAGAGATTCATCTCAAGGGTGCATCAAGACCACTTCTATGAAGTTGTGGCCTTGAAGAAGGTAATCCCCGAGGTCCCCTTTTCACTCAAAAAG
>NC_029780.3:91956435-91957135 GCF_000817695.3 Arachis duranensis
AGCTGTGTTCAAGAATCATCATACTTAACTAGGAGAATCAATAACACTATCTGGATTCTGAGTTCCTAAAGAAGCCAATCATTCTGAATTTCAAAGGATAGAGTGAGATGCCAAAACTATTCAGAGGCAAAAAGCTAAAAGCCCCGCTCATCTAATTAATACTGATCTTCATAAATGTTTTTGGAATTCATTGCATACTCTCTTCTTTTTATCTTATTTGATTTTCAGTTGCTTGGGGACAAGCAACAATTTAAGTTTGGTGTTGTGATGAGCGGATAATTTGTATGCTTTTTGGCATTGTTTTTAGTAAGTTTTTAGTATGATTTAGTTAGTTTTTAGTATATTTTTATTAGTTTTTAGTTAAAATTCACTTTTCTGGACTTTACTATGAGTTTGTGTGTTTTTCTGTGATTTCAGGTATTTTCTGGCTGAAATTGAGGGACCTGAGCAAAAATCTGATTTAGAGACTAAAAAGGACTGCAGATGCTGTTGGATTCTGACCTCCCTGCACTTGAAGTGGAGTTTCTGGAGCTACAAGAACCCCAATTGGCGCGCTCTCAACGGCGTTGGTAAGTAGACATCCTGGGCTTTCCAGCAATATATGATAGTCCATACTTTGCTCAAGATTTGATGGCCCAAACTGGTGTTCAAAGTCACCCTCAGAATTCCCAGCGTTAAACGCCGGAACTGGCACAAGAAT
>NC_029780.3:91958134-91962250 GCF_000817695.3 Arachis duranensis
AAGTTTTATGGACTTCCATAAGAAGATCCCTACCAGTTTTTAACTGAGTTCTTGCATATCTGTGAGACTGTTAAGACTAATGGAGTAGATCCTGAAGTCTACAGGCTCATGCTTTTCCATTTTGTTGTAAGAGACAGAGCTAGAACATGGTTGGACTCACAACCTAAGGATAGCCTGGACTCTTGGGATAAGTTGGTCACGGCCTTCTTGGTTAAATTCTTTCCTCCTCAAAAGCTTAGCAAGCTTAGAGTGGATGTTCAGACCTTCAAGCAAAAATATGGTGAATCCTTCTATGAAGCTTGGGAAAGATACAAGCAGATGACCAAAAAGTGTCCTTCTGACATGTTTTCAGAATGGACCATGATAGATATATTCTATTATGGTCTGTCTGAGTTCTCCAAGATGTCACTGGACCACTCTATAGGTGGATCCATTTACCTAAAGAAAATGCCTGCAGAAGCTCAAGAACTTATCAAAATGGTTGCAAATAACCAATTCATGTACACTTCTGAGAGGAATTCCGTGAATAATGGGATGTCTCAGAGGAAGGGAGTTCTTGAAATTGATGCTCTGAATGCCATATTGGCTCAGAACAAAATGTTGACTCAGCAAGTCAACACGATTTCTCAAAGTCTGAATGGATGGCAAAATGCATCCAACAGTACTAAAAAGGCATCTTCTGAAGAAGAAGCTTATGATCCTGAAAACCCTGCAATGGTAGAGGTAAATTACATGGGTGAACCTTATGGAAACACCTATAATTCTTCATGGAGAAATCATCCAAATTTCTCATGGAAGGATCAACAAAAGCCTTAACAAGGCTTTAATAATGGTGGAAGAAATAGGTAAGCCTTTTCCATCATCTTCTCAGCAACAGACAGAGAATTCTGAGCAGAGTACCTCTAACTTGGCAAATATAGTCTCTGATCTGTCTAAGGCCACTTTAAGCTTCATAAGTGAAACAAGGTCCTCCATTGGAAATTTGGAGGCACAAGTGGGCCAGCTGAGTAAGAAAGTCACTAAAACTCCTTCTAGTACTCTCCCAAGCAATACTGAAAAGAATCCAAAAAGAGAGTGCAAGGCCATTGCTATAATCAATATGGCCGAACCTAGAGAGGAAGGGGAAGACGTGAATCCCAATGAGGAAGACCTCATGGGATGTCTCCCAACCAAGAAGGAGTTCCTTATTGAGAATCCAAAGGAATCTGAGGCTCATATAGAGATCATAGAGATTCCATTAAACCTCCTTCTGCCATTCATGAGCTCTGAAGATTATTCTTCCTCTAAAGAGGATGAAGATGTAACTGGAGAGCAAGTTGCTCAATATCTCAGAGCTATCATGAAGCTGAATGCCAAGTTATTTGGTAATGAGACTTGGGAAGGTGAACCTCCCTTGCTCATTAGTGAACTAGATACCTGGGTTCAGCAAACTTTACCTCAAAAGAGACAAGATCCTTGCAAATTCGTAATACCTTGCACCATAGGTACCATGACCTTTGAAAAAGCTCTGTATGACCTAGGATCAGGTATAAATCTTATGCCACTCTCTGTAATAGAGAAGCTGGGGATCATTGAGGTACAGCCTGCCATATTCTCATTACAAATGGCAGACAAGTCAGTAAGACAAGCTTATGGATTGGTAGAGGACGTGTTAGTAAAGGTTAAAGACCTTTACATCCCTGCTGATTTCATAATATTAGACACTAGGAAGGAAGAGGATGAATGCATCATCCTTGGAAGACCTCTCCTAGCCACAGCAGGAGCTGTGATAGATGTTAACAGAGGAGAATTAGTCCTTCAATTGAATGGGGACTACCTTATTTTTAAGACTCAAGGGTGTTCTTCTGTATACATGGAGAGGAAGCATGAAAAGCTTCTCTCAGTACAGAGTCAAACAAAGCCCCCACCATCAAACTCTAAGTTTGGTGTTGGTAGGCCACATCCAAACACTAAGTTTGGTGTTGAATCCCCACATCCAAACTCTAAGTTTGGTGTTGGGAGTCTACAACATTGACCTGATCACCTGTGTGGCTCCATGAGAGCCCACTGTCAAGCTATTAACATTAAAGAAGTGCTTATTGGGAGGCAACCCAGTTTTTATTTATCTAATTTTATTTTTCTTTTTATTGTTCTTTTATGTTTTATTAGGTTCATGATCATGTGGAGTCACAAAAAAATACTAAAATTAAAAATAGAATCAAAAATAGCAGAAGAAAAATCACACCTTGGAAGAAGGACTTACTGGCGTTCAAACGCCAGTAAGGAGCATCTGGCTGGCGTTCAACGCCAGAACAGAGCATGGATCTAGCGTTGAACACCAAAAACAAGCAGCATCCTGACATTTGAACGCCAGGAATATACCATGAGGAGAGCTGGCACTGAACACCAGAAAAATGCTGCAATTGGGCGTTGAACGCCCAAAATAAGCATCACTTCGGCGTTTAAACGCCAGAATTGTATGCAAAGGCATTTTACATGCCTAATTGGTGTAGGGATGTAAATCCTTGACATCTCAAGATCTGTGGACCCCACAAGATCCCCACCTACCTCAATTCACCTTCTCTCCTCTTCTTCCCCATAAACTCTCTTCCCCATAAACACTCTTCCCCAAAAACCCTTCACCAATCATTTCAATCTCTCTTTCCAATTACCCCCCTTCACCACTCACATCCATCCACTCTTCCCCATAAACCCCACCTACCTTCAAAATTCAAAATTTCTTTCCCACCCAAATCCACCCTAAATGGCCGAACCTACTCCCTCTCCCCTCACTATATAAACCGCTTCATTCTTCTTCATTTTCACACAACACAATACTCTCTTCTCTTCTCCTCCTTGACCGAAACACTAACATCTCTCCCTCTCCTCCATATCTTTTTCTTCTTCCTCTATTCTTTCTTCTCTTGCTCGAGGGCGAGCAATATTCTAAGTTTGGTGTGGTCAAAGCATAGCTTTTTTGTTTTTCCATAACCATTGATGGCACCTAAGGCCGGAGAAACCTCTAGAAAAGGGAAATAGAAGACAAAAGCTTCCACCTCCGAGTCATGGGAGATGGAGAGATTCATCTCCAAAGCCCATCAAGACCACTTTTCTGATGTTGTGGCCAAGAAGAAGGTGATCCCTGAGGTCCCTTTCAAGCTCAAGAAAAATGAGTATCCGGAGATCCGACATGAGATCCGAAGAAGAGGTTGGGAAGTCCTAACCAACCCCATGCAACAAGTCGGAATCTTAATGGTTCAAGAGTTCTATGCCAATGCATGGATCACTAGGAACCATGATCAAAGTATGAACCCGAATCCAAAGAATTATCTTACAATGGTTCAGGAAAAATACTTAGATTTCAGTTCAGAAAATGTGAGGTTGGCATTCAATTTGCCCATGATGCAAGGAGATGTACGCCCCTACACAAGAAGGGTCAACTTTGATCAAAGGTTGGACCAAGTCCTTATGGAGATATGTGTTGAAGGAGCTCAATGGAAAAGAGACTCCAAAGGTAAGCCGGTTCAATTAAAAAGACTGGACCTCAAGCCTGTGGCTAGAGGATGGTTGGAGTTCATCCAATGCTCCATCATCCCCACTAGCAACCGATCTGAAGTTACTGTAGATCGGGCCATCATGATTCATAGCATCATAATTGGAGAGGAAGTAGAAGTTCATGAAGTCATCTCCCTTGAATTCTACAAAATAGCCGAAAAGTCCTCCACCATGGCAAGGCTAGCTTTTCCTCATCTTATTTGCCATCTATGTTACTCAGCTGAAGTTATCATAGAAGGAGACATCCCCATTGAGGAGGATAAGCCCATCACTAAGAAGAGGATGGAGCAAACAAGAGAGCCCACTCATGGATCCCAAGAGACGCATGAGGAAGCTCATCACCAAGAAATCCTGGAGATGCCTCAAGGGATGCACTTTCCTCCCAACAACTATTGGGAACAACTCAACACTTCTCTAGAAGACTTGAGTTATAATATGGATCAATTAAGGGTGGAACATCAAGAACACTCTATCATTCTCCATGAAATTAGAGAAGATCAAAGAGCAATGAGGGAGGAGCAACAAAGGCAAGAAAGAGACATAGAAGAGCTCAAGGACATCATTGGTTCTTCAAGAAGAAAG
>NC_029780.3:91962447-91962826 GCF_000817695.3 Arachis duranensis
ATCTTAAATGAAAAATGTTTCTAATTCAAAAGAACAAGAAGTACATGAATTTTGAAATTATCTTTGAATTTAGTTTAATTATATTGATGTGGTGACAATACTTTTTATTTTCTGAATGAATGCTTGAACAGTGCATATTTTTGATCTTGTTGTTTATGGATATTAAAATTGTTGACTCTTGAAAGAATGATGAACAAAGAGAATGTTATTAACAATATGAAAAATCATGAAAATTGATTCTTGAAGCAAGAAAAAGCAGCGAAAAAGCAAAAGCTTGCAAAAAAAATGGCGAAAAAAATTAGAAAGAAAAAGAAAAAGCAAACAGAAAAAGCCAATAGCCCTTAAAACCAAAAGGCAAGGGTAAAAAGGATCCAAGGCT
>NC_029780.3:91962931-91973626 GCF_000817695.3 Arachis duranensis
TAAAACTGTTCAGAAGCAAAAAGCTACAAGTCCCGCTCATCTAATTAGAATTAATATTCATTGATATTTTGGGATTTATAGTATTTTCTCTTCTTTTTATCCTAATTGATTTTTAGTTGCTTGGGGACAAGCAACAATTTAAGTTTGGTGTTGTGATGAGCAGATAATTTATACGCTTTTTGGCATTGTTTTTAGGTAGTTTTTAATAGGATATAGTTACTTTTAGGGATGTTTTCATTAGTTTTTATGCTAAATTCACATTTCTGGACTTTACTATGATTTTGGCTAAATTCACATTTCTGGACTTTACTATGAGTTTGTGTGTTTTTCTATGATTTCAGGTATTTTCTGGCTGAAATTGAGGGACCTGAGCAAAACTCTGATAAAAGGCAGACAAAGGACTGCTGATGCCGTTGGATTCTGACCTCCCTGCACTCAGAATGAATTTTCTGGAGCTATAGAACTCTATATGGTGCGCTCTCAATGGCGTTGAAAAGTAGACATCCAGAGCTTTCCAGCAATATATAATAGTTCATACTTTATTTGAGATTAGATGATGTAAACTGGCGCTCAACGCCAGTTTCATGTTGCATTCTGGAGTCAAACGCCAGAAACACGTCACGAACCAGAGTTGAACGCCAGAAACACATTACAACTTGGCGTTCAACTCCAAAAGAAGCCTCTGCACCTGTAAAGCTCAAGCTCAGCCCAAGCACACACCAAGTGGGCCCCAAAAGTAGATTTCTGCATCAATTACTTACTTCTGTAAACCCTAGTAGCTAGTCTAGTATAAATAGGACATATTACTATTGTATTAGTCATCTTTTGACCACATATCTGGTCCTTCTCCTTATTTTCGAATTCATATCACATTTTGGGGGCTGGCCATTCGACCATGCCTGAACCTTCATCACTTATGTATTTTCAACGGTGGAGTTTCTACACACCATAGATTAAGGGTGTAGAGCTCTGCTGTACCTCGAGTTTTAATGCAATTACTACTAACTTTTATTCAAATTCAATCTTATTTCTGTTCTAAGATACTACTCGTACTTCAACCTGATGGATGTGATGATCCGTGACGCTCATCATCATCCGTCCCTATGAACGCGTGCCTGACAACCACTTCCATTCTACAAGCGAAAGCTAGAGTGTGTATCTCTTGGATTCCTAATGCACGACGCATGGTTGCCCTCGCCTGACAACCGAACCTTCCATTCCGTGAGATCAGAGTCTTCGTGGTATAAGCTAGAATTGATGGCGGCATTCATGAGAATCCGGAAAGTCTAAACCTTGTATGTGGTATTCCGAGTAGGATTCTGGGATTGAATGACTGTGACGAGCTTTAAACTCGCGATTGTTGGGCGTGATGACAAACGCAAAAGAATTAAGGGATTCTATTCTGACATGATCGAGAATCGACAGATGATTAGCCGTGCCGTGACAGAGCATTTGGACCTTTTTCACTGAGAGGATGGGATGTAGCCATTGACAACGGTGATGCCCTACATACAGCTTGCCATGGAAAGGAGTAAGAAGGATTGGATGAAGGCAGTAGGAAAGCATAAATTCAGAAGGAGCACAGCATCTTCATACGCCTATCTGAAGTTCCCATCGATGATCTACATAAGTATTTCTATCTTTATTTTCTGTCTATTTATTATTATTATTCGAAAACTCCATAACCATTTATTATCCGCTTGACTGAGATTTACAAGATGACCATAGCTTGCTTCATACCAACAATTTCTGTGGGATCGACCCTTACTCACGTAAGGTTTATTACTTGGACGACCCAGTACACTTGCTGGTTAGTTGTGCGAGGTTGTAAAGAAAGTGCTGAGTTATAAATGCGCATACCAAGTTGAATGCCATTATTAGATAGCACAGTTTCGTGCACCAACGGCTCATCAAATAAAGCCAGAAGTGGAGCGGGCATCATTCTGAAAAGTGATCAGGGAACCCAACTCGAACTCTCCTTAAGGTTCAAGTTTTTTGCCTCAAATAATCAAGCTGAGTACGAAGCCCTACTAGCTGGTTTAAAGCTGGCTTGGGAAGTCGGAGCCCGAAAGCTTACCATCTTCAGCGACTCACAAGTAGTCACCTCACAAATAGAAGGAAGCTACCAGGCAAATGATCCCACCATGAAAAAATATCTAGACAAGACTAGAGAACAGTTTGAAAAATTCATGGGATACGAGATCCGAAATATACCCCAGGAACAAAATGCCCGAGCTGATACACTTTTGAAACTAGCCAACACCAAATCAGGGGGCAACAATAGGAGCCTCATCCAAAAAACACTACAAAACCCGTCGACCTCGGAAGAGGAGAAGGTCCTAAACATATTGGACCAGGACCAAGGGTGGATGACTCCCATAATCAACTACCTTAAGACCGAAACACATCCCGCAGACAAAAAGGAGGCAAAATGGCTAGTACGAAAAGCACAGTACTACACCATAGTGCACGACATCCTATATAGGAGAGGGGTCTCAACACCCCTCCTAAAATATGTCCCAACCTCCGCTACAAGGGAAGCCCTAGAAGAAGTCCACGGTGGTATGTGCAGCAACCACCTCGGAGCAGGAGCTCTTTCCAAAAAGGTACTCCGAGCTGGCTTCTACTGGCTGACCTTACAAAAGGAAGCAACAGATTTTGTAAAAACATGCCCCCCATGCCAGAAGCACACCAACTTTCATATTGCCCCCACCCGAAGAGCTCATCTGCGTTACTTCACCCTGGCCGTTCGTAAAGTGGGGGCTCGACCTCCTCGGGCTATTCCCCCAGGGATCAGGGCAAGTTAAATTCCTGATCAGAAGAATAGACTACTTCACAAAGTGGATCGAGGCAGAGCCATTGGTCATCGCCATCGCCCAAAGAAGTCGGAATTTTTTATACAGAAATTGTCACAAGGTTTGGGGTCCTATGCTCCATCACCACGAACAATGGCACTCAGTTCACCATCACAAGCTTCAGAAACTTGGTAGCCGATCTAAAAATCAAGCACCAGTTCATCTCCATGGAACACCCACAAGCCAACGGACAGGCGGAAGCCGCCAACAAAGTCATATTGGCCTAGTTAAAATGGAGACTATAGAACGCAAAAGGAGCTTGGGCAGAAGAGCTCCCACAAGTCCTATGGGGATACCGGACAACGCCATACTCCACCACCGGGAAATCACCCTTCCGACTTGCTTACAGAATGGAGACAATGATCCTTGTAGAGGTAAAAGAAAGATCCCCTAGGGTGATCCTCTACAATGAAGATACCAACTCCCAAGCACAAAGGGAAGAGCTCGACTATAACCAGAAAGTAATCCGGCAAAACTTCACTACCGACGACCTCATTTTAATCTGAAACGATATCAAAGTAGGTCAGTCAGGAGAAGGGAAGTGAGCAGCCAACTGGAAAGGGCCATACCGAGTCACAGTAGTACTAGGAAAAGGTTTCTATAAGGTGGCCGGCCTCCAAGGGTGGGAGCTCCCGAGGTCATGGCATGCCTATAACCTAAGGAGGTACTACAGCTAGAAAAAGGTCTCAGGCCAAGGCGTGCTCTTTTTTCCTAAAGGGTTTTTTAATGAGGCACCAGGCCAAGACCTAAAAGCTGCCTGACTACTAGGGTAAGCGCTTATATGTATATATTTTTCATTTTACTACTTGAATAAAAATTTAGGATTCCCTAAGAAGTTTCCTACCAAGACGCATTAATTTACTCTCAAAAATGCAAAATTCATCGCCCGACCAAGGAAAGGTCAGCAAGGTGAAGCAACAAAGTCAAAAGTTAATGTGAGAAGTTATAAAAATTAACCCATATAAAGTGACCTGACGAGGTCAAACTAAAATGGGACTACTAAAAATAACTTGATAAGGCCCGACAGAGAAGTCAGACCAACGAAAGGATCACTAAAAAGGGAACAACATCATGCAAAAACCAAAAAGGTTGAAAAACCTGGTGCCAAAGTGCTTAGCTGAAAGGTATAAGTCCGAAAAAAGGACAGTACTTAAAAAGCGAAGTGCAATTGCAAAAATAGGGCTAAAAAGTCGTACAAACAAACTAAATAGAAAGGATTCTATGCAAGAACACTACTTAAAAGGTTGTTGGAAATAGACTAAAAAGTCCAGATGGCAAGCCGTAAGGACGACGCAACCAAAGCAAAAGGATGCCAGCGTGACCAAAGAGAAGGCTTAGTCCAAAAGGCAAAGGCAGAAGTTCACAAAGCAAACACTACCTCTAAGGATGTCAGCCTGGAAAAGCGCCAAACATCTAAAAACTAAGGGTATAGAACCCGCACAGAGGTCCCCATCACCAAACCCAAGGCCATACAAAGGTCAAGGAGATAGCCTAAAAATAAAAGTACTTCGCCAAGTACTCATCACCAGAATACACAGACACAAAAATTAAAACATTAAAGGCTCAAGGGCTAGCCAGAGCCAACCCAAGAGCAAAAAAGTGTTTTGATTAAAACTAAAAGTTGCTAAGAAGCAACTAGGAAATGTCAAAGAAATCATCCAAAAAGAGTTACAAAAACCAAAGTTCAAAAGGTCCACAGATGGGACCATACCAGCACATAATAAAAGGAGACATAAAAAGAGAATCATAAGGGGTCCATATTCGCCCTGACAGCCGCATCTTTTGGAGAAAGTGGGATAACCGAGATCGGGGTAGCTCCAACCATTCCATCAGGCCGATTCAAAATCTCCAGTTCAAGCTTCGCCTCGGGTTGGGACGTCTCGGTAGAAGGGGCTACAGAAGCCTTGGCCGTCGACACAGGAGCAGGGACCTCGTCATCATTAGGGGACGCATAATTTTCCCATCCTCCACAACGTTGTCCATACTGAATAAGGAGAGGTCGACACCAGGAGCAAGAACTCGAACCTGTGCCTTCAAATTCTCATACAGCGTAGTCATACCATTCACCACATGACCCTGGAGCTCGGCATAGTCATCCTGAGCAGACTGAAGCCTCTCCCTAGTCTCCAACAGCTCGCCATAGGTCCGAGTATAGCTCTTCTTAGCCTCTTTTGCCATTTCTTCGGCCAAGTTAGCGGCCGCCTCTGCAGTAGTAGCCCTGGCTTTCTCCTTCTCCACTATAAGCTCCAACCTAACACTCTTGGCCTCCTATTGGCGCTTCGAACTCTCCACCCTATCATAATTGGCCTTAGCCTCCTCAAGAAAAGCCTTGTTAGTGTGCACAGGAGACTCTTTCACAACCCGAGACAAGGCAGCACTGATATTAGCCATCCGAATGCTATTGCTTGATATAAAGTCAATGTGGTGAAGGATCAACACATCATCAGTAGGAACCTTGCCATAAGGGGCAATAAGTTCTGAAGCGAAAGCCACGCTATCAAAGTCTTTGTCATCTAATTTATAAGTCCCGACAGTCCTCGGCTTCTTGGGAGGAGGACCAGATGAAGTAGGGGAAGAGGCAGCACCAGAAGTCCCCAAAGGAGGCTCAGTAGGAACTGTCCGAACTCGAGGGATCAGGATGACCTTCCTCGGACCCTGAGGGTCAGACTCTGACTTTTTCGGAGGAACTTAACCAGAACCCTCCCCCGACATCTTGTTCTGAATATTTTGAGCAACCACTGTTTTCTTGGTCTTCTTGAGGAACTTCATTGAATCAGAATTGGCTACCATCTCTGAAAAAGAAGAAAGGAACCACACAAACTGTTATGCAATGAACAAATAAAGTAACAAAAGAAGACTGCCTTACAAAGAAGTCGAGTGCTACCTAGCTCGGAACGGAGGAGAGAAGGATCTCCTAGAAATCTCTTTGTGTCCAAATGAGGAAACACCCCCCAATGCTCCTTTAAAACACCCACAAAAGCCCTTTCTACCTAATCTAGACTCTCCCACGGGTACTTAAGGACTACGGGATCTTTCTGCCACCATAAGGGAAAAGTCGGCTCATCATTCTCATCCAGAAAGAAGGGGCGAACACCCTCAACAGCCCAGACTTTAAAATAAAAGTTTTTAAAATATCGAAAAGAGTCATTGACGTGGCGAAAATTGGCAAGTTAAGAAATTATTAATAGAAATACGTTGCAAGTACAGTCCTTAACCAGCCGAAAATCCGCTTATCAATTTAAAAAGGGTTGTCACAAAGATTAAAATTAAAATACTGGGAGTATGAATCTCAGGTCGTCTCCCAACGAGTTGCAGAGAGATGTGCTATTTTATCAATCAGGTGTTTTAAAAAATGGTTGAGTTGATAAACAGGAAATTAAAATAGAGAATTAATTAATTCTAAATAAAAGCCTTGACTGGGAGTAGATTAGTTGGAAGCCCTATTCTTATTGAAATACTCTCAAGATTAATTGATAATTGAAGGTTGCTCTGTTTAGTTACCCCTTACTAGGTAAGGGAGAGTCAAACACGTTGGAATGCTGTTTCTGTTCACAAGTCCCAATCCGCTCATTGAAAAGGATTAGTGTCTGTGAATAGAGGGCATTCCAACAATGAACCCAATTATAATTATCCTTTCAAGCATCCCAACTCAAGGGTTCCTTTCAATCAACTCCCCATCAAGTTAGGGAACTACTCGCTCATTGTGAATGTAGAACTCATAACATAGGAAAAGGAATTAAAAAGAGACATGATAAATAATAATGAAAAGGATTAATTAAAAATAAAAATAGTCTATATTAATAACTTGCAAAAATAAGCCAATGTCAACTCTAGGGGATTAAGAACATGGAAGAATAAGCACAAAGTAAGTAACAAAATATAATGACTAGTACCGGAGGTAAACTCTTCTCAAAAGCTAAAGCCAAAATCTTCCAAAATTCCTAATTATGAATGCTCAAGTGATAAAAACCTAGGGGGAAGTAAATTCAGATCTAAAACTAAAAATTACGCAGAATGAATTGTTGTCCCTCGTTTCTGCATGTTCCTTGGCTCTAGTCTGTGTTTCTGGGCCGAAAACTGGGTTGGGATCCGGCCCAGAAACTCTACCAGCGACTTTTAAATTCTGTAGATCGCGCACGCCACGCGGTCGCGTCATTCATGCGGACGCGTCATTCGGCGTTTTGCTTTCCCACGCGGGCTCGTCGTCCATGCCTCCGCGTCACTTATGCTTTTCCAATCCGTGCGGTCGCGTGAGCCATGCAGCCGCGTCACCGCGATTTCCTCTCTTTCGCGCGGTCGCGTGAGCCATGTGGCCGCATCACTTTTCGCTGGTCATCTCCTTAATTTCTTGTATTCCTTCCATTTTTGCAAACTTCCTTTCCAATCTCCAATTCATTCATGCCCCATAAAGCCTGAAACACTTAACACACAGATCACGACATCGAATGGGATAAAGAAGAATTAAAATACCTAATTAAAAGTCTCTAGGAAGTAAGTTTTCAATCATGTATTAATTTTAGGAAGGAAATATAAATGCATGCTAATTATATGAATAAGTGGGTAAAGATCATGATAAAACCACACAATTAAACACATTATAAACCATAAAATAGTGGTTTATCAACCTCCCACACTTAAACATTAGCATGTCCTCATGCTTAGTTGAAGGAGATAAAATAAATGAGTAGGAACATGTAAAAAATCATGTAATGTAATTCAACCTATATATGTGAATGCAACTATATGATTCTTGTCCACTTGATCAAGAATAAATAAGCTCTTCAAAACAATTACAAATCAAGCTCCACTAATTCAATTCTCATACAGTAAGAACAGATAAAAATGCAAGAAGGTAGCTCATGAAAGCAGGAAACATAGAATTTTAAGCATTGAACCCTCACTAATGATGTATGTATATTCTATTCTCTCCAGTGTATAGGGTAATCACTCTATCCTTCTCTAATCATGCTCCCTAAATTCTGTTCTTTTCCTAATCAATCAACAACATTTAATATACCAATGCAACATCATGAGGTCTTTTCAAGGTTGTAACGGGGCCAAGGTAAGGGTAAGGATACATATATGGTTAAGTGAGATTATAAATTGAATCTTTAATTAACTCAAACTCTAACATAACCTATATATTTTATATAACTATGGAGTTCGTACCTAGCTACCAGAATTCTCTTTCACATTCCATACTCATGTATCAACTGTTTATTTTAATTCTATCATACATGCATTGATCTTTGGATTCTTAACTCAGCGTTGGGGTAATTTTTGTCCCCTTATTTATTCATTGAATAATAAAAAATTTTTTTAACATAACATGAAAATAAACATAGCTAATCAATGCACATAGATTTTTTTTATTCTTATAATTTCACATGAGTAGATGTCCAAATTCCCATTATATTATCATGATACACTCCCTTATTATCCTTTGTTCCCACAATTTTCCATACTTAATTAGCACACACAATTCTATCTTAAGCTAACCAAAGATTCAAATTGGGGTATATAATTGTTTTTTTTTTCGCTTAAGGCTAGTAATGTGGTAAATTATAGAACAAATGGGATTTAAAGGCTCAAAGTGGCTAACAAAGGTAATTGAAAAGGTAGGCTTAATTTGGATAAGTGAGCTAAACAATTAATGGCCTCAATCATATGCAGCATATAAATATATTAAACATTGGACATATAGGATGGAACAAAATATAGGTTATAATCATAGAGAAGTAAACACACAAGAATAAAACAAATATGGTTAAATAATGTAACATTGCATAAAGGCTCAATTCTCACAGGTTGTGTGTTCTTTAACTTTAAAAATCATGTTCCAAATACAACTTCAAGCAAATTTAACATAAGAGTTTTAATTAAAATTAGTGAAATTTTGTTCCAAAGATAGAGTTTTAGAAGAAACTTATTGTCTTTTCAATCAAGTAGAACATGCATGCAAGTAATCTATTACTATGTAATTTATCCTATTCTACAAAAGAAAGAAAAACTAACTAAATATCCTAATTTATTGGTGTTTAGGGAAGAAAAATTACCTCCAGAAGTCAGGTACTGACCGACCTCCCCACACTTAAGGATTTGCACCGTCCTCGGTGCCATCTGTCAGGAACAGTGGTGGGCTGGTGGCAGTGTCTCCACAGTCGGGACCATCATGGCTCCCTGTGCTAGTGAAGGAAGTGGAGTCTGGAGTGCCTGGGTCGTCGTCAGGTCTGTGCTCTTTTTGTTCCTTTCCTTGCTGTGGGTTTGGGTGTGGATTTCTCTTTGCCTTTCTTAGTGGTCATTCTGAAAAAGGGAAGAGAAAGTAAATTAAATTTAAAGAGATAAAGCAAGGAAGATGGTTGAGTGAGTGATAGTCAATGCATGGTAAAGATAAATGAAGGGAACACATGGTCATGACAACATGTGAAAAGTTCATCAAAGGGAATAAAATAAGTGCATTAGAGGGTAAGTAGATGCAAGATGTTTATTGGCATGCCGGCAAGAGCATGAGTAGCATAGATCAAGCATCACTTCGTAACAAACTATCACGTTTGTATTGACAATTAAATTCAATTAATACAATAGTAAAGGGAATTTGTGAAAAGCAGGCATTGAATATTAGAATAGAATAATGTAGAAAAGTGCATGATGCCATATGGGCTTTTTCACAAACACATAGCATGCATGGTAAATAATCCAATGAAAATAATAAATTGAACATGCAAGCAACCCTTTAAAAATATAATTGCCAAACAATTTTGCAACAATCCATAATGACCAAATAAATTTCCACACCAATAAAAAAAAGAAAGAAAAATAAAACATATGCAATGAAAGTAAAAAGAAAGAGAAAGGAAGAAGAAAACATAAATAAAGAAGAAGAATAGAAAAGTAAGGAGGGAAGAAGAAAAGAAAAACCTTGATAATGGTGATGAGAGAAAGAAAAGGTAGAAAGTGAGAAGGAGGGAAGAAGGAAGAAAGGGGAAGAAAGAAAGAAGGAGGGAAAAGAAAAAGTAGGATTTGGGGAAGAGAAAGATAAGATGTGTGGCAAATTAGGATAAGCTGTGCGGCGCAAGTGATGCAATTGCATATTTGATATATTAGCTAGTTAGTTTAGTTGATTTTAGCTTAATTTCACTCATTTTCTCTAAATAAACAAGTCCTTTTATGAGTTTTGTTTCCATGCATGAGAGTACCAAGGAATATGTTGA
Organism: Arachis duranensis; assembly: GCF_000817695.3. Classification (NCBI taxonomy): domain Eukaryota; kingdom Viridiplantae; phylum Streptophyta; class Magnoliopsida; order Fabales; family Fabaceae; genus Arachis; species Arachis duranensis. The sequence continues at coordinate 91,972,998 of NC_029780.3, forward strand.
TTCTAGCCTAATTCATGCAAATGATTTAAGGAATGCATATATGAATGAGTATGAATAAATCTCATGAAATTTATTGCATGAATTGGCAAGACTTTGAAGCTATTTCCCTTGTTGATGATAGGTGATGAAACAAGGATGCATGGAAGCAAGAATGATGCAAGCTGGGCAAGAAGTTGGCGTTGCCAACTTGGACATAAGGGGCGTTGTTCTTGGCAACGCCAGGAAGAGGAGTTGGCGTTGCCAACTTGGGAACATGGTGCGTTTTTATGGACAACGCCACACACAACCACGCCAAGCAAGCTTGGCAACCCTGGAAGCAAAGTTGGCGTTGCCAACTCTAGAAGGGCGTTGCCAACGCCACACACAACCACGCCAAGCAAGCTTGGCAACCCTGGAAGCAAAGTTGGCGTTGCCAACTCTAGAAGGGCGTTGCCAACGCCACACACAACCACGCCAAGCAAGCTTGGCAACCCTGGAAGCAAAGTTGGCGTTGCCAACTCTAGAAGGGCGTTGCCAACGCCACACACAAGCAAGTTTGGCCCTGGAGGAAGACAAGAAGCAAAGTTGGCGTTGCCAACTTGAGAGTGGCGTTGCCAACGCCACACACAAGCAAGTTTGGCCCTGGAGGA
>NC_029780.3:91979623-91986690 GCF_000817695.3 Arachis duranensis
GTTGACAAGGCAAAAGTAGAAATTATAGAAAAACTTCCTTTGCCAACTAGTGTGAAAGCCGTTAGAAGTTTTTTAGGACATGCTGGTTTCTATAGGAGATTCATCAAAGATTTTTCCAAAATAGCAAAGCCACTAAGCAATTTGTTGGTGGTAGACAATTCTTTTATCTTTGATGATGAATGCAAACATGCTTTTGAAACTCTAAAGGCTAAGCTCACCACAGCACCAATCATCACACCCCCAAGTTGGGGACTACCTTTTGAACTCATGTGTGATGCAAGTAACCTTGCAATCGGTGCTGTGTTGGGGCAGAGGAAGGAAAAGAAGCTTCATGTTATCTATTATGCAAGTAAGGTATTGAATGAAGCTCAAAAAAACTACACCACAACAGAGAAAGAGCTACTAGCTGTGGTATATGCTTTTGATAAGTTTAGACAATATTTGATTGGATCTAAAGTCTTAGTGTATACTGACCATGCTGCTATTAAGTATCTTATGTCAAAACAGGATGCCAAACCAAGGCTAATCAGATGGGTGCTACTCCTACAAGAGTTTGACATTGAGATCAAAGATAGAAAGGGCAGTGAAAATCAAGTTGTTGATCACTTATCAAGGGTACCACAAGACGCATGCCAAGACAACATTCCATCAATAAATGAAGAGTTTCCAGATGAACACCTCTTGCACATTCAACATGTCCCTTGGTTTACAGACATGGCCAACTACAAGGCGGGAAGAATCATTCCACAAGAGTACACAAAACAACAAGTTAAGAAGCTGCTACATGAGGCTAGGTTCTTCTTCTGGGATGACCCATTCCTGTTCAAGAGATGCCCAGATGGAATGATAAGAAGATGTGTGTCAGAGGATGAGATGAAAAACATACTATGGCATTGTCACAACTCTAATTATGGTGGTCATTTTGGGGCTGAAAGAACGGCTGCAAAGGTCCTTCAAAGTGGTTTCTACTGGCCTTCAATCTTCAAGGATGCTAGAGAGTTTGTGAGCCATTGCAATGAATGTCAAAGAACAGGGGGTTTGTCAAAGAAAAATGAGATGCCTCAGAAGTTCATTTTGGAAGTGGAACTCTTTGATCTATGGGGAATAGATTTCATGGGACCTTTTCCTCCATCCTACACATTCAAATACATCTTGGTAGCAGTAGAGTATGTCTCCAAATGGGTAGAAGCAATAGCCACCACCACATGTGATACCAACGTGGTCTTGCAATTCCTCAAAAAGAACATCTTCACTAGATTTGGAGTGCCCAAAGGACTTATAAGTGATGGGGGAAGCCACTTCTGCAACAAGCAACTAAATTCTTTACTACACAAATATGGTGTTACTCACAAAGTGGCCACACCATATCACCCACAAACCAATGGGCAAGCTGAACTTGCCAACAGAGAGCTAAAAAGGATCTTGGAGAAAACTGTGGGAACAACAAGAAAGGATTGGGTTAGGAAGCTGGATGATGCACTTTGGGCATATAAACTAAAAACACACCCAATCATGTCTGATATAATACACCTGAACAACAACAACTCAATTAAAAATAACAAAAAACCAGTAAAGTGTATATACACCCACACTAATAGCTAAAATACACCCAAAGCAGAGACTGATCTACACCCGAGCGTCTGCTATAAATTCCAGTTAATTAAACAATGTTCAGCAATTTTTAAACTACACAATGCTATACAAATTACTGTAAATCAAACCTCAGGAACTTCGTTAGATTCAAATTCATAATCAACATCGCCTGGATTCAGCGCAGAATCTGAGCTTGAAGGATCCATTATCTTCAAAACGAGTTCGAACTTTGATTTCAGAAAATAACAAATCAACAGAGAAAACGAAGCTCGAGTTGCAGAGAGAGAAAAATAGAACGTAAACGAAGAACATACCAGTGAGAAAAGAAGAGGAAAGGATCGATGGAGAAGAACGAGCGAAAACGCGCGAGAAGAAGAACAAGCAAATCTCAAAATAACGAAAACGAAGAAGGAAACAAATATTTTAAATTTGGAAGTTAGATATACACGGCATATTATATAGCGCGTGTAATCAACGTAGCTGGAGGAGCGAGTATTTTAAATTTATCATTTAATAAACTTGTAAAGCATACAAGCCAGAGCTTTTCCGTTAATTTTATATAAAAAAATAACATGAGTTTTTATCTAAACTAAAACCTAGAAATTGAAAAAGAAAGTCCGGAATTATAATTCAGCTCAACGTGCCTATGTTTCTTTAAAGAAATAAAGTGTATGTCTATGTGCGAAATTTTATATTTGCAAAACCCACAGCTGGTATACATTTCTAGATAAGTGATATGATAAAATAAAGGAAAAGTTTAGGGGCAGTTTTTGTGTTTTCTGGCTAGCACTTAACCATTAAAATAAAAGTAAGTGATCTCTCACTATTAGATGTAATTTCACACCATTAAAAATATTATTGATGACTAATTGATAGTTACAAAACACTAAAATTGCTGGTCCTCTAGCATTTCTCTAAAATAAATTGACAACACAATGAATCAAGAGATGTACATAGTATTAGCTAATTTTATTTTCTGGGACCAGTACTCCTTGTTGCCGCTGCTACCTTCAAAGGAAGTGGCACAATCATGAATTCATGATAACAAGTGATTCAGATATAGTTTTTTAAAAATAGATTAAGTGAAAAAAAGATTAAAATGAGAGATTAAAAAATAAATAAATTTTGTGAAGAATATACTTCTATTAACAACAAGTAAGCAACACAAGAACTAATAATGAGAAACAGAAGTGAAAAATAAGTGTTGAGACCTTCACTCATGTCACAAGAGGATGAATAAACTCTTTTCGAGTGGACAAGGATTAATTAATCTTGTTGTTGGGTGTTCTGGCGAAACATCCAAATACTAATTTTGTGTATGAAGTTAATGAACAAAATGAAGAATAATGAAAAAAATTAGAGGGAGAAAAAGATGGATATAATCTCTCAAGTTTTAGAAAAAAATCTTTTAAGAGATGTGAGTTGAAGTCTTTTTATTGTGTAAAGCTATTTTGAGGAGGGAGTACATTGTCTAATGATTACATTGTGATGTTTAGCCAACTCTTTTTATCCCAAAGCTTGTTATTAAACAGAGTATTTGGCATAAAATATTTTTAGGTGTTCCTATCATTTCAAATCTTTTTAACTAAAAATGGAGGATGCTGATTTCCACAAGTTAAAGTTCTTCTCTGGATGCTCGTAATAAGGAGGTGTCCGAATAAAAGGGTACTCATGACATATGACATCAATGAAGTAACATCTAGTTTTGTTTCTTTTTAACTAGATGACACTCTCTATATTTTAAATTTAACTAATCTACTTTTATCAATTTAGTTTTCACTAAAGAGAAATTCAACTACTTAAAGTGTTCTTTTAACCCAATATTTATAGGAAAAACTTGACTTTTTTTTATCATATTTTTGGATCATCTTAAATTATTTATATACAAAGAATTTATATTTTTAGTGTCCAATCAACCAGCATGTTAATAAAGATTACCAAGACAATAATTTAACAATGGAAAAGAAAACCAAAGTTTAAGTTGCAAATAGGTTCAGTTAAGTTTAAAAAAGGTATTGAAAGTACAGTATTATTATCGTCTTTGTGCAATAGATTCTTGAATCTTATATATTTAAAACCAGTGGATGGGTTTGCACAGGGAACAACTATTTGGGACTTGTTGATCTCTTTTATGGAAAAGCTTGTGAAGAAAGGCCACCAATAATGCTAGTTAAAACTTAAAAGGCAAGAAAAGGAAATCTTTGAGCTGCAAGTAATATGATATTTGATCAAATGGCTACATATTCTATGTAATCACAGATTCTGTTAAATGTGTCTGATGCATATCACGTGCAAGCCAGAGGCATGTATGCAATATATTTGATCTGCACAGAAAGCAAGCACGCACCAACCAGAACAGATTATGTTTAAACCATTCTTGCCTTTCAAAACTTTAAATCACTCAAACAAACATATCAAGGCATCGAATGGGAGAAAAGTAAATTAAATTTAGCAATTTAATAGCTTAGAAAACATGTTTTCAATCATTGAGCACATTTAAGAGAAATTCACAAAACCATGCTATTTTAGTGAATAAATATGAAAAAATTGATAAAATCCACCAAATTCAATACAATATAAACCGTAAATTTGTGGTTCATCAACTTTTCACACTTAAACATTAGCATGTCCTCATGCTAAACTCTTGTGGTTCATCAACTAATATACAAAATGCGTCAACCTACTTGGTTAAAATGAATCAATCTCCAAAAACATATATGAACAAGTAGGCTAACATAGTATGAGAATTTATGAATTCCGCTAATTCAAATCTCAAAATGAAGTATAAATAGACTTGCAATAAGAAATCTCGTGAAAGCCAGGAACAAAAGATTAAGCATCGAACCCTCACCAGAGGTGTTTGCACTATAATCTCTCTAGTGTTTGAGGGTCGATTCTCTCGATTCTCCACTAATCTTGCTTTCTAAGGCTTGCTCTTCTTCTACCAATCAACATATGTTCAATGCATAGATACATATATCAAGAGGTCTTTTCAAGGGTTGTAATGGGTTATGGCCAAGGTAGGATTGTATTTGGTCAAGTGGACTAAAATCTGAATCCTTGATCAACCTAAACTTCCCATCTAACCTAAGACAATCCATGTAATCAAAATACAAAACATAACTACCCACTGAATATCTTTTCTCCATATTAGACAAAAATCACAATCTTAAAGAGAATAACACACCAAAACAAAATATTGGTTGATAAGATGCAACCAGTCAAATAGGCTCAAAATCTCACAAGGCTTGTGTGTTCTAACTCTAAAATCATGTTCCAAAATTAATTTCTTCAAGCAAGTTCAACAAAAGTTTTGATCAAATTAATGGAATGCTCTAAAACCGTTTCTCGAAAAAGTAGTCATTACTTCAACCAAGTAGTCCTAGCACAAAGATGAGTAGAATATGTACAAACTCTAACTATCATGCAATTCATCATGTAACAACTTACTACAGAAAGCAAATTATACTAACTAACAAAGAAGATTAAGACATAGGTGTTGGAAAGAGGAGCTGTTACCCACGGAAGTCGGTCACCAACCTCCCCACGCTTAAAGACTGCACCGTCCTCGGTGCATTTAAAGAGGAGCAAAGGGTAGGGGGAATGCCGCTTTCAATGGCCTAAGGATGATGTGACAGGGGCGCCTCCATGTCCATCTCTCAATTGCGTTCTTTGCCAAAATCCAAAGTGGACTCCGGAGTAGCGGTCTCCCCCAAAGGTGGGTAGATGGCTGAGGTGCTTATGGTGATGTTGATGATGTTGAAATTTTCGGTTGGCTACCTTCCTAGGAACTTGCTCCTGGTCTCTCTTAGTGACATTCCTAAAATGAAGGAGAAGGGAGAAACATTAAGATAAGAGAGAAAGATATGAAACTAATAAAGTGCAAGTGAGAAAGAATGCCAAATAAGAATAAGGTGTCTCAAGTACATGGTAGCTACAACATGTAAGTGAGAAATCAACTAAAACATTGAGGCATATCACTAGCACTCGATGCATGAGTCAAGAAAGCACATAAGTATAGGCCAAGGAAAGAGAAACTCAAGCATCAAAATCGATAAAGATGAACTCATGCAAAAATAGGGAAGACATAAGAGAAGTATTAACTCAGAAGAACTCCAAAGTAATGAAGCACAAAAAGAATAATATGGAGTTAAATCACTAATTCATGCATGATGTCACAAGAATAGCAATCCATGAACAATAAGAATTAATCATGAAAAAGAGAATAAAATTGGAGAAATGTACAAGGAATGTAAGTCTTATGAAAAAGAAGCAAAGAGTTAGAAGCATAAAACAAAAATTGAAGGAAATACTCATTGGTTCTTTTTCACAAACACTTAGTGTGCATAGTATGAATCAACAAGCAAATTGCTAAAATCAAGTATGTAGTGATGCAATTGCATATTTGATATATTAGCTAGTTAGTTTAGTTGATTTTAGTTTGATTTCACTCATTTTCTCTAAATAAACAAGTCCTTTTATGAGTTTGTATTCATGCATGAGAATACTAAGGAACATGTTGATTCTAGCCAAATTCATGCAAATGATTTAAGGAATACATACATGAATGAGTATGAATGAATCTCATGAAATTTATTGCATGAATTGGTAAGACTTTGAAGCTATTTCCTTTGTTGATGATAGGTGATGAAACAAGGAAGCATGGAAGCAAGAATGATGCAAGCTGGGCAAAAAGAAGTTGGCGTTGCCAACTTGGAGATAGTGTGCGTTATTGAGGACAACGCCAGGAGCCAAGGAGCAAAGTTGGCGTTGCCAACTTGAGGAATGGGCTGAGTTGTTGAAGGTAACGCCCACACAAGCAAGGAGCTTGGTCCTGGAGGAAGAGCTGGCGTTGCCAACTCTAGAACCAAGTTGCCAACGCCCACACAAGCAAGGAACTTGGCCCTGGAGGAAGATCTGGCGTTGCCAACTCTAGAACCAAGTTGCCAACGCCCACACAAGCAAGGAACTTGAGCCATGAAGGAGTGTCGAGGGCGTTGCCAACGCCAAGAACTATGGGCGTTGTTGAAGGCAACGCCACACACACAAGCAATTTTGGCCCTGGATGAAGTGAAGCACGTTGCCAACTTGAGGAGGGCGTTGCCAACGCCACACACACAAAGCTTGGCCCTGGATGAAGTGAAGCACGTTGCCAACTTGAGGAGGGCGTTGCCAACGCCACACACACAAAGCTTGGCCCTGGATGAAGTGAAGCACGTTGCCAACTTGAGGAGGGCGTTGCCAACGCCACACACAAGCAATTTTGGCACCAAAGGGGAGCTCGAGCACGTTGTTTGAGCTAGGAAGCATTGGCGTGTTTAGCAACAACGCCAGGAATGGTTGCTTGGCTAGGCACCAAGTCTTGGTGCCAGCCAAGTTGCCAACGCCAAGTGGTGCTGCCAGCCAGGTTGCCAACGCCAAATGGTGCTGCCAGCCAGGTTGCCAACGCCAAATGGTGCTGCCAGCCAGGTTGC
>NC_029780.3:91988074-92013422 GCF_000817695.3 Arachis duranensis
TTGAGCTTCATCTCTTCTCATGAACAATTAGATCACGAGAGTGGCAGTTGGTTATGTTGAGAGAGATTGAATCACCAAGAGATTGGGATTCAATCACCCACTTGCCATAGATCTATACCCATGATTGAGAAGGATTTGACTAACATCAATTCATGAAAACTAGCATCTCTGATCCCTAATGATCCTCTCTATCATTAATTCTCATTTCTCTTGCTCTAGTTATTTAATTACCCATTTCCCAATCCCTTTCTACATTCTGTCTATTTACTACTCTTGTTATTTACATTCTGTTCATTTACTTCTTGCCATTTACTCTTATGTTCTTTAAATTTCTGCAACCTTTAATTCCTTGCAATTTATCTTTGATGTCATTTAAGTTTCTTGCACTTTAAGTTTCCGTCATTTACTTGCACTTTATTTCTATCTCCTAGTTCTTTACATTCTTTGCCATTTAATTTCCTATAATTATGTTCAAAAATCAAAATACTCATGAAATCAAAATTATGTTTGCTTGACTAAATTTACCAATTAACTAAAGTTGCTTAATCTACCAATCTCCGTGGGATCGACCTCACTCTTTGTGAGTTTTATTACTTGATACGACCCGGTATACTTGCCGGTAATTACGTGAAATCTCATTTTTACGTATCAGCAAGCGACGCGGACGCGTGAGTGACGCGTTCACGCGAATTTGCATTAAGTGAATCAATGCGGACGCGTCGGTCATGCGGTCGCGTGACACATGTTATGCTATTGGTGGAAGGGTAGCCTCGCGCTCGCACAACTCTCTGTTCGAATTTTTATTTTTTGCCAAATTTTGGGTGACGCGATCGCATAGGTCATGCGATCGCGTGAGTGGCCATTAGAAGAATATGACGCAGACGCATGAGCCAGGCATCCGTGTAGGAAGAATTTCTGTGTTCTGCAGTAATCCAGCACCACTATAGCACAACTTTTAGTTGTGCACCCATTTTACGTCGAATTCAAGGGCACGCGTCTGCGTGAGTGACGCGGACGCGTGGGAGGCCAATTTTTGCACTTGACGTGGACGCGTCAGCGACGCGGTCGCGTGTGATGATTTGTGCCAAAGGCACGCCTCCAGCCACGCTCCTGCGTGACTCTCTGTTCGTTTCTTAATCTTGCCAAACCACCTGCGACGCGGACGCGTCAATTATACGGTCGTGTCGTGTAAATTTTTTTTTAATCATGTAAATGCAGATGCATGAAATATACTAAGAAAGATAAGAGTTATTGAATATGAAAATAAAAACAAAGAAAGGAACGATCATACAATGGTGGGTTGTCTCCCACCTAGCACTTTGCTTTAACGTCCGTAAGTTGGACGCTCCACTAGCTCAGTCTTCGGCTATGTGGGGATCCTTATTTTTCTTCATCTTCTCGCCATGGTACAGCTTTAAGCGATGTCCATTAACCTTGATAAGTTCGGAGCTGGAAGGGTGACTTAGGTGATAAACTCCGTACAGTTTGGCTTTCTCTACTCTGTATGGACCTTCCCATCTTGATCTCAACTTGCCTGGCATGAGCCTCAATCGAGATTTGTAAAGGAGGACTAAATCTCCAAGTTGGAATTCTTTCCTGTTGATGTGCTGATCATGTATAGCCTTCATCTTCTCCTTGTATAGTCTTGAGTTCTCATAAGCTTCTAGGCGAAGGCTTTCCAGTTCTTGCAGTTGTAATTTCCATTCAGCTCCAGCTTTCTCAATTCCCATATTGCACTCCTTCACTGCCCAAAAAGCTTTATGCTCTACTTCAACTGGAAGATGACAAGCTTTTCCATAAACTAAATAAAAAGGGCTCATCCCAATGGGTGTCTTGTACGCTGTTCTGTATGCCCAGAGTGCATCTTGTAGCCTGGTGCTCCAGTCTCTTCTATGAGGTTTGACTATCTTCTACAAAATACGCTTTATCTCTCTGTTTGACACCTCGGCTTGCCCATTAGTCTGAGGATGGTAGGCAGTTGCAACTTTATGAATGATCCCATGCTTCTTCAGTAAACTTGTTAGTCTCCTGTTACAGAAATGGGTGCCTTGATCGCTCACGATTGCTCGTGGTGATCCAAAGCGACAAATAATGTGGTTTCTCACAAAGGAAACAACAGTGTTAGCATCATCGGTACGGGTAGGAATGGCTTTCACCTATTTGGAAACATAATCTACATCTAACAGTATATAGAGGTGGCCATTAGAATTCGGAAATAGACCCATGAAGTCAATGCCCCAAACATCAAAAATTTCACAGAAAAGCATAATTTGTTGAGGCATTTCATCCCTCTGGGATATATTACCAAATTTTTGGCATGGGAAACAAGATTTACAAAATTCAGGAGCGTCTTTAAAAAGAGTAGGACACCAGAATCCACAGTCTAAGATTTTTCTAGCCGTTCTTTGAGGGCCAAAATGTCCTCTACTCTCAGATGAGTGACAGGCCTCTAAAATGGACTGGAATTCTGATTGAGGCACACATCTTCTAATTACCTGGTCAGCGCCACATCTCCATAAATATGGGTAATCCCATATATAATATTTAGACTCGCTTTTCAGCTTGTCTCTTTGGTGCTTAGTAAAGTTTGGAGGAAAAGTGCGGCTAACTAGATAATTAGCTATAGGTGCATACCAAGGAATTACCTCAGATACTGCTTGTAGGTTATCAAATGGAAAATTATCAGCTATAGGAGTGGAGTCATCCTTGATGTGTTCAAGGCGACTCAAGTGGTCTGCCACGAGATTCTGGTTACCACTCCTATCTTTTATTTCTAAATCAAATTCTTGTAGTAGCAGTATCCAACGTATAAGCCTTGGTTTGGATTCCTTTTTAACTAATAAATACTTTAGAGCTGCGTAGTCTGAATACACTACTACTTTCGTACCAAGTAAATAGGCTCGGAATTTATCCCGAGCAAAAACAATAGCAAGAAGCTCTTTCTCAGTAGTAGTGTAATTGGAATGAGTGGCGTCTAAAGTTTTAGATGCATAAGCAATAATAAAAGGGTCCTTACTTTCACGCTGAGCCAATGCTGCTCCTACTGCATGGTTAGAAGCATCGCACATGATTTCAAATGGCTGGCTCTAGTCAAGTCCTCTCACAATTGGAGCTTGAGTCAGGGCGGTCTTTAGTTTATCAAATGCTTGTTTACAATCCTCACTGAACTCGAATTCAATATCCTTCTGCAGTAGTCTGGATAGGGGAAGTTCTACCTTACTAAAGTCCTTAATGAATCTTCGATAAAAACCTGCATGTCCAAGGAACGAACGGACTTCCCTAATAGAGGAGGGGTAAGGTAAACTAGAAATAACATCCACCTTTGCTGGATCTACAGAAATGCCAGTATTAGATACAACATGTCCCAGTACGATTCCTTGTTTAACCATAAAATGACATTTTTCAAAATTCAATACAAGGTTTGTACTGACACATCTATCTAATACTCTAGATAAACTATCCAAGCAAAGGTTAAAAGAATCACCATAAACACTAAAATCATCCATAAAAACCTCCATACAGTCCTCAATAAGATCAGAGAAAAGACTCATCATGCACCTTTGGAAAGTAGCTGGTGCATTGCACAGGCCAAAGGGCATTCTCTTGTAAGCATAAGTCCCAAAAGGACAGGTAAAGGTAGTCTTTTCCTGATCCTCAGGAGCTATATGAATCTGGAAATAGCCTGTGTAACCATCTAAAAAGCAATCATGTGATTTACCTGACAGGCGATCTAGCATTTGATCAATGAATGAAAGAGGGTAGTGATCCTTACGAGTAGCTTAGTTGAGACGCCTATAATCAATGCAGACCTGCCAGGCGTTCTGTACTCTGGTCGCTATGAGCTCTCCATGCTCATTCTTCACTATAGTGATTCCAGACTTCTTGGGCACCACTTGTACTGGGCTCACCCATTCACTGTCTGAGATGGGGTAGATAATACCTGCCTCTAATAGTCTGGTCACTTCCTTCTTGACAACCTCTAAAATAGTGGGGTTCAGTTTTCTTTGGGGTTGACGAACAGGTCTTGCTTCTTCTTCTAAAAATATCCTGTGCTCACAAACTTGAGGGTCAATGCCTACTATGTCTACTAAACTTCACCCAATTGCTTTCTTGTGCTTCCTCAGCACACTAAGTAACTGCTCTTCCTACTGAGAAGTGAGGTCCCGTGCAATGATAACTAGAGACTTCTGCTTGTCCTCGAGGTAAGCATATTTGAGGTGTGGAGGTAGGGGTTTCAATTCTAACTTCTGTTCATGGTCCGGCTCTGGATTATCTGGAGCTGGTGGCAGTGGTAGAGTACCGTTATTGTCCTCAGAATTCCCCACACTTGGACCTTGTCCTATGTACTTATCTTCAAACTCTTCCTGGTGAATTTTAGCTACGGTTTCATCTATGATGCCACACTGGAAGATAGAACGGTCTTCTGAAGGGTGCTTCATAACTCCATTCAGATTGAAGCTTACTACTCGGCCATCTATTTCAAAAGAGTATGTGCCTGCAAAAGCATCTAATTTGAACTTCGAGGTCTTCAAGAAAGGTCGTTCGAGTAGGATTGATGATGGCTTCTCTGAGTCATTTTGGGGCATCTCCAGGATGTAAAAATCAATGGGGAAGGTGAGACCTTTGATGCCCACTAATACATCTTCAGCAACTCCAGCCACTGTAATAATACTTTTATCTGCTAACACAAAACGAGTTGCCGACCTTTTTAAGGGAGGGAGCCTCAAAACATCATATACATATAAGGGCATTATACTAACACATGCTCCTAAATCACACATGCAGTCAGAAAATATCACACCTCCAATTGTACAGTTAACCATGCATGGGCCTGGGTCACTACATTTCTCATGTATATTTCCCATTAAAGCAGATATAGAACTACCTAAAGGAATAGTTTCTAATTCATTAATTTTTTATCTTTATGTATGCATAAATCCTTTAGAAACTTTGCGTATTTAGGTACCTATTGAATAACATCAAAAAGGGGAACAGTTACCTCAACCTTTTTGAATATTTCTACCATTTTGGGATCAGGTTCCAACTGCTTCATGGGCTTCCTTGCAAGTTGTGGAAATGGAATAGGAACGGCGTCCTCTATAGTGTCTGTGCCCTTTGGTGCTTCTTTCTGTGATTTGGCATCTTCTCCTTCAGCCATGTCTTGCATGCTCTTCTCTTCTTCAACATCTTTTATTTCCACTACCTCTTCAGCTGAGGCATGTTCAGGTGGGTTTGGCTCTTTCTGATTCCTCTCTTGCAATGTAGTTCCAGACCTTAGGGTGATGGCATTAATGCCACCCTTTGGATTGGGTAATGGTTGAGAGGGGAGTCCACCAGAGCTTGAGGACTGGTTGTTGGAGTTGGTCAGTGATCCAACCTGTGAAACAAGGGTTTGCAAAGTAGAAGTCAAAACATTCAGAGTTACATTAAAGTTATTTTCCATAGCCTGTTGTCTCCGATCAATGGCTTGTAGTAACTCATCATTAGGGGATGAAGAGGGATAAGTGATCTAAGAGGTTTGCTGAGAATTTTGAGGCTGTCTGAGATGAGGTGCTCTGTAGGCATGATTTTGATTCTGCTGCCTGAAGTTGTTATTGTTATTTCACCTCTGATTTCAATTGTTATCTCTGCCTCCCCTATTATGATGGTCCCTCCAACCCTGGTTAGAATTGTCTCTCTAGCCTTGGTTAGAGTTATCCTACCATCCTTGGTTATAGTTGCCACCTTGATTGTACCCTTGATTGGGGCGGTCATGAAAGTTATGAGTGGCTGCTACAGTGTTGTCTTTCGGTTGGAGCTGCGGACACTCATCGGTATAGTGACTGTAATCTGCACAAATTCCGCATACTCTTTGTGGAACCAACCGCTGGTTGTGCTGTCGTGTAGATGGCTGAGCTTGTTGTGGTTGTTGTTGATTTAGCTGCATCTGCTTCAGCAAGTTAGTCATTTCACATAAGCTCTGAGTTATAGCAGCAATCTCTTTACTAGTGGATACCTCTGCAACAGCTCTTGACCGGCCTTGTTTCTGTCTGTGATTTCTGGTAGATTCGGCTAAGTCGCTGATCAATTGCCATGCTTCTTCCGTAGTCTTGTACTTTTTCATAGACCCATTGCTAGCACCTTCCAATGTGGTTCTATCTTGAGATTTCAAGCCCTGTGTAAAGTAACCGAGCAACACTATCTTGTCAATCATATGGTGCGGACATGCTTCTAGAAGATTATTGAAGCGTTCCAAGTATTCATAGAGAGTTTCAGATTCATCCTAAACGATCATGGACATGTCTTTCCTCAGTTTATCGGCAACCTCAGCTGGAAAGAATTTCTCCAAAAATTCTCTTCTAAGTGTATCCCAGTTGGATACAGTTGTTCCGGGTTGAGTGTAGTACCACTCTCTTGCCTTTCCCTCAAGAGAGAATGGGAAGGCTTTTAATAGAATGGAGATCTCATCAGTACCATTACGCTTGACAGTAGAACAAGCAGACTGAAAATCCATCAGGTGTTTGATAGGCTCTTGAGCAGGTAAGCCATGAAACTTGGGCATCAAGTTGAGTAATGAAGACTTTATTTCAAAATCTACAACTACTACTGGGTGATCTGCCTGGAATGGTTGGAGCGTAAAATCAGGGGCTCCTTCCTCCTGGATAGTGACTATCCTAGGTGCTGCCATGTTGCCTGCACGTAAATCAACTGGATCAGTAGAAGGGGAGCTTGTTTCTTCCTTAGATGACGGTTCAGGTTCGTCCTCAAAGAGGATTCGCCGACACCGAGCTTGCCTTATATGTGAAATAGTTCTCTCAATCTCGGGGTCAAATGCTGGCAAGCTTGGATCAGGAAGTGAACGCGTCATTTAACGAAAGAAACGTACAGCTCATAGTGACAAAATAAAAAGAAAAAAATTGCAATAAAATAAATACCAATCAATAATTTAGCACACTGTTGCAACTCCCCGGCAACGGCAACAAAAATTGATGTGGCGAAAATTGGCAAGTTAAGAAATTATTAATAGAAATACGTTGCAAGTGCAGTCCTTAACCAGCCAAAAATCCGCTTATCAATTTAAAAAGGGTTGTCACAAAGATTAAAATTAAAATACTGGGAGTATGAATCCCAGGTCGTCTCCCAACGAGTTGCAGAGAGATGTGCTATTTTATCAATCAGGTGTTTTCAAAAATGGTTGAGTTGGTAAATAGGAAATTAAAATAGAGAATTTAATTAATTCTAAATAAAAGCCTTGACTGGGAGTAGATTAGTTGGAAGCCCTATTCTTGTTGAAATACTCTCAAGATTAATTGATAATTGAAGGTTGCTCTGTTTAGTTACCCCTTACTAGGTAAGGGAGAGTCAAACATGTTGGAATGTTGTTTCTGTTCACAAGTCCTAATCCGCTCATTAAAAAGGATTAGTGTCTGTGAATAGATGGCATTCCAACAATAAACCCAATTATAATTATCCTTTCAAGCATCCCAACTCAAAGGTTCCTTTCAATCAACTCCCCATCAAGTTAGGGAACTACTCGCTCATTGTGAATGTAGAACTCATAACATAGGAAAAGGAATTAAAGAGAGACATAATAAATAATAATGAAAAGGATTAATTAAAAATAAAAAATTCTATATTAATAACTTGCAAAAATAAGCCAATGTCAACTCTAGGGGGATTAAGAACATGGAAGAATAAGCACAAAGTAAGTAACAAAATATAATGACTAGTACCGGAGGTAAACTCTCTCAAAAGCTAAAGCCAAAATCTTCCAAAATTCCTAATTATGAATGCTCAAGTGATAAAAACCTAGGGGAGAAGTAAATTCAGATCTAAAACTAAAAATTACGCAGAATGAATTGTTGTCCCTTGTTTCTGCATGTTTCCTGGCTCTAGTCTGTGTTTCTGAGCCGAAAACTAGGTTGAGATCCGGCCCAGAAACTCTGCCAGCGACTTCTGAAATTCTGCAGATCGCGCACGCCACGCGGTCGCGTCATTCATGCGGACACGTCATTCGGTGTTTTGCTTTCCCACGCGGGTGCGTCGTCCATGCCTCCGCGTCACTTATGCTTTTCCAATCCGCGTGGTCGCGTGAGCCATGCGGCCGCGTCACCGCGATTTTCTCTCTTTCGCACGGTCGCGTGAGCCATGCGGCCGTGTCACTTCTCGTTGGTCATCTCCTTAATTTCTTGTATTCCTTCCATTTTTGCAAACTTCCTTTCCAATCTCCAATTCATTCATGCCCCATAAAGCCTGAAACACTTAACACACAAATCACGGCATCGAATGGGATAAAGAGAATTAAAATACCTAATTAAAAGTCTCTAGGAAGTAAGTTTTCAATCATGTAATAATTTTAGGAAGGAAATATAAATGCATGCTAATTATATGAATAAGTGGGTAAAGATCATGATAAAACCACACAATTAAACACATTATAAACCATAAAATAGTGTTTTATCAGTCATCAAACATGGAAAAAACTTTCTTCCCCTGAGTAGCCTGGAAGGAGATCCAAGAAGCCTTCTTCTTGGCCGCCCCCAGTTTGGTCAACACGAACAGATAAAGAAAAAGGGATAGGGTAGGTCGGACACCCAAATCTTGACATAACAAGTGGAAAATCTTCATAAAAGCCCAAGAGTTTGGGTGAAGCTGCAACGGGGCCACATTGCAGTTCCACAAAACTTCATTCTCAAATGTGATAAAAGGAAGGGTTATACCTAGTTGGGTAAAGAAATAGTCATAGGCATAGAAGAAATGACGCTCTGCCCGACTTAAAGGAGGGAAACTAACTCTCTCCTCAAGATCGGGCGACACCAGCTCATAGTTCTTTTCATCCTTTCTACTCCCACAAATCCTATGAAACCTCCTAAGCTTCTGACAATACTCTGGATCAGCTACAGTAACACACATTAACACTATGGAATATAACCAGTCTGCCATACTAGGGGAGACCTTTGTAGACATCTCAACAATATTCTTACGTGAAGACATAGAAAACTACACCTACAGCAAGAAAATGGAAGAAGGGTCACTACCAAGTAACTCGGACAGAATCAGAAATGCAACCAGCAACTAACAAAACACAACAACAAAAAGGGCACCCCAAGGCTCGAAGATCACCATTAAACCCCTGGGGCACCCTTTGGAGGCAATGCAGATACAGAAAGGAAGAAACATAAGGAAAAGCAATGGAAATCAAAACTCTAACCCTTCCAGCAAACAAAAGCGCAAAACCAGAAAGCCTAAAAAAACTCAGCAAGATCAAAACTTTGTGCAAAAAGAAAAACATGCAGCAGTAAAGCACAAAGAAGAACTTCAATTAAAGCACGAAAAAAGCGAAAGGGTACGAAGCAAAGCATCAACCTGCAAGGAAGAAAAGAAGCAACAACAGACGCACACGACAAAAGCACAAACGATCCACACCAATAAATGCTTTAAAGCTTCAAAAGAAAGAAGAGAGCTTGGGGCAAATCAAAGAAGTAAACCAGAGAAAGAGGCCTTCTCTCCAAGAAGAATGAAAAAGAAACAGACAAAAGCAAGAAACTAAAAAATAAAACTCCCTTTCAATTTCAAATTGCAAAGAGGGAAAAAAACGACATAAAAGAATAAAAGCCCAATCAATAGGCATTAAAAGCGCGTGTGTATTCCCAAGGAGGTAACCCCCTCGAGAAGCAAACGCAGCAATAAAGGAGCGAAAGCAAAAACGCTTCGCATTTTCAGAATGGCATTTAAAACAACACGAAACTCGTGAACGGAGGAGCAGTCCAGACAAGATGCTTGAGCACAAATTTTCTAAAGAGATCGAGGCTCAGAAAGCACGATCTCATGGAAAGGTCCAAGCTCAAGCAGGGGCACTGTTTATACCCTGGACCGAGCTAAAAGGTCCGGGTTGGACAAAGACAAATCGACCGACCTCTTTAACGTTTGCTCTACCACCGGCGTCTTTACAAAGAGCTCAGACAAATCACCACAGAGGCCCAAAGAGGCCCAAGAAAGAAGAGTCACTGCCTACTAGAAGGCGGCTGGCCAAAAGATAGGTGATCTCACCCAGAAAAGATAAGATAAGAAAACAAACTTATCTCAAGGAAGGTCACCCAACACTACTATAAATACACAGGAGCACCTAGGTATAACAGAGACTCCAATTCTACTAAAAACCTGCCTAAAGCCCGTACTGACTTAAGCATCGAAGTCTCTTGCAGGTACCACCACCCTCCGGTGACCGAAGACCAGCACTATCTCAGCTCTAACAAGTCGGACTTGGCAGATTCCACCAAACCAGAAGGTCTCGTCCAAAATCGACCTCCACATTTCAGGTAACCCTCAGAACATAATCCATTCGGGTTGGGTATCTCGCGTACACGAGCTAGAGGATGTGTACATGAGCAAGAGAAAATCAGCCCTTGTGCACGCGAGCAAGATGCTGGCGTACGCGATGCCCCTGTTTTTAGCAAATGAGTTTTTGTGTTTTAAAGCTTATTTTTGGACCTCAAAATCTCTGTTTTTACTTCTTTAACCCTAGATCATAGTAGTAAACCTAATGGCAAGATGAAGCTAGGAAATGGAGGTAACTTGAGGTTAAAAAAGAGTTAAAAATTGATTATTTAAATATGAAAAAGTGAAAACTTGGAGTGCAAGTGTGGTGCTATGACTATAATGATATGAATATGCAATGTTTACAAATGATTATGAATATTATTTGGCTTATGCACTCAATTATCTGAGATACGAGTTTTCTTGGGTAAAGTACCGTGACTTGCCACCACGTGTTCCAGATTGAAACTCGATACTCTGTTGACCCTACGTCATAAGGGTGACCAGGCACGTATAAATTCCCAGAAATGGTACCCCCATTGAGCAATTTGATATCTGTGTGTGTGTGTGTGTGTGTGTGTGTGTGTGTGTGAGAAAAAGTTATCCATAGACTCTTGGAGATGCACGACGGGAGACAGTCCAAGGTTTAGCAGCTGGACTTGTCGGGTTGGCTTGATAACCAACAAATGAGCCTCATCAGCCACTGGACAGACATACATCATGTGCATATTGCTTGCTTTGCTTGTTGTGCATTAATTGAGAATGCCTAATTGATTATACTATGCTAACTGTTATATTCGCTATTTGTACTACTTGTTTTCTACGTGTGCTTGCCTTTGTCTGTTTGTCTGTCTATGTAAATTCACCGGAGATGGAGGAACAGAAGAACGGTGGAAAGATTTGGTGTTAAGGTTGAATTAAGTTAGGCTTAGATATCCTTAGAAGACCACCTGTTTATGGTTTCTGTTTTAGTACTTTAAGCTTTAATATCTGAGTGTCGACGTCTTAGGATTGCCTCTGGCATTCTCAGGACCTTATATCTTATATGCATGGCACCTTTAGTATGCTGAGAACCTCCGGTTCTCATCCCATACTATGTTGTTGTTTTTCAGATGCAGGTCGAGAGGCACCTCGGTAGGCGTCTGGAGCTCTACAACGAAGTGGTTTCTGGGATATTATTTTGGTGTATATTTGTATATAATCTTATGTATTTAACTCTCTGACAACTTACTTTATTTTGGTACCTCTTAGAGGCTTTATGGAGAACTAGTTTTTTTTTCTAAACATGTATCTTTGGGTTAAAGGTTGTATATTTTGTATGTAAATATTCTCCGGCCAGTCTTAGCTTCGCAGACTGAGTCGGAGGCATGTTATCTTGTATTCTTGACCTTCTAATCCTGTTTTCTATTTGGTTGTGCTTATAGTTTTCTTCGCACGCAAGTAATCCTTAATTCTGAGTGTTGCGCCTTTTATTTTACGATTTTGCTTCATCCGTTTTTCAAGACTCCTCGTATACTGTATCCTTTTCAATATTATTATGTATATATCTTTTTTTTTAAGTCGTAATACCACACCACCTCTGTTTTACGGCTTAAGCGTAAAGCTCTGTGTGGTAAGGTGTTACACGAATAGCTGTAGCGACAACTCAATTAAATCATGTCGAGAACATTGACCCCTTCAAGTGAGAAGTGTCGTACCGATACGACCTCCTTTTCGGCCGATCTCTGATATACACGCTCGATAAATACTTATTTGCTCGAGATCCGACTTCAATGAACTCAGTCACGAGTAGGGACACTGTTCATATGGGGTTGGTCCATCTTCACAGAGGACCTATAGAAACCTACTAGACCGAACAAGATTAGTTCAAGAACTACTTAGGTTAATCTATCTGATCTACCCTTGTCCGACTGGACTTGCATAACAAGCAAAGATCTTATCATCCGCTATCTCAGATGTTATTCCCAACTCAGCCTTCATCACAATGTGAGATAACTTTTTAAATACTAAAAAAGAAACTACCCACTACTACAAGTAGAGAGACTCAAGAATGATGACCAAATTATCACCTACTTCTATAAATATTCTATCAAACTTAGGTATTTTTTAATTCCAATTTATTAAAATTTACTTAAAACTCTTGTTAATTTATACATCGGAATGAGGTACCCCACTATTATTTCGGAGTTGACGTAACGGACCCTTCAGAATCCTCAACACCACTTCTAATCTCATCACTCAAGCCCAAATGACCTAACAATCCGTTTTAAGTACGTGCCGGAATAAGTGCCTATAATAAACCATCAAAGTGGTACCATGTCTCCATTTTAAAAGGGACACCACAGCATTTAGCTACGATTATTATTAAATTTGTCCTAATGATTTCATTAATTGAGGCCTACATGTTGCAATTCTTGCCAACTCCTGCAACAAGGCAACAACGATGCAGAAAATTGGCAGCCATATATTAGCTGAAAAATAGAACCACATGACTTGGCTAAAATTCATATTTTTGTCTTCATGAGACCATAGCCTAACTTAGCTTGTTTTGTTTCTCCTATTGAGCCTTTGGACCACCATTCTACTAAACGAAATGAACTCTGTTCTATTTAAAGCGTGTGGTTTATGAGGCGGTCAGGTCCACGCTTGCACCATAGTCCAAATATGCTAGATCCTCGCTTAATGTATTTGCTTTGGATGACCCAAAAAAATTGTATTTGGTTTGGATTTTTATTTCTTATTTTTTATTTTTTATTTTAATTTTAAATTTTTATATAAAATTCTTAAACAATAAAAATACAAATACAAATCAAAATATTTTAAAAAATTGTTCCTTTTTGAATAGTGCGAAAATGTTCAAAGACTATAAAATCTATAGGAACTCATTTGTTTAATTGTCTACCAAAATTTTAGTTAATGACTGATATTTTTTATTTTACTCACCTTTTTTATCAGTAAATCCTCGTATGTTTAAAGTCTTTCCTATAATCTAATCTTGTCATATAGTTTCTCATAGGCCTAACTATAAATTTTAGTCTTATTTAAAATTGTAATATCAAAAAATTTTAAAAGTTCCATCAAGATTTTTAACACTTCTTAGTTCTTGCCAAGCACCTCAAATATTTTAGATACAATTCTAATCCCACAAGTAAATATAATGCATTTATTGTTTTAATTTATCAATGATTATCATTATTATTATTTATGATAAATGATATTAGTATTGGTAAAAAAAAAATTAATTATTTTATTGGTCCCTATGTTTTTACGAAATTTACAATTAGGTCGTTATAATTTTTTTCCTTTCAATTGGATCTATATACTACTTTTAATTTTATAATTAAATATTTTCTAATGTAAAAAATATTAGAGTTAACTTCTTTATAAATTAAAAGTATATATTCATAATTAAAAGTCTAATAAAATTTTTGACTGTATATATTTTAGAAGAAATATTTTTTTAATTTTTAATATTTTTGACATAAAAAAAATATAATTAAAAAATTAAAAATAATATATTAAAAAAATATAAAAATCTAATTAAATATTATATATATTATTTTATATTTTAGTATATATTTTATATAAATAACTAATTTAATAATTGATTTTTTGGATAAACAAAACATATACTGTAAACATAGCCATTATTGAAAAGTTAAAGGCAAGTGATAAGATCTAGAAAGCAAAATTAAGTTATAGTTCTTCCAGTTTGGCAAAAGTAGCACAATGGAGGAAATCCAAGGATTTGGATGCAAACACACTGCATTTCTGCTTCCACCCTCCAATAAAAATTAACACTGAAATTTTATGTTATAAAATAAAAGATTCAAAAGTATGACTGCATTAAATAAATAATTTTTTCCCTTGTATAGTAATCTTAACCTCGCAGAAATCCTCCAATATTTGACCTTATTTAGATCACCGACAGTGTGATGGGAATGATGATATCACATCACATCATTGTCAAATTGTTAAGTTCAAACCCACTTCCTCCAAATGGCAATTTACCCACATCAACCTAATCATCATCATTTTCACAACTAAAATGTTTTATGTACAAACATTATGGCATTAAAGAATTAGACTATTAACTAACTAATAAAAAGGGTACAAGTGTCAAATTTTACTGGAATTTTAAGGTAAGAGATTTATACAATATATTCACCATAACAAAGGGCAACTCTAGGAAAAGATCACATGATGACATTTTGAGAGTCTAATTTTATCATGAAGTTAGTGTTTGTAGAAAAGGGTTTCGAAAAATATCTGAAATGGATTGTTTGTGATTGAACTTGAGAGAGGTCGAAAATGGGACGGATTCGTCTTGGTGAGACTTTGCGTTAACTCTGGAATGATGGTGAGAGATATTTGTAAGGAACTCAAATATTTAAGTTAGTAAGAATATATTTTTAGACAAGTTTATGAGAATTGAGATTTAGAAATATTTTAACTTGATGGGATATTTATAGAAAAGGATGATGATTTGATTATTACTGTAAATTTTGTTTCTTATAGTAATAGATAGTTACTTTCCTGATATTTAAGAAATTACCCCACGTAAAATTAAAGTAATCACTGAACTTGTAAATATCTTGAGAAGTAGTGAGGTGACAAACCTTTGTTTATCATGTAAATTAGATTGGGACACAGATTGTGGAGTCCTTACCTTAAGTAAATTGAGTAGATCAACCCGTGTAACTTTTGGCTTAATCTCATTAGATCTGGATAGTTATCATTAAATTTTTTAAAGATAATCCAATTCTTTTTTGACTCATGGTTCTGATTTATCATGGGTTAGAATATAAACAAAGTTTTATATCAATACTAAATGATAATATTATTTATTAGTAAAAATGTTATAAATATCTATTATTTTAAAATTTTATAAATAAAATATATTATTATAAAATAGTTTAATAAAGAGTTTAATTTATACATATTGTTAATATAAACTTTTATATAAACATATGATTAAATCTTATTGTATTAGTAAATATAATTTTCTTTTGTATCCATCATTTGATTTAAATAAACGAATGTAGACACACACACACAAAAAAATGAATGAATGTAATTAGATAAGAATATACCTTGTAATAATTTGTACACAATCTATATTATACCGAATATATAAAAAATATTAGGGTGTCTGTGTTATCTTTTTTCACATTTGACTCTTAAAATCAGTTTAAAATAGTTATTGTGAAAAATTAAATCAAATTTTTCAGTTATACTTATTACTCATTCTTTAACTGCTACTAAATTATATAATTCCTTTATATTTATTATGCCATGTAAAAAATTAACAAAAAAGAATTTACGTACCCACGAAGATGCAGTATATAGTAATAAAGATAAAGACATATGCTTTCTGCTATCATTTTAAGAAAATAAGAGTTTCATATTATCTATATTAGAATGATTTAGTAGAGTTTTCTCAGAGTTGTTTGTGTTTTTTTTTTTTTTAAGTTTAAACACCTCACTTTATATTTGAAAAATAAAAAAGATAATGTAATCATGTTTTTAGTTTTATATTTTTTAAAATTATCTTGTGCTTTTAAAAATTTAAAAATTTAATATAACTTTATATATTAACGAGTATTTATATTTATTCTTTCCTTTTATTATATTTATATATATTAATATCATTTTAATATTAAAAATAATTTTACTAAGCACAATTTTGTAACTTATGCTAATCAAAAATCACTTAACATAACCACTACGATTTAATTTTAAGAAAAGTATATTTACAAAAGCAAATTTTCGCAGGTTATTTAAAAAAAACAAAATAAAACTTTACCCATCGAGTCTCAATCTAAGTAGCTAAACGAATTTTGGATATAATTAAATGAGTAATTAATAAAGTAAAAAAAATAATATCTTAAATTCCTAATCTTCATTAAATAAAAAGAGCAAGAGTTAATAATAATTAATCTCCTATATTACCAATTTTTCCGTTCCAAAAAATCTTATTTCAAATTCTTATTTATTTTACTTTTTTATTTTTTTATAGTATTAATTAAATCTAATAAGTCAAAAATTAATTTTTAATAGATCAAAATTTTAAGTTAATACTCAAAATGGCTTCCGAAATTTGACCCCAACTCAATTTAGTTCTCAAATTTTTAATTGATCTAAATTATACCCTAAAATTTTAACATGTGCCTCAAATTGGCCCTTTCGTCCATTTCTGTGACCGAAAAATTGACCCGGCACATTTAGTTAACACCAGACACTCTAATGGTTATATGACATGGTCAAATTTTTGTAGGCATCAATTTAGCCTCCAATAATTTGAACATAAAATCTAGCAGCTCCAATTCTCCTAAATCATAGTCATTTCTAGTGAGTTGGGGAGAATGTTAAGAAGCAGCAGTCAAGACAGTTTTAGTAGAACTCGTTCAAATGGTGGCTAGGTGAGGAACGTACATCATGATAGAAGTGGAAAGATTTTTCATTGGTGCGGTTGGGATGCGACATGTTCTTTGGTGGTCTGATACATATTCTAATCCAGAAAGACCATTTTATGGATGCCCTAAATATAATGTGAGTTGGTTGAATGGTTGCAACTTAATTATGCGTCTTATTTGTCTAATTTTTTTTTTGGTTTTGTAATTGTTCTTTCTCTTATTTTGTTTTTAGATTTTTGATGTTGTAGACTGCTAGTAAAAGATGGTGCGATTTTTTTTATGAAAAAATGTTGAAGAAGAAAAAGCCATAGTCGAAAAATAAAACTCCAGTCAGTAAAGATCATTAGAAAATATTTTTGGGTTAGAAAATTAGTGCAGTTGAAGTTGAAATTAGAATTTTAAGAATATGGAATATTATTTTATCTGTAGTTGTTGTCAATTTTAAATTTGTGAGAGGTTATAAATTTGGTGGGATGAAATATATGTAAATTTAATGACAATTATGTGAACGAAATATTGTTACGTATTTAATTGTTTATTTTTTTTAGTCATAGAGTTGGAAGTTAATGACAAATTAAAAATAAAAATTGTGTATTTTGAGTAATGATGTATATTGTGAAAGTTATCTAAAATTGAGATGGCATGAACAAGGTATAAAATTAACAAAGCTATATTACAATATAATTTATAAAAAAACGAAAGATATTCATTGATTTAGTCATTTATATATAGTAATTAATCATTGTCATCGTAGTAAACAATAGTAGCAGTAACTACTGTAATATACCACACTAAATACACATATTTAAATTTATTCTAGCCAAAACACAATACTTTATATAACCGAGCCTTAAAATAGCATAATTTTAAAAGGCTTTCTAGAAAATATGTCCTATATAATTTATTTCGGTCAACATTCTAAATTATAATTTTTTTTGGGTGATTTAAAATTCGGGGTGGGAGTGAATTTTATACACCTTGTCAAGCGTGCAAATATCCTAACATATTCTCCTTGCATTAGACCACCTTTAGAGTTATTTTTCTCTTGGGTTGCATCTTTTCGAACCTTATCACCTGTTGTGGAGGTAGAGGTGGGTCTAATAAAAGTATCTAGCAAAAATTTAAAAATAAACAAATATTATAAACCAACACAAAGCAATCACTATTTAATCAAATATTATAAACCAATATAAACCAATCATTACATGTTCCTAATTTTTTAGATGTGAGTAAGTGTAAGACTCGAAAAAATTATAAAAAAAATTAATTAGATAATTAATCATTATATTGAAATAGTTCAAATGCTCTCGAATGGGTCAAAAATTAAAATTTAGGAATTTAAAATTTTAACGATGATATTTAAATTCGGAGAATTTTTTCAAGTAAAAAAATATATTTTTTTTGCGAAAAAATGCATAAAGACATGTATTGGTAATTTAATCGGCAGTACCAGCTTAAATTTGTCTAGCACTATGAGTGAGAAAATTAAATTATGAGTGAATGAGATTAAGAAATTAAAATCTATAATTTGAAAAAGTAAATTTATTTAGGATATAAATTAAAGCACCTATCTTAAAGGTTTTGGCCCAAAATTGAGCCAAACATACTAAAAGTAGGCCTGCCTACACTTGGGTCCAAGACCCACAAATCACACACTAATACTCCCTCACCCATGAGCCATTCAGCTTATTTTCACCAAAGAAAGAGAGAGAGCTCGGTTAGGAGAGGAGAGAGTGAGATACCCTAACTCCACAAACTTCAATCACCTATAACTTTTGATTCGAGACTTTGATTGACGAACCATTTATGGGCACGCATTCGTCTCAAAATTTTCTTCGATTATGTCTAAATAAAGTAGTAAGAAATTTCAAATTCTATGCCCAATTTTTCCTTTTATTCAATTTCACATTTTTTGTTTGGATTTTGATAAAATTTCATGATTTTAACTCTTTAGGAGTGCTCTAGCATATATTCCAAGTGGGTTCCATCCCAAACTCGAGTGGATTAAAGTAAGAAATCTCAATTCCTCCCAATTTCTTCATTTAATGCGAAAACCTTAGGTTGAGATTTTGTAAAATTATGTAATTAGATGGACAAAAACTTGTTGGATTGATTTTGGAAGTGAGGCAGAGTTCGCTCAGCGTGATATTGGTGCGGAAGTGATTACAAGGCTCCGAGAGTTTGAAAACTGTTGACATTAAGATACGATTTAAATTTCATTTAAATACCATGTAATGTGACATAAAATTCTAGACTAAATGTCTCTAGGAATAAGACTGAATTGTGTGATTGAATAGAATTGAATGTTGTAATAGATTAATTGTTAAAATTGATTTTTGGTTAGTGTAATTGGTTGTTGTTGGTTTAGTGTGAATGCTATGATGAAATGGATGTTAATGACTGAGATTGTGGTTTGATTTATCATAGTGATATTGTTGATATTATTGAGTTGAATTAATGAATACTGGGCTAGAGGCCATGAATTTTGGGTCGGAGGCCGTGAAAGGTAAGCCAGTAAGTTGATGAAATATATTGAATGTTTATGTATGTAATTGAGCATATAGAATTTGGTAATGCATTGTTAGAATAGAGGAATTGAGGATTTGAGATGTGAAAATGGCAAGGTTGCGAGAATCGAACCGATCATTAAACCGATCAAGTGACTAGTTCAATAGTTCAGTAGTTCAACCGAGATCAAACTGTAGTTGAATTGGTTTAATTAAATATACAATAAAATCATTAAAAACCCAACATACAATTTTAAATATTCAAATTCAATTATTTCTAAACTAATAAAATTTAAAATAAAAATCTTTTAGTTAACTTCTAATAAGTTTTTTATGAGATAATTAGCAACAATTCTCAGAATAAATACTCAGGATCTAAATCCAACAAACTAATTCTGCAGAAACAAGTTTCTAGAGTTTCAAGAAACAAAGAACAAGAAGAGTAATTGAGAGTACTTGAAAAAAATTTAGAAATAAATTAATTGTGACTAATCAGTAACAAACATAAAAAAAATAGCAACTCATAATTAGATTTCAGTAACTCAGAATCAATAAAATTAATAAAATAAACAAACATAAACTGAAGCAAATATACTCATAATCATAAATATTATTGGGTTATCCTCATAGTTGTCAGAACCGAACCGGTCAGATCACTGAGTCACTGGGTCACTGGATCAACCGGTAGGTTATTGGTTCAACCGGTTGACCCAGTCCTATGTAAATAAAAAATAAAAATAGTCAAAAATTTAAAATTAAAATTTAAAATACATATTTTTACTAACATTTTAAAAATATCAAGTTATTTTAAAACAATATGGAACATGAACAATAAATATTTTATTATTTTTACCTTGTCATGAATGTTTTTAAAAGTAAACTATTTGATAAAAGATATCTATATGTGTTATAATTTGTATAAATTTTAATAGGAAACATAGTGGCATGGTGGTTTTGGAGTGCTTTTGTTTCCTTGAGGGCAGGGGTTCGAACCCTACATTGACCGGTATAAGATCCGGTTCACCAATTTTCTGGTTGTCACAGGTACAACTTCAAGTGCAGATAGATTTAACGTGGTACGGCTTGCCACCAAAGATCTCATTAAGACAGTTCTTGCCATTCAAATCAAACGATTCTGAAATTCTTCGATCGTTACAAAATCATTTTGACAAAACCCTAGAAACAGAAACACCAATGCTGCAGTTACGGTGGTGAGGGAGGAACAAAGCGAAGAGAAAAAATTCAAGGAGGATTTTGTTGGTGGATTTTGAGTATTTAAAATTTTGTTGAGGAGGGTCGCATGAAGCTGATGAGGATGATGATCATGACGGAGAAGATGCAGGTGATAGTGGTGGGGTTAATGGTGGGGGGCGTGGCTTACTTGTTTCCTTTGATAGGATTTCACAAATTAGGATTAGATTTTGGTGAGACTGAGATAGAAGGGAGAGGGAAGAGCCTTCTATCCGTGTGTCTTTTATTTATTTAATTTTTTTGCAGGGGATCAAAATGATGCCATTTTGTTGGGGGAGCAAACCGGTACTTCAAAAAAAGGACCGGTTCATCCGGTTCATCGATTAACCACCGATTTGACCATTTTTACCGGTTTTTTGCAGGCCAATTTTAACCATCAATCGAACCAGTTCTCGGTTAACCTGGTCAAACTGGCTGGTCCCGTCCGATTTTCATAACCTTGAAAAATGGTGATTTAGATTTGTAATGTGTAAATTAAGTAGCCTTGAACTTGGTTGATAGTAAATGAGTGAATTGGGATAGTTGGGAGGAATTATTTTGATGTAAAAACTGATGTGGCTTGTGAACCTATTAGAATTTGGAAAATTCTATTTTTGGGTAAAAACTAGTTTTTGGCCAATTTCGGCAGGCCGTAACTCGATCCTTGAAGTTGAAAATTCAACGAAAATAGATTTTTATGAAAATTTATTCAATGATCTTTCCAATGGTTAAAGAGTCGTTGAAAATGATTTTTTGTATAAAAAGTTATGAAAATTCAAAGTTTGGGTTGAAAATTTGAATTTCTTCAGTATATCAGCCTTTTGAGAATATGATATGCATGTGTACGCAGTAATGTTACGCGATGTGAGCAAGCTTTTCTGTCCAGTACTCTCGTGTACGCGACACTATCAAATGTTGAATTCGCGCGTACACGGAAGTGTCTCGCATATGCGAGCCAATGCTTTTGTCCGAGTACTCGCGTATGCGACTATGGTCTGCGTACGCGACCCCGCCAAATTTTGAACTCATGTGTATGCGGAAGGCATGAGTATGCATGACCACCTTATTTCGCTAGAAATAAATTTTTAAGTTCTTAACCATTCTTCTAACCTTCTAAACCTCTATAAACCCTGTTATGAGTTTAGATCCAGTGTAATAGAGGGTTGACGAGTTAGGAATGAGATCTATTGAGGCGAGATAATAAATTGAAGAAAGAAGGATTAAATGTAAGGGGATATGTGATGAGAATGATTATGATAATGAGAAATGATGAGGATTGATTTTGATTGAGTATGATGAGGATGATTATGATAATGAGAAATGATGATGATTGATTTTGACTATGATTTTGAATGAGTGAAATGAGAATTGAGGATGAATTTTGACAACAAAATGGAGTTTGATTGAGATATACATGCCTGGGTTGATGCAGTGACATTATTCCACTTGCTCCAGAATGTGGTGAGATATACCTGCCTGGGTAGATGCAGTGACGTTGTTCCACTTGCTCCGGGTTAG
Source organism: Arachis duranensis (assembly GCF_000817695.3). NCBI lineage: Eukaryota > Viridiplantae > Streptophyta > Magnoliopsida > Fabales > Fabaceae > Arachis > Arachis duranensis. The sequence continues at coordinate 92,010,042 of NC_029780.3, forward strand.
GGTTTGAGCTCCCGGTGTAGATGCAAGGGTGTGGTTCTCCCCACTTACTATTGGTTGAGAATGATACCTCTGGGGTAGACGTAAGGATTGTGGTTTTGTCTCGCTTGCTCCCATTTGGTAAGTGAGATCCAGGGGTAGATGCAAGGATTGTGATTTTGTCCCGCTTGCTTCCAGTTTGTATTTGATCTTCTGGGGTAGATGCAAGGATGGTGGTTTTATCCTGCTTGCTCCCAGATGTTGACCCTTCGTCGCAAGATGTGCCTGGACACTTTGACCTTTCGGATTATTCTTCCAAGAGATGTGAGATGTGAATTCCTCTTGAGAGATGCGCGCATGTAGGGACTGTCCAGGGTTAGCTATCGGACATGTCGGGCTTGGCTATATAACCGACAGACGATATCGTCGACCATAGGGCATGCATATATATTTTACATTTGATTGAATTGTTTGGGTTTGCTAATAGTCTTGCCTTGTTTAACTGTACATGTTATTTGACTAAATACTAATTGCTTTACCTAAATATTTACTTGTGTGATACTTGTTTGTCTTGTTTGCATTTGAATATTTGAGAGGTCCCTCATGCTGGTATTGGTTGACGCTAAGAGTTGTTTTGTTTGGTATTTTGGAGAGTTGTGAAGACAATGATAAAAGTGAATTAGACTAGAATCTCTTATGATAGTTGCCTAATTACGGATTATTGAGAACCTTGGATGGAAAGACTGATGTATGGGAGATTAAGATTGCTTAGAGAGTTTCTGTTACCTTCTGCTGTATCTATTTGGAATTTTTATCGTACTGGAAACCCATAGGTCGGGAATTCTCATCTCGTATATATTTCAAGGGTTCAACTAATCTGATTGAAGCCGATAATTGGTTCCAAGAGATGGAAAGGGCACTGCAAGTACAACATGTACCTGAGGGTTAGTTGGTCGAATTTTCTGCTTATCAATTGATTGGACATGCGTAACACTGGTGGCAAGGAGCTCACTTTCTTCTACAGCAAGGGATTGGGAATGAGATAATCATCTGGAAGGTGTTCAGAGAGAATTTTTACAAGAAGTACTTCCCAAACTCTATAAGACAAGCTAAAGTGTTGGAGCTACTATAACTGAGACAAGGATCCATGATGGTGGCTACTTATACGAGCAAGTTTGAGGAGTTATCCCGCTTTTCAAGGGTTTGTTAAGGTGCTCCTGAAGGGTATAAAGAATGGAAGTGCATGAAGTATCAAGATGGTTTGAGGAATGATATCGTGCGACCTGTGGCGCCTCTAGAGGTCAAAAGCTTTGCAAATTTAGTAAACAAGAGCCATGTGGTGGAGGATTGTTCTAAGAAAAATGCGGCTACAAGTACCAACCATAATGATTACCACAACCAGGAAAGTGTGAGATCTTTGCTCCAAGGGGTCAGAACTTTAAGAGAGGAGGTTACAATCAACAACCTCAACAAGGCCGTAACAACTTCTGAGGGAATAACAACAACAATAATCATCAAGGAAGGAGATATGAGAAGCAACCTCAAAATGACTAGACCTGTAAAAGGTGTGGAAGCTACCACCCGAGAGTTCCATATAGAGCTGGATCAGGATTGTGTTACAAATGTAGAAGAGCTGGTCATATGTCTTAGAACTGTCCCGAGAAGGCTAATCAAAATGCTAAGAGAGCCCAACAACAAGGTCGTGTGTATGTTGTGATGGCAGATCAGGCTGCTAGATCAGAGACTTTGACCAAAGGTAAATGAAAATCGGTGGTAAAGTGTTAGCGCATTGTACGATACTAGAGCATTTCATTAGTTCATAGACTTTGATGTTGATTTAGGATAAAAGGTGTCAGAATTAGCGTTTGATTTACTTGTGCTTACTCCTGCTTCAAAATTTGTGATGACTAGACTAGGATGTCAAAAAGTTCCTTGTTAAAGTGGAGAAGTTTTAATAAGGATAGCCATATTTTATCTTAGATTTACTTATAGATTATAGGGTGATAGATATAACATTGGGTAGGTGGTGAATTGTTGAATGTAGATGCAGGTAGAAATAGAGAAAAGTAAGTGAGCGTGGCGTAGGCTTGAATTTGGCTGGGTTTGACATTGATTGACATTCAATTTTACTTATGATAAATGGAGTTCATTGGTTGTTTACTATATCAAGTTATGGTGTGTTCAAGGATGAAGAACTTGAGTAGGTATCCTGATTGACGTTGAGGTACTAGGTAATGTGGTTATTGAGGATTCTAATAAGAATTTGATTTAAACCTAGAGATACATTAAGGCCCTAAATTGTGATTTGAGTCATAGGATGAACATAAGCATTATTTGGGTTAGCTTGAGAAAGCTACAAACTGAGCGATAAGTTTTTGTGATCTGATAATAGAGTGTGACGTGGATGGATAATTAGATTCTTAACAGCCGATGATTAGAGTGATGCAGCGGAAGCAGGTTGGAGTATCAATATGGTGAAAAGTAGATAGCTTTTGATAAAGCCAATGATTTAGGACTAAAGGTTCTGCGGTAGCTTTTAACTAACATGATTTCATGTGTTTGCCGTTGATTGGATTAGGCTTGGTTTTGAGGTCGGACTGATAGTCAATGCATGACTTGTTCTTGGATTGCTTGAGCGTTCAGTTCGACTAAGATCTAATGGATCAGAAGGACTGATAGTTGCGCAGAGTTATTATTTGGATTTAGTGATGGTGAGGACATGTTAGGTAAGCTTGTGGATCTTAGGTTGGGTGTTGAGAAAGTTTCTCTAGATAAGAATGCTTGGATTTGAGGAGTTCTTGAGGAGCATACATGAGAGTTGGAGAGCAAATTTTGAGGGCAAAATTTCTAATTAGGTGGGTTGGATGTAAGACCCAAAAAAATTATAAAAAGATTAATTGGATAATTAATCATTAAATTAAAATAGTTCAAACGTGCACGGACGGGTCAAAAATTAAAGCTTAGGAATTTGAAATTTTAACAATGATATTTGGATTCAGATAATTTTTTCGAGTGGAAAAATATAATTTTCTGCGAAAAATGCATAAAGATGTGTACTGGCAATTTAACTGGCAGTATCGGCTTAAATTTGTCCGACACTGTGAGTGAAAAAATTAAATTATAAGTGAATAAAGTTAAGAAATCAAAATCTATAATTTGGAGAAATAAAATTATTTAGGATATGAACTAAAACACTAATCTTAAAGGTTTTGGCCTAAAGTTAGGCCAAACGCACCAAAAATAGACCTAGGCCACACTTGGGCCTTAGACCTAGGCCACACTTGGGCGCAAGGCCCACAAACTACACATTAATACCCCCTCACCCATGAGCTATTCAGCTCATTTTCACTAAAGAGAGAGAGAGAGAGAGAGAGAGAGAGAGAGAGAGAGAGAGAGAGAGAGAGA
>NC_029780.3:92014779-92017614 GCF_000817695.3 Arachis duranensis
AAAATCAAAATAGGATAAAAAGAAGAGAGTATACTATAGACTCCAAAATATCAAGGAAACATAGCTCCAACTAGATGAGCGGGACTAGTAGCTTTTTGCCTCCGAACAGTTTTGGCATCTCACTCTATCCCTTGAGGTTCAGAATGATTGGCATCTATGAGAACTCAGAACTCAGATAGTGTTATTGATTCTCTTAGTTAAGCATAATGAGTCTTGAACATAGCTAGTGTATGAGTCTTGGCTGTGGCCTAAAGCACTCTGTCTTCCAGTATTACCACCGGATACATACATGCCACAGACACATAATTGGGTGAACCCTTTCAGATTGTGACTCAGCTTTGCTAAAGTCCCCAATTAGAGGTGTCCAAGGTTCTTAAGCACACTCTTGTTGCATTGGATCACAACTTTATTTCTTTCTTTTTCTTTTTCTTTTCTTCTTTTTTTTTTCGAATTTTTTTTTGCTTTTTCTTGCTTCAAGAATCACTCTAATAATTTTTAGATCCTCAATAACAGTTCTCTTTCTCCTCATTCTTTCAAGAGCCAACAATTTTTTTTAACATTCTCAAAACAACAAATTCAAGAGACATATGCACTGTTCAAGCATTCATTCAGAGAGCAAAAAGTATTGTCACCACATCAAACTAATTCAACTAGTTTCAATGATAAATTTTGAAACCCTGTACTTCTTGTTCTTTTGTGATTAAAGCATTTTTCATTTAAGAGAGGTGATGGATTCATAGGACATTCATATCTTTAAGGCATAAAATTTAAATTTTATTAATTATGAATTAAAACAAGACTCAAAAATAGATATAGAATGAGACTAGAGAAAAAAAATAAAGCAAAACAGAAGAAGATAAAAACGCAAAACATAGGCTCCTAATGATAGAGGTTTTCACAGAGTTAGGACTCAACAACCTTGATTTTGAGAAGTGGATGCTCCCTCAGCTTGAGAGGAGAACTTTTGGCGTTTCAACTTTTGGAGTTCACGCTCCTGCTTCTCTTGTTCCTTCCATTGACTTCTTGGTGATTGGCCGTTCAATGGGTATGAATTCATCTGCTTCCATCTTCACCCCAGCCTCTTTACAGAGCAAGGAGATCAGGCTTGGGTAAGCCAAATTGGTTACAGTGGAATTCTTATTTGCAATTGTGTAGATCTCACACGCAATCACATGATGGACTTCCACTTCTTTTCCAAGCATAATGCAATGAATCATCACTGCTTTCTTTATGGTGACCTCAGAACGGTTGCTAGTGGGCAATATGGAACGCCCAATAAAGTCTAGCCAACCTCTTGCAATTGGTTTGAGGTCTCCCCTCTTGAGTTGGTTTGGCACACCCTTTGAATTGGTTATCCACTTAGTTCCAGGGAGGCATATGTCCTCTAGAACTTGATCCAACCCTTTATCTACTCTCACCATCCTCCTATTGAAGGATCCAAGCCCTTATTTGTTCTCATCATTCTTCTATTAAAGGAGTCTGGGTCATTTTTCAGTTGAGCAGCTTGAAGATCTCTCTTATTTTGTTAGGGTGGAGGTGAACAATCTTCCCTCTGACCAGAGTTCGATAGTCATAGAAGGCGGTTCCAGCTATCCTCTGCTTATCTGTTAGCCACAGATTAGAGTAGAATTCCTGAACCATGTTCCTTCCAACCTTTATTTCAGGATTGGTCAGAATTTCCCATCCTTTCAGGATTGGTCAGAACTTCCCATCCTCTGTTTCGAATTTGCTCTTGGATCTCCGGATATTCATCTTCTTTCAGATCAAATTTAACTTCCGGGATCACTGACCTCAGACCCATTATTTTGTGATAATGGTCTTCATGTTCTTTGGTTAAGAACTTCTCTTGATTCCAAAGATTCTTTGGATTATTCTCTTTCTTGCCTCTTAAATTGGTTTGTTTTCCCTTATGAGCCATGATCTTGATGAATCTTGGCTTAGTGATCACGGAAAAGCATTCCAAACTTAGAGGTTTTGCTTGTCCTCAAGCAAAAAGAGAAGAAAGAAGAGAAGAGAGAGAGAGGAAGAGGAAATTCGAATGGTGTGGGTAAAGGGGGTTCCAAACGTGAATTTATAAGGGTGGGGAGAAGAGATTTCGAAAAAAATAAAAATTTGAAGGGAGATTTGAGAAGATATGGAGAAAAATTGAAAAAAAGGGTGAGTTCTTGAAGAAGATTTGGGATTAATTTGAAATAGATTTGAAGAATGGTTTTGATTTGTGAAGATTTGAAAGTGAATGATGAAAGGTTGAAGTGCATTTATGTAGAAGAGTATGGGTAAAAAGAGGAAAGTTTGAAAAAATTTAAGTTGAAAACAAAAATGCGGTCCCCCCACCTTTCTGGCGTTAAACGCCCAGAATGGCACTCATTCTGGCGTTTAACGCCCAATTGGCACCCCTTTTGGGCGTTTAACGCCCAGCCAGGTGCCCTGGCTGGCGTTAAACGCCAGAAAGCCTTTGTCACTGGGCGTTTTTCAAAACGCCCAGGATGCTGCACACCTGGCGTTAAACGCCCAGAATGGTACCCATTCTGGCGTTTAACGCCCAAAATGCCCCTTACTGGCGTTTTTTTCGCCAGTAAGCTCATTTTCTCTGCTTTTTGAGCTGAATCCTTCTGTAACTCTGTGAATTCCTTCATTTTTGATATTTGCTTCTGTAAGAACCAATCATACAACCTACTAATTACTGGGTTGCCTCCCAGCAAGCGCTTCTTTACTGTCTTTAGCTGGACCTTCACTGAGAATCACTCAAGTCTTAGTTTTGAGCATTCTTGCTCAAAATTGTTTTCAAGATAATGCTTGATCCTCTGTCCATTAACAATGAACTTTTTGTTAGAC
>NC_029780.3:92023545-92043244 GCF_000817695.3 Arachis duranensis
TTTTATGCCAGTTCCGGCGTTTAACGCTGGAATTTCTGAGGGAGACTTTGAGCGCCGGTTTGGGCCATCAAATCTTGGGCAAAGTATGGACTATCATATATTGCTGGAAAGCCCAGGATGTCTACTTTCCAACGCCGTTGAGAGCGCGCCAATTGGGCTTCTGTAGCTCCAGAAAATCCACTTCGAGTGCAGGGATGTCAGAATCCAACAGCATCTGCAGTCCTTTTTGGTCTCGGAATCAGATTTTTGCTCAGGACCCTGAATTTCAGCCAGAAAATACCTGAAATCACAGAAAAACACACAAACTCATAGTAAAGTCCAGAAAAGTGAATTTTAGCTAAAAACTAATAAAAATATACTAAAATCTAACTAAATTATACTAAAAACATACTAAAAACAATGCCAAAAAGCATACAAATTATCCGCTCATCAAAACCCTAACTCCACAAACTTCAATCCTCTATAACTTTTGATCCGAGATTTTGATTGACCAGTTATTTGTAGCCACACGTTCATCTTAGAATTCTCTTCGATTTTATCTGAACAAAGTGGTAAGAAATTTCAAATTCTATACTCAATTCTTCCTTCTATTCAATTTCACATTTTTCGTTTGGATTTTGAGAAATTTTGGTGATTCTGGTTCTTTAGGGGTGCTCTAGCATGGATTTCAAATGAGTTCTATCCCAAACTCGAGTGGGTTAAGTTAAGGAATCTCAATTCCTCCCATTTTCCCCATTTTATGTGAAAACTCTAGGTTGAGATTATGTGAAATTATGTAATTAGATAGACTAGAGCTTGTTGGAATGATTTTGGGTGTGAGGCGGAGGTTGCTCGGCGTGATATTGGTGCGGGAGTGATTACAAGGCTCCAAGGGTTTGGAAACTGCCTACATTAAAGTACGATTTAAGTTTCATTTAAATACCATGTAATGTGATATGAAGTCCTAGGCAAGATGTCCCTAGGAATAAGATTTAATTGTGTGATTGGATGGAATTGAATGTTGTAATTGATTAATTGTTAAAATTGATTTTTGGTTGGTGTGGTTGGTTGTTGTTGGTTTAGTGTGAATGCTATGATAGAATAGATGTTAATGATTGAGATTATGGTTTGATTTATCATAGTGATATTGTTGATATTATTGAGTTGAATTGATAAATATTGGGCCGGAGACTATGAATTTTGGGCTGGAGGCTGTGAAAGATAAGCCGGTAAGTTGATGAAATGTATTGAATGTTTATGTATAAAATTGAGATTATGATTATGTAATTGTGCATATGGAATTTGATAATGAGTTGTTAGAATAAAGGAATTAAGGATTTAAGATGTGAAAATGGTGATTTAGAGTTATAATGTGTAAATTAAGTAGGCTTGAACTTGGTTGATAGTCAAGGAGTGAATTGGGATAGTTGGGAGGCATTATTTTGATGTAAAAACTGATGTGGCTTGTGAACCTATTGGAATTTGGAAAATTCTGTTTTTGGATAAAAGCTAGTTTTTGGTCAATTTCAGCTGGCCGTAACTTAATTCTTAGAGTTGAAAATTCAACGAAATTAAATTTTTATGAAAATTTATTCAATGGTCTTTCCAATGTTTCAAGAATGGTTTAAAAATGAGTTTTGTGTAAAAAGTTATGAAAGTTCAAAGTTTGGGTTGAAAAATTGAATTTCTGTAGCATATAAGCTTTTTGAGAATCTGATATGCATGTGTACACGGCAGTATCACGCATCGCGGGCAAGCTTTTTTGCCAAGTACTCTCACGCACGCGGAAGGTGCATACGAACGTGACACTGTCAAGTGTTGAATTCGCATGTACGTGAAGTGTCTCGCGTACACGAGCCAATGCTTCTGTCCAGATACTCGCATACGCAACTGTGGTCCACGCATGCGACCCCGCTGAATTTTGAACTCATGTGTACGTGGAAGGCACGCGTACGCATGACCACCTTGTTTTGCTGGAAATGAATTTTAAGTTCTCAACCATTCTTTTACCTTTTTAAACCTTTGTAAATCGTATTCTGAGTCTAGAGCCGGTGTAATAGAGGGTAAAGGAGTTAGAAACAAGGTTCTGAAAATCGAACCGGTCATCGAACCGGTCTAACGACTGGTTCACTGGTTTATAGGTTCAACCTATTTGACCGTGGTTGAACTGGAAAAACCGTTTTATAATAAAATAATAAATAAAATATAAATAAACACATGAAAATTATTTGAACTATAAACTAGTCATTTTTGTGACTAACTTTTAATTTTAAAATCTTTTTGATAGATAATTTAGAAAGTACATATGTATCTAGCTTTAGGAATTATTTAATCAACACTTTACTTTGTATTACAATTTACATGTTAGAATTTAAGTAGCCTTTGTTCCATATTAAATATTTTGGATTCAGAGATTATTCTTTGATGATAACCAAGCAAGAATTGGAGTTTTAGTTGTTCCATCAAGCATTACAAAATTGTGTCTTCTTAACAGTGGTTGTGAATGAATTCACTGAAAATGGTTCACAGATCATAGTCCACTTTTATCTGTCAAAACAAAATTGTTAGGCTTCTCAAAATGACCATGATATCAAAAAATAATACATGGAAGGAGAATAACTTTTACAATGAATCCTAGCGTAGGAGGGTCACACTCTAGTAGAGTATAAACTATAAAGTAACATAGTTTCATTAATTCTAAAACCTTCATTTCTTCACAAGAACATAAAGAACAACTCTGTTGCTGCGATAATCAGGATGCCACAGATTTTGATCAATGCGACCAATTCTAAAATTGTTCACTGCAGCTTCTAGGAAGTACTTAAGAATGGCATCTGAAACCAGAAAAGAAAAAAAAGATCTCAGAACTTATAATACTTGTGAGGATTAGGGTCCAAAAATGAAGTTAAAAGAAACAAATCCTTCACCATTTTGAAGCTTGTCAGCCAAAAAGATAGTTGTATTAGGCCCAAAGAGCTACCCTAGCGTCTCTAGCAGATTGAGTTGATAATTCATTGGTATATTAACTCAAAATCTTGAAACATCTTATAGCACTCTTTATCTTTATATTATCCAGTTTCCTAATATACCAAAATGGATCTTTCTTAATCATGTCAAAAGCCAAACTATAAGAACTAATTTAAAAGAAAATAAATGACAAACTATATCAGTTCATCATGTCAGAAAATCCAGTTCAATTTAGCAGGATCAGTTCAGAGTTCACAGTTCCAGAGTTCATCATGTCACAAAATCAAAGAGCTACTCCATCAAACTCATCAGGAGACAGAGACATGCAACAGTTATTCAATGATTCAATCAAACAATCACAACACCACCCCAGATGAAAAAAAGTTAAAAAAAGCTCCCAAGATTAATACTTGGGTGTATTATTGACCTGTTCAACAATGTTGCCTGCTGGAGAAAGAACTTCTTGCCTTTTAGCAGAGAGCTTGGCCAAAGTGGTTGTGTGAATGGCTCCAATGATAGCTATAGAGTAACAAATCCATTTTTAGCAATAATTTTAACAACACAAAATCAATTATTTGATTTTCATTCACAATTTCACATTCAGAAATTAAAAAAGCAGCAACAGAGTATCAAATCCATTTTTAGTAATAATTTTAACAACACAAAATCAATTATTTGATTTTCCTTCACAATTTCACATTCAGAAATTAAAAAAAGCAGCAACAGAGTAACAAAAATCAATTATTAATTACAAAAAAAATTAATACCTAGGCTAGAAGCTGGATGCTGGAAGGCTGGAACAGGGCAGAGCTGGCGAGGGTGTGGAAGTGGCTGGGGACAGTGGCTGGGAAGACAGTGGCCGACGTGGTGGTGTGGAACAGAGCTGGCACCGGTGGGAAGTGGCTGCGCGACAGAGGCAAGAGGCGAGACCGGCGACGGTGGCTTCGATTTTCGAAGCTCAAACGGCGGTGGCTGGACGGACGTTGCACCGTTGCCTTCGAAGCTCGAAGTTGGGACGGCGGCAGTGGCTGGACGGACATGCGCCGGCGGCTTCGATGAGGTTGAGACGAATTGGGGCTAGAGTCTGGACTCTGGACTGCTGCTTCGCGTTGTGGAGGCTGGAGACTAGAAGGAAGAGGGGTTAGGGAACTTAGGGTTGCCAACTTGCCATCCCTGCACAATAAAACACTGCGTTTTTGTTAAGATTCAAAAACTGGCTGGGTCACGGTTCGGTTCGACCGACCGGTTCCCGGCCGGTTCAATGGTCCAATGGCGGTTTTCAAATTTGTCAGTTTTGCCTTTTGTCCGAACCGTAATTGATAGCGGTTCGCGGTTCGATCGGTTCGACTATCCGGTTCAACTGTCCGGTTCGAACCAGTTTTCAGAACATTGGTTAGAAATGAGATATAATGAGGCGAGACAATTGGTGCGGGATTTATAACCTACAAACTAACTGGCAAGTGCACTGGGTCGTAGCAAGTAATACCTCAGGTGAGTGAGGGTCGATCCCACGAGGATTGATGAACTAAGCAACAATGGTTGGTTAAACTACTTAGTTAGGCAAATAGAAAATAGTGTTGGAAGTTCAAAAGAATTAAACAATAACTCAGAATACCCAAGTTTGAAGACAGGCAGGTGAATAAGTTGGGAATAAAATATGGAGAAAATAGTTAAAGTTTCAGAGATATCTATTTTTTGGATTAACTTTTCTTACTAACTATCTTAATCATGTGAGATTTAATTCATGGCAAACTATATATGACTAGACCCTAATTCCTTTGACCTTTCTAGTCTCCTCTAAAATTCATCAACTGCCAATTCCTTGGTCAGTTAATTCCAATTAGAGGGTGATGATCAAATTCCAGTTTATATGACACAAGAATCCTAATTATCCAAATATAAGGGGATTATATGTCACGTATCCTGTTAAATACAAACAATTAGAAATTCAGGAGAATATGATTTTAAGCTGTTGTTCAAGTAAAGAGCTTTTCCAAGTTATACAATAACTCAATTAGAAAAATGGTCATACTTCCGTTCCACCCAAATTCATAAAATAAAGAACGAAAACAATTCTTGAAATATAAATCAGAACATGAATTAAAATAGAAAAATAATAGTATCAATCTATACAATAGACAGAGCTCCTAACCTTAATAATGGAGGTTTAGTTGCTCATGATTCAGAGAAGAAAACTAGGATTGTCAATTGAGTTGAGGTGGAATGAAAAGTTAATTAATGGAATCCCTTAAAAAGGAAGTTTTCTTTCCCTTTTATATATAATCCTAATAAATTTAAAATCTAGTTTCTAAAAACTAAAATAATATATTTTCCTAATTTAAATATAAAAATAAAGTTTTAAATCAGAATTAACTAAATAATCAGCAAGTCTTCAATTGATGGATGGGGACCACTTGCTTTGTAGGGTCCATGCTTAACTTGGAAAGTAACAGAAAGTGTTCCCTTGAGTCCTCCATTCTGCAGTCTCTAATCTGTGTTTTCTGGACTGAAAACTGGGTCAAAAATAGCCCAGAAATCACCCCCAGCGTTTTTCTGCGTTTTCTGCACGTGACGCATGTCACGCGTATGCATCGATGGTCTTCTTCGCGTGTCACGCGTACGCGTCAAGTATGCGCACGTGTCGCTGTGCAACTTCACTTTTCACGTGTATGCGTCAGGCACGCACACGCGTCACCATGGAAAATTCCAAATCACGCGCACGCGTCAGGTACGCACACGCGTCGCTCCTCGCTGTCATCTCCTTTAATTCTTGTGCTCTAGAAACTCCATCAAATCAAGCCGAATGATACCTAAAATAAACAGAATTGCACAAGACTCAAAGTAGCATTCATAGTGGCTAAAAGATAGTTAATTCTTGATTAAACTTAACAAATTAAATGCAAATTCACTAGGAAAAGATAGGAAAGATGCTCACGCATCAATAATGAATTGAAGAAAGATGGATTAAATGTAAAGGGATATGTGATGAGAACGATTATGATAATGAGAAATGATGATGATTGATTTTGATTGAGTATGATGAGGATAATTATGATAATGAGAAATAAAGATGATTGATTTTGACTATGATTTTGAATGGAGTAAAATGAGAATTGAGGATGAATTTTGATAAGGAAATGGAGTTTGATTGAGATATACATGCTTGGGTAGATACAGTGACATTATTCCGCTTGCTCCAGGATGTGGTGAAATATACCTCTTGGGTAGATACAAGGATTGTGATTTTGTCTCACTTGCTCCAAGTTGGTAATTGAGATCCTAGGGTAGACACAAGAATTGTGGTTTTGTCCCACTTGCTCCCAGTTTGTATTTGATCTTCTGATGTAGATGTAAGGATGGTGGTTTTATCCAACTTACTCCCAGATGTTGACCCTCCGTTGTAATATATGGCCAGACACTTAGACCTTTTCGGATTATTCCTCCAAGAGATGTGAATTCCTTTTGAGAGATGTGACGAACGGATTTTTGACGGTTTAGAATTTCACAAATGAAATCTCATTGCAAGTATAGTTTCCAAACCAATCACTAATCCTTTCATACAAAAGATTGTTTGTCACTAGTACAAACCCCTAAAATTTATAAACCGAAGTATTCAAACCTCGGGTCGTTCTCCCTAGGAATTACAATAAAGTGTCTTGTTATTGGTTGTGATATGTTTTGGGTTTTTTGGATAAGAAGCATGAAAAGTAAATGGCAATGAAAATAAACTAACAACTATAAAAGGGCTCTTGGCAAGGTATGAAAATTAGAAGTCCTATCCTAGTTATCCTCCTCAATTGTGATGAGAATTGTTCATTGCTACCACTTAGTCAACCCTTACTAAATAAGGGAAAGTCAAGTGGATGAATTGACTTAAGCCACAAGTTCTAGCCAACTCCCAAGGAAAGACTAGCTTTAATGCACTCCAAACCAATTAGCAATCTCTCCAATTACCAATCAACAAAGGAATTAGATAACTCAAGTGTCACTAATTACTCTACCTAGGCCAAGAGGAACAAAATCTACACTATATCTAGAAGAGGCATTTCAACAAACACATGAAAGGCAATAAAAGTAAACAACATAAATTGCAAGAATTAAAGAGAGATCTAACTACAAAGGCAAGAGATCAACAATAGAAAAGCAAAAAGGTAGAAGTAGAAGAAAGCAAAGATTAAAACCTAGATCTAAGAACTAATCCTAATCCTAATCCTAATTCTAGAGAGAAGTGAGAGCTTCTCTCTCTAGAAACTACTTCTAACTACTAAACTAAACTAATGGTAACTAGATGTGGTAAAGTATGAAAAGTATCTTCATTCCCCCTTCAATCCTTGGCTTAAATAGCATTAGAAATGAGTTGGATTGGGCCCACAAGGCTTGTAAATTCGCTAGCCACGAGTTTGCATGAAGTGATCACGTGCACCAACGGCGCGTGCGCGTACTATGCGCGTGCGCGCCACCATACGTGTAGCAACTATGGCAAATCTTATATCGTTTCGAAGCCCCGGATGTTAGCTTTCTAACCCAACTAAGTTATGGTTGTTTAAGTGCGAAGAGGTCGGCTTGACAGCTTTCCGGTTCTTTCATTTCTTCATGAGTTCTCCAACTTTTCATGCTTCTTTCTTCATTCCCTTGATCCAATCTTTGCCTCCTAAACCTTAAACCACTTAACAAACATATCAAGGCATCTAATGGAATCAAGGTGAATTAGATTTAGCTATTTTAAGTCCTAAAAAGCATGTTTTCACTCTTAAGCACAATTAAGGGAGAAGTTATAAAACCATGCTATTTCATTGAATAAATGTGGGTAAAAGGTGATAAAATCCCCTAAAATCAATACAAGATAAGCCATCAAATTGGGGTTTGTCAAGATGCACGCACACAAGGACTATACAAGGTTAGCTACTGGACATGTCGTGCTTGGCTATATAACCGATAGATGATATCATCGGCCATAGGGCAAGTATACATCATTTGCATTCGATTGACTTGTTTGGGTTTGTTGCTTGTCTTGGCTTGTTTAACTGTACATGTTATTTGACTAAGTGCTAATTTCTGTACCTGAACTATTTATTTGTGTATTACTTGTTTGTCTTTCTTGTGTTTGAATATCTAAGAGGACCCTCATGTTAGTGTTGGTTGACGTTGAGGGCTGTTCTATTTGGAATTTTGGAGACAATGATAAAAGTGAATTAGACTAGAATTCTTTATGATAGTTGCCTAATTACAAATTGTTGAGAACCTAGAACTGAAAGACTGATGTATGAGAGACACAGCAATGAATTATTTTTAACTTGTCAATTTATGTTTGCAATTACTTCAATTCAATCACAAATGTATTAATTGAATCACAAAAGAGACCAGCATTCACTTAATTTCTACATATCTAATATAAATGTCCATCTATTGTGCATGTAGTCACCTAAGTCATCCAGCAGCAGGTTCAAATACCAATGCCAATTCTCTTTATTCTCAACATCAACAATTGCTCACACAATTGGATAGATATAGTTGTTGACATCTTAAGCCACTGCTGAAAGTATTTGTCTCCCAAATCGAATCTTCAAGAAGGCACCATCAAATCTGATCAGTGGACAGCATCCAACTTTGAAGCCATTCTTACATCCATCAAGGCACACATACATTTTTGAAAAATATCATTCTCCCCTTCAAGACATGTACTAATCTTTCTAATTGAATCTGGATTACTCTTAAGTAGAGTCTCCACATAATCTCTAACCAAACCAAATTGAGCAGCTACATCATTATAGACAATATTTCTTGTGTCTATTAAAGTTCTGATTAGTGATAATTTGTTTATGTCCAGATCAGGCCTTCTTTTTGAATAAATATTGGTTGGTAAGGTCTTTTATTTTTTACTACAGGCAAACGAAACAAGTATGAAAAACTTTTCAGTTGGACTATTAAAACATTATTAGTTCTTTCTGAGTTTAATGTCTACGAGAGAATGAAGAAAAAGAAGAAGTGTTAATTGAAGTTACTTTAACAAAAAATTAGTAATTTAGGGTTTACTTTAATTCTTTTAGTATCATATGATGTTGTTTTGGTTTAATTTAGGCGCGAATCTTAAAACGACGTAGTTTTATTTTTACCAAGTGTCAATTAAATGTGCATGTCAGTTTTTTTTTTTTATGAAATTGACAAAAAAATAACTTAAGAATTAAGACACAATTAAAATTTTAAAATATAATTTAAATTAATTAAAAATTTAAAGATTAAATTAAGTTGAAAACAAATTTTAAGAATAATTTTAAATATTAACTCTCGAAATTCCATTAAAATTTGTATCCTTAATACCTAAAATTTGTATCCATTTTTGGTTTTGTTTTCCGGTCTGGGAAGAAGTGTAATGTAGTGCTTGAGAGGTCAATCCGTCGGCACGCTGTAAAGTGTAACCTGTTACCAACAACACTTTCTTCGTAGGTCAGAGGTAGGGACACCACACTTCGCACCTTTCTTTATAACAACTCTCTCTCTCACTAACACATACCCCCTTCTATTCTTCTACCAGTAACACCACATCCACTGTCACACACGCAAACACACACTGTCATCACTTTCCCAATATTTATTTATTTATTACAAAACAATCAATTGCTCTCTGAGATCTGATCTACATACACATATATACATCATCGCAAAGCTGGGATTTTGATATTTTCCTCTGGCACCCAATTGGGTTTTGATCTAGCCCAGTAAGCTTCTTTTGTTTGTTTTTCGCGAATTCCTTACTTCCTTTTTATGATGGATCTGGAATGTTAATATGTTATCTCTACATGGCTGTGTTTGATTTGGTAGTTGCTAATAATGTGTGTATTGAATGCAGCCAAGCTTTGTTTTTTTTTATTCGTTGCTATTAATGAGTAGTGGTAGTAGTAACGGTTACACTTTCTTTTAATGCTTACTTGTGTTTTTTTTTTCCCATTGCGGTAGATCTGGGAGTTTTGTTTGATTACATATATGCTTTCTAATTCTATTAAGTACATGCTTGTCATTTAAGGTGATTAGTTATTACTGTTTTGGATTTAAATCCGTGGAAGCTTCCTTGATCTGCTTTTTCTCTGCAAAAGATTTTTTCTTTTGCTTGTGAATTTGGATCATTGGTTTTAATCTTTGGATCCATCACTTTCACTGATTTGCTGTGACTTTGCTGTATGTCTACTTGGCTAGCATAATTGCCATTGTTGCTTTCTTTCATTATTTTATTGTTTCCTCAATTATGGAAAAGAATTGTGTTGAAAACTAGGTGTGATTATGTGAATTTTGTTTTTTGAGTTATACCTCTTATATTTTGATTGGACTAAATTGCAATGACTTCAGTTACACTAAAGGGTTGTGTGTGCTAGATTACTTGTTATATTATCCTTCTATTCATTTGTGAATATACTTAGTCTATCATAAAGCTTGCTTTAGTGATTGGTTGCCCTGATATCATCTATTGAACTTTGCATCCAGAGATGTAAAAGTTTTAACTTTGTTTCTACACGTGGATCTCTTCTCTATGTCTCATCATTAAAAAGCTTGAAATTGGTTGATATATTTGGATCGGTTTTTCATTGCCCTAGTTTAAACTTTGTATTGTAATGTTCTGCTTTTGTGATTGCATAGTATTGATTCTTTTGAGCTCTATCATTTGATCAAATTTCAAAACATCAGCACTGTAATGAATTCTTCCTGTAATCATTTTGTTGACTTCTGTTCCTTTTGTTATTTGCAGGTTGATCACTAAGTTGGCCTGGTGTGAAGAAGCTGTTTTATGATTTATGAATTGTGATTCAAATTTGAAGTATTAGAGTTGCCACTTAAAGAGTTGCAATTTGGATTGGTGTTACTTTCAACTAATAAATGTCGAGGGGAAGAGCTGATGGATCACCGAAGAAACGTTTAATTGCTTCCATTTGTGTTGTGGCAATTTTTCTTGGTTTCCTGTATGTCTTCGGTGGATCCATCTTTGGCTCTCAAAATGGTGGTTCATCCACTCTTGACTATGGAAAATCGTTGAAACGACTTGGGTCATCATATTTGGGTTCGGATGATGACACTGATAGCAAGCAAGATGAATCTTCATCGAATTTAGGGAAGGGAGATGTGGAAGATGATATAATACCCAAGAGTTTCCCTGTAAGTTGATTTATAAGTTTAGATATAGATTATATTCACACAGGTTCTTCCCAAAACATCCTTTAACCAGTCCGTCTTTTTGTATTCAATAATTATGAACTTGGGTGTAGTCCTTTTGTTCCAAATTAATTTTCCAACCTTGAGTCCAGTTATAGGGTTTATTTACATTTAGTATGAAGTTGAAGAAAAAGTATTCCATTCAAGTAACAATAGATTCTAGTTGGATAATGATAATAATATGTAATAACATAAATAAGTGGACCGACACAACCCACAGAAAAGTCCAATGTAGTTATACTGTTGGCTTATCATCATTTTCATTGTGTTTCTGATGTTTCTCTCTCTGAAAAGGTCTGTGATGATCGCCATTCTGAGTTGATTCCTTGCTTAGATAGACATCTTATCTATCAAATGAGGATGAAGCTGGATCTGTCTGTGATGGAACACTATGAAAGACATTGCCCTCCTGCCGAAAGGCGGTACAATTGCTTGATTCCCCCTCCACCTGGATACAAGGTGAAAATTCATTGAGCATAGATGTGATCCTCAACATATCCTTGTGTACATTTATCTGATTTTAGTAACATTGGTTGTTTCTCTGATGCTCCAGATCCCTATTAAGTGGCCACAAAGCAGAGATGAGGTGTGGAAAGCAAATATCCCACATACTCACCTTGCACATGAGAAGTCTGATCAGAATTGGATGGTTGTCAAAGGTGAAAAGATAAATTTTCCTGGAGGAGGAACTCATTTTCATTACGGTGCTGATAAATACATTGCATCGATTGCTAATGTGAGGCTAAGTCTGACTCTACTAGTGTTTGCTAACAAAATAGATGCAATTATGTATTTTGTTTTTAGTATTTGGAATACCATAGGAATTTAGTATTATGCGTATATCTTTCTAGATCTCTATTTTTATTAAATGGCTCAGAGTATCCCTATATGAAGATTTGCTAAGATTTCATGGAGAAATTATAATCTTACATTCTATTTTGCATTGCCAGATGCTCAACTTTTCAAACAATAATCTAAACAACGAAGGAAGGTTGCGGACAGTGCTTGATGTTGGCTGTGGTGTTGCTAGTTTTGGAGCTTACCTCCTTTCATCTGATATCATTGCAATGTCCTTGGCACCAAATGATGTGCATCAAAATCAAATCCAGTTTGCCTTAGAAAGAGGAATTCCTGCATATTTGGGTGTCCTGGGAACCAAGAGACTCCCTTACCCAAGCAGATCTTTTGAACTTGCTCATTGTTCTCGTTGTCGAATTGATTGGCTTCAAAGAGATGGAATACTACTACTTGAATTAGATCGATTGTTGAGGCCAGGAGGTTATTTTGCATACTCGTCTCCAGAAGCATATGCACAGGATGAAGAGGATCTAAGGATATGGAGAGAAATGAGTGACCTTGTGGGACGCATGTGTTGGAGAATAGCTGCAAAAAGGAACCAAACTGTCATTTGGCAAAAACCTTTGACAAATGATTGCTATATGGAAAGAGAGCCTGGTACCCACCCCCCTCTTTGTCAGTCTGATAGTGACCCAGATGCTGTGTGGGGAGTAAATATGGAAGCTTGTATAACACCTTACAGTGATCGTGAGTACCCTTTTCTCAATGTTAGTTGATGGTTTTTGCATTATCTGACTTTGGTAATTCTTTTTGGAGCTATTTTATGCCTGCTTCCTTAGTGGCATGCATTGTATTTTTATTCTATGGTTTCTACTATCCATTCCAGCACGAAGAGTTATTTCCCTATAATATCTGCTTCATTATGTATTATGTGTCTCTCCAAGTTACATTGAATTGGCCTTAGAACTGAATATTACATTCTTTGCAAAGGAATACCTATTAGAAAACTGCTTTTGAACTGTGAGTGTGGTTTTGAGTATGAAACTTGTTTGATATAGGCCTGTGTGTTGCATAATTTTCTCTTACACTACTGGTTAGTTGTAGAAGCTCCCTAATTTTCTTCAAATTCATGTCACCTGCGCACCAAGTTGCTAAAATTTTGCTTAAAATTTTATTTTTAATTTGTTTAATTTTTAATTAAAGAATATTTTTGTTTCCTTTATCAGATGACAACAGAGTTAAAGGTAGTGGATTAGCTCCATGGCCTGCAAGATTGACTAGTCCTCCTCCTAGACTAGCTGACTTTGGCTATTCAAGTGATATGTTTGAAAAGGACACGGTAATTGAAAATTACAATTTTTCTGCTTCATGATGACTGTGATATTTATTCATTCATTGTATACTGCGCAATTCATAAGCTTAATAAACAAACTGTTGGGTTAAATTTTGTCATGTGGTACAGGAACTTTGGAAAAGGAGAGTAGAGAAATACTGGAATCTCTTGAGTCCCAAAATCAAATCAAACACACTGAGGAACATAATGGATATGAAAGCACACATGGGTTCATTTGGAGCTGCTCTTAGAGATAAGAATGTTTGGGTGATGAATGTTGTACCCAAAGATGGATTAAACACACTCAAGCTCGTCTATGATAGAGGCCTCATAGGCACTACCCATGATTGGTATTGAAGATCTTTCACCTGAAATTTAAATATTTAGTGATCCTTTTTTGATATTGTTTGACACATTCAAGGCATCCTTTTTTTATGAACTGATTTGATTGACGTCTGGAATTCTGGATTTGATAAAAATAAAAAGCATTATTTCAATCCAGATTGATTTAATCTTTTTTGTTGTTTGTTCCTTCAGTTCATGAAAGATTAGATTTGATCAGATTTTCATGTGCCTAACAGGTGTGAAGCATTTTCAACGTACCCTCGAACCTATGATTTACTCCATGCATGGACCGTCTTCTCCGACCTAGAAAAGAAAGATTGCAGCCAGGAGGATCTGTTGATTGAGATTGATCGTATACTCAGACCATCCGGTTACATAATCATACGCGATAAACAACCGGTGATTGACTTTGTAAAGAAGTACCTAACCGCGTTGCACTGGGAAGCAGTGGCAACTGCAGATTCCAGTTCTGACTCTGACCAGGACAGCGATGAGGTTGTTTTTATCGTCCAGAAGAAATTGTGGCTGACCAGCGAAAGCTTTAGGGATACAGAATAGGAAGCTAAAAAAAGGTTCAATTTCTTACGTATATATTCTGGGATCAAAAGCATGCCCCCAAAGCGGTGAAGCAGTGAACAATGTTCATTTTGTAGCACTAAAGAATGTGTTTTACATTGTTTTGTTCTAATTTTTCTTCTGTTTGATTCACATTTATATTCTATAATGATTCATGTCACTAAGAGACATAGGACACCAATTGCATCATGTTACAGGCTCATTCAATATTTTTGCCTGCATTTGGGTATTGTGTAAGCTACCTTAATAATGAAGACACGGTAGATTTAATGATGAGAAGTTAAGATTTTATTATCACTTCTATGTTAATGTGTGTATGCTTAGAATTTCTTCTGTTTTCAGGTTTTGCATTCTTGTGTTTGTGGGTTTTCTTAGCTTGTTTTTATGTCAGTTTTAAGTTTTTAACTAAACCTTAGGAGATATTAATTGATGATTAGGTTGATAGGTGTAGTGTTTTTGTAACACTAGAGTTTCTTTCGAAATAATTTCACAGATAAAAGTGAGTCAGTGTAATATGTACTGTAATAATATTGAGTCAAATTATCAAGTTGTGTTGTACATAGTTAAAACTTAAATTTTTTATGTTCCAAGACTCGAGGATGATGTTATCTTTTTGGGATTCCGATTATACTGAAAAAAGATTTATATTAAGGCAGATATTCCAATAAAGACGTTTATGTATCACATTATTATTGGATATATTATTGAACTGATTATTTCTTAATTTTTAAATACTATAACAACAACAGTAGACTCAATAGTTATCAGACCCAGCCAATTTATATGACTTGGACCGCGTCATGCTTTTTTATTTTTCACTTTCAAAAACGACGTCGTTTAGCAACCGTAAACTCTCCCCCTCCTCCCTCAACGTCCTAGACTGAAGCTCGAGCTCTCCAATCTCTGTCATTGTCGCTCACTGTTGCACATAAGCTCCCTCCCTCTCTCGGCCACGGTATCTCTTTCTGTCTCCGGTGTAGCACTCAAGCTCGTCATCGCTCTATCGGATCGGGTCTCTCTCACGGTCTCTGGTCTCACACTCAGTCGCGCTCGCGCTACTTATCTGCCCTTGTCGTCGCCGGTTGCAGAAGCAGCAGGTCCTGGGACTAGTCGTCATCTTCGTTCCCTGTCTCGTCACCGTTTCGTAGTCAGTCTCGCGCCTTCGTTGCGCTCGTCGTCACCGGTGGCAAAAGCAACAGGTCTCGGGGCTTCCTCCTCGCCATCAGCAACTCTCGTCGTCAGCTTCCTCCCCGCCATCAACTTCCTTCGCGCAACCAGAAGCTGGTCCCGATTTGGTGAGTTCCAACAAATTTCGCTGTTTTTCCTTTTTTGTTTTGTTTTGTTTTGGTGATGTCTTTGATTTTGTTGCTTAATATATCAATGAATTAGTCTTCTTGTTGCTAAAAATAATCACTGACATGAATTTGTTACTTATTATCACTGAACCTTGAATAATTTATTGATGAAAATTCACTGAGCTAGCTTTTTTTGTTGTTGAAAATCATCATTGAGATGAATTTGTTACTGATTATCATTACTGAATTTTGAATCTCTTGCTGTTCTATTCAAATAATTACTTAGTTAAATTTTTTTGTTGCCGAAAATCATCACTGAGTTGAATTTGTTAGTGATTGAACCCTGAATTTGTTACTTCTATGCCCCTTGGGCTACAATTCCTCTTGGGATGTTGCATTTCCTCTCTATATCTTAGTTTTAATTTATCAATTTCTGCTTTAAGGTTTGAGTTGCAGTACAGAGCTCTCGTTAACTTACATTTTATTCTATGCTTTAGTTTAGGTTAAGATGTCTTATGAAGTTGTCTCTTACTTTTACCTGATCTTGTTTCTAGGATAAATTATAATTACAAAAAGTATCACTTCATTCATTCTAGATCATATGTTTTATTACTTTAGTTTTTCTGGTTCTCATCTCATGTGACACATTTCTCCACGATGACTATGTACTTTCAGGAAAGAGATATCACACCTACAGAAAAAAGAAATTGAAATGAAAAAGGCAACAACTAAAGGTAGCAAGGCTGAACAGAAAGTTGCGGACATCGCTTAGGGTGAAAATTGCTGGCACAAAAAGTTGTTAGAGCCAAACACTACTGGCCGATGCTCATCAAAGATTTCATGGAATACGTGAAAATTGTGATAAGTGTCAACAAACACAGCAAACTCCACCAAGCGCCTCCCCAAGAGCACGTATCCGTTATCCCAACGCGACCATTTGCTAAGTGGGGTTTCAACTTATTGGGACCTTTTCCACAAGGACCCAGACAGGTAAAATATCTTATAGTTGCTATAGATTATTTTATCAAGTGGGTCGAAACTGCACCATTATCCAGCATCAACTTCCCCCATTGTCGGAAATTCGTCTGGAAAGAAATCATAGCGAGGTTTGAAATTCCTGAGTCCATTATCACAGATAATGGGACCCAATTCACAGACTCGAGGTTCCAAGAATTATTTTTCGGTCTCGGGATCCCGCAGATAGTGGAACATCTGCAAGCGAATGGGCAAGTTGTAACACCCTCATTACCCTAAGTCGTACCTCTAATCGTAAAGCAAAGGATAATTAAATGTCATGACAGTTCTAAGGCTTATAAAATAAATCACACGATAACTAAAAGTGTAACGAATAAGATACCGGTACAAGATAACAAGTATATGTAGATATATAAGCATAATGGACATAGAGTACTAGCCGCAACCCGCGAAGTTTAGGCCGACTAGTTATATACAGACATAACAGAGTTTTATAAAGGTACAAACATAAACAACATGTCTCTCAAGTTTTTAGCCTCTAAAGCAACAAAGTAGTAAAGTTACAAAAGATAGAGAGAACTATAACAAAATAATCAAAATGCAAAAGGTGATAAAAGATCCTCCGCGCTGTCACTATCACGTAACTCACTGAGGTGGACTACGACCTGCATATGAAAAACAACAACATAATATGATACGAGAATCAGAGGTTCTTAGTATGGTAACAGTGTCCAATAATGTAAGATATAAGATTTCAGGATGCCAGAGGCAATCTTAGATCTTCACATCATCATAATATTCAATCTTATAAAACCGATAAATAAATCCTTAAACAAGTCATCTAATTTAGGGAATTTCTAATCTAACATTTACACCGCTGTCCCACAGCCTTCGCCAGCCTAACCGCCATGGGATCCCATCGCCACCGCCTACCGAACCTCCTCAATCCCAGTAGAAAACACAAGTAATTCATACAAGTAAAGCACAAGTAATTATCATGTATAGCAAGTAAATCAAGAAGCAATTAAGCATGTTATACAATTAGGCATAGTATGCAAGTAAACAAAGCAAGCAACCACATAGAAAATGCATATGATGAATGTCTGTCCTATTGGCTGGGATATCACATTGTTGTTTCAACTGCCAATCTGACACATCTCCATGAAGATGTCGCCTTTTGGTCACAAATAAAATGGGTACCCCCAGGGATATCGTTCCCGGCACATGGTCTAGGGATATAGTGTTCGCGCACAGTCTTGTGATTCTGAAAGGATGCGAGTGGGATACTCAGCCACAGACTTCACATCTCAACGTAAGCAGGACTAACTACTGCCCTTACGCCGCCGCTGCGACATCAACAGGCGGGATAACCTATTGTCCCTTCCAGGTGCATAGCGTCTCAATAATATCAGTATAATACAATATATGTCAGTATTCCATCAGTAATCACTTTCAACATTTAATAATTCATCATTTCTCTTCGAATCCCAGACTCATCATAACCATCATTAGCTCATAATTCCACAACTCATTACATTAATCATTATTAAAGTACTATGCTATCTCACTCAACGAATCCATCCTCAATACTCCAGAAACCTAAGTCTCCGTCTTCTAAATTCATACAGAATTTCACCAAATTAAGTCATTAACTAATCTTTAGTAATATTAGGACCTAATTACTAGATAGTATGCAGAAACAGCAGTTTGAAGAAGTTTAGAAAGTTTGAGAACCTTTAAAAATGAAGAAAAACCATTTTTCAGCAAAACATGAGTTGTGCGTATGATACGTGAGCATCTTTCCTATCTTTTCCTAGTGAATTTGCATCTAATTTGTTGAGTTTAATAAAGAATTAATTATCTTTTAGCCAATATGGATGCTACTTTGAGTCTTTTGCAATTTTATTTATTTTAGGTAGCATTCGGCTGGATATGATGGAGTTTCTGCAGCACAAGAACAAAAGGAGATGGCAGCGAAGAGTGACGCGTACGCGTGCCTGACGCGTGTGCATGACTTGGAGCTATCCATGGCGATGCGTACGCGTGACCGACGCGTCCGCGTGACTCGTAGAAAAGTCCATCGACGCGTACGCGTGACATGCGCCACGTCAGAAATGCAGAAAACACTGAAGGGTGATTTCTGAGCCCATTTTAGCACCCAAGTTAGGCGCGGATCCAGTAAAGCCAAGTGGTTCCCACGTTACAAGACGCGGAGTAGTTACTTAATTCTGATTTAAATTCAAAATTTGATTTTAAAATAGGAAAAGATGTTATCTTAATTTTAAATATTAAGATTTTAAATTAATTAGGATTAGTTATAAAAATGGGAGACTTCTCTTCTATGTACATTCCATTAGGGGGATTCCATTAGGGAATTCTATACAAATTTTTCTTCTCTGAACCATGAGCAACTAATCCTTCATTGTTAAGGTTAGGAGTTCTGTCTATTTTCATGGATTGATTCGTTTGATCTTTTTAATTTAATTCATGTCTTGATTTATATTTCAATAATTGTTTTTGTTCTTTATTTTATGAATATGGGTGGAACAGAAGTATGACCCATGTTCTGATTGAGTTCTTGTAAAACTTGGAAAAGCTCTTTACTTGAACAACAGCTTGAAAACATATTATGCTGAATTTCTAATTGTTTGTATTTAACGGGATACGTGACATATAATCCCCTTATTTTTCGATAATTAGGATTCTTTTGGCATATAAACTAGAAATTGATCATCACCCTCTAAATTGAATTAATTGACCAAGGAATTGGCAATTAATGAATTTTAGAGGAGACTAGGAAGGTCTAAGGAATTTGGGTCTAGTCACATATAGTTTGCCATGAAATTAAATCTTGCATGATTAAATTAATTAGTAATAAAAGTCAATTCGGAAATTAGATAACTCTGAACCCTTAACTATTTTCTCTCATATTTTATTCCCAACTTATTTACTGTGTGCCTGTCTTCTGATATTTTCAACTTAAACCTTTTGAACACCCAAATACTATTTTCTGCTTTCCTAACTAATCCTATCAAACGCTATTGTTGCTTGATCCATCAATCCTCGTGGGATCGACCCTTACTCACGTAAGGTATTACTTGGTACGACCCGGTGCACTTGCCGGTTAGTTTGTGGGTTGTAAATACCGCATCAAGTTTTTGGCGCCGTTGCCGGGGATTGACTGTGATTAACAACTATTAGTTGTTTGATTGCTTAGATTAGGCGTTTTATT
>NC_029780.3:92043346-92051612 GCF_000817695.3 Arachis duranensis
TCTTAATTTTTGAAATTAAGTTTGGTGTCCGTAGTAATTTTTCTTCTAAAAAAAATATTTTCAAAAAAAAAAGAAAAAAATATTTCTGTTCTGTCTTCTTTGCTTTCCTGTTTACCACATGGTACGTTTAATTCTTTTTGGTGTTTTGTGCTAAGGAAAAATAATGGAGAGAGATCACATGGGTTACTACTCACACCCAAGTAGTGATTCATATTATGGTGGATGGACGAACTATCCAAATTTTGGTTGGCAAAGTCAAAACCAAAGAAACTTCAATGCTCCATGTTCCAGCTATCAAGAGCCACCACCTCCATATTCATACCACGAACCACCATCTCCATATTCATACCAAGAACCACCATCTTTCTATCCATATCAAGAACCATCATCCTTCTACCCATATCAAGAGCCACCATCTTCCTATTCATCTCTAATACCATCAGATCTTGAGCTCCTCATGAAAGAATACCTACATGATATAAAGATAAGTGTAAAAAATATAGAGAAACATGTGTAGTCAATTATCAAGTCACAGGAAGAGGAGCAAGCAAATTCCTTCCCAAGAGATATAATGCAAGATCCTATGGAAGAAAGTGAGGAAATCAATCAAAGGAGTTTATACTCCAGTGAATTAGAGAACTTTCCACCCTCACATATGGAAGAAGAGGAAGATGCACAACCTTTCATGCCCTTGGTAAACAATGAAGAAGAGATTGAATTAGAAGAAAGCTACCAAGAGGAAGAGGTTCAAATTGAGGAAGCTTGGAAAGAGGTAGAAGAAATCAAAGGAGAGCACAAGGGAGTAGAGCTTGCAAGACCTCTTCCAAAATCATCACCATCCAATACAACATTCAAGTGGGTAAAATTCCTATCCTTAATCCTTACCTTCCCACTCGAATATGGGCTACTAGAGACGAATGATCAACTTAGAGCTCTTTGTGACATTAAGCGTAAGAGGAAGATGGTTAGTGGCAAGAGTTGTCAAGCAAGGTTCAATATGGTTGCATGCTCTAAATTGAAGTGCAAGGATTGGTGTAGAACAAATTTGAATGGGTCTAGAAGGTTGTTTGGATGTCTTCGTGAGAATTTAGATTGCTTGCCATCCGGTGGGAACAACGGTGATACACAAGAAGACGGGTGTAAAAGCAAGGTTTGGGACCCTGGAATTCATTCCCACAATCAACACTCTTGGGACTTTGTCACTTGCTTCAGCTTGCTCAAAGGCGTTATGCGCCTGGTTTGGGATCCCGGTAGCCGTTGGAATTACAAACATTGGTGGAGATTCCTTGATCAATACAAGCACAAGCCACCATGACAAGGAGCTCACCACATGTCCAACTTAAGGACTTTAACTAAAAGTGCTTGGTGGGAGACAACCCATCGTGGTATGATCGTTTCTTTTCATTCTTAGTTATTTTTCGTAGTAGTAGTTTTCTTACTTATTTGATTCTATTGAGTTCTTACTAATTTTTTGATCATGCAGCTATCTTAGGACAGGAGCCGGATATATATTTCAAAAAAAAAAGAAGAGCACCCGACGCGTACGCGTCAGATGGGTGTGCGTGAAAAATAAAAATAAAAAGAGAGTTGCACGGGAGTGGCATAGGAATAATGCCTTTCGCACAAACAAGCCGACGCGTACACATACCCCACGCGTGCGCGTCATTGGTGATTTTAGCACTCCACGCGTGCGCGTCATTGACGCGAACGGGTGACCTGGAAAAATGGCGTAAATATGTGTTTGGGCAGAGACTTGTGCTGGTTTGGGGCTGGAAGTGTGCTAGACGCACAAAATTGACCACGCATACGCGTCCCTGATGCGTGCGCGTCATTTGACCAAACGGCCATCCACGCGTGCACGTGCATGACGCGAACACGTCGTATGCCAATATTGGTTCCCTAGCCACGCAAATAGAGAGTTATGCGTGCACGCGGCTGACTTTGCACGAATCGCACAAAATCCAAGGCACGCGGACGCGTGCCTAAAGCTTACGCGTCATTAAGAAAATTTTGTGCCCCACGTGTACGCGTGCTGCACGCGTACGCGTCGCCTGCACCGCACAATTATACTAGTTTGCCACCCAGTTTTAATTTTCTTTCTCTCTCTCCCAATCCTAATTCTCTCTTGTTCCTTTATCCTTTTATTCTTCTTTCATCTTATTATCTGTTTTTGTTTTCAAATTTTCTTTGCTTGAGGACAAGCAAACCTTTAAGTTGGGTGTTGTCGCTTCGCTTAGAAGTTTTTTGTTTTTTCCTATGGCACCAAAAGGGAGGCGAATCATCTTCACTAAGGAGTACAACCTGAAGAATAAAGCGACCGCTAAGATAACTAAGGTGGTTGAGTTTCTTTTATTTTTATTCCTCCCCTCTTTTTCTATGTTATGTTCCTGTTTTCTGCTATTTTGCTTTTGTTTGTTGCATGATCTTTTATTAGTTAGAATCCTAGGACTAGTTTAGTTCTCCCTATTGCTTTAATTCTGAAAAGATGTCTCATGTATTACTCACTGAACTTGAATCTAAATAAAAAAAATACAGGAATGATATATTGCATGAGAAAGTGGGTCTATATTGAAGAATAGTCTTATTTACTTAAATGAGGTGGTATTTTCTGTGATTCTGAATGCATGACATGAATAGTGCATATTTTTTTATAGTGAAGTTTATGAATGTTAAAATTGTTGGCTCTTGAAAGAATGATGAAAAAAAGAGAAATGTTATTGATAATATGAAAAATCATAAAATTGATTCTTGAAGCAAGAAAAAGCAGTGAAAAACACAGCTTGCAAAAAAAGGATCCAAAGCAAAAAGAGTGTGCTTAAGAACTCTGGGCACCTCTAACTGGGGACTCTAGCAAAGCTGAGTCACAATCTGAAAAGGTTCACCCAGTTATGTGTCTGTGGCATTTATGTATCCGGTGGTAATACTAGAAAACAAAATGCTTAGGGTCACGGTCAAGACTCATAAAAGTAGCTATGTTCAAGAATCAACATACTGAACTAGGAGAATCAATAACACTATATGAATTCTGAGTTCATATGGATTCCAATCATTCTGAACTTCAAAGGATAAAGTGAAATGCCAAAACTATTCAGGATTGCAGTTGTAAACCCCACTATAAGAAGAGACATGGGCTTAATCGAACTCTCATTCTCAAGCAAATTCACATCCTAAGCTTATATTAGTTTTGGTTGCTTGAGGACAAGCAACCGTTTAAGTTTGGTGTTGTGATGCGTGAGCATCTTTCCTATCTTTTTCTAGTGAATTTGCATCTAATTTGTTGAGTTTAATAAAGAATTAATTATCTTTTAGCCAATATGGATGCTACTTTGAGTCTTTTGCAATTTTATTTATTTTAGGTAGCATTCGGCTGGATTTGATGGAGTTTCTGCAGGGTATCCATGGCGACGTGTACGCGTGACCGACGCGTCCGCATGACCTGCAGAAAAGACCATCGACGCGTATGCGTGACTGACACGTACGCGTGACATGCGCCACATGCAGAAACGCAGAAAACTCTGAGGGGTGATTTCTGGGCCCCATTTTAGCACCCAAGTTAGGCGCGCATCTAGTGAAGCCAAGTGGTCCCCACGTTACAAGACGCGGAGTAGTTACTTAATTCTGATTTAAATTCAAATTTTGATTTTAAAATAGGAAAATATATTATCTTAATTTTAAATATTAGATTTTAAATTAATTAAGATTAGTTATAAAAAGGGGAGACTTCTCTTCTATGTACATTCCATTAGGAAATTCTATACAAATTTTTCTTCTCTGAACCATGAGCAACTAATCCTTCATTGTTAAGGTTAGAAGCTCTGTCTATTTTCATGGATTGATTCGTTTGATCTTTTTAATTTAATTCATGTCTTGATTTATATTTCAATAATTGTTTTCGTTCTTTATTTTATGAATATGGGTAGAACGGAAGTATGACCCATGGTCTGATTGAGTTCTTGTAAACTTGGAAAAACTCTTTACTTGAACAACAGCTTGAAAACATATTATGCTGAATTTCTAATTGTTTGTATTTAACGGGATACGTGACATATAATCCCCTTATTTTTGGATAATTAGGATTCTTTTGGCATATAAACTAGAAATTGATAATCACCCTCTAAATTGAATTAATTGACCAAGGAATTGGCAATTAATGAATTTTAGAGGAGACTAGGAAGGTCTAAGGAATTAGGGTCTAGTCACATATAGTTTGCCATGAAATTAAATCTTGCATGATTAAATTAATTAGTAATAAAAGTTAATCCGGAAATTAGATAACTCTGAACCTTTAACTGTTTTCTCTAATATTTTATTCCCAACTTATTTACTGTGTGCCTGTCTTCTGATATTTTCAACTTAAACCTTTTGAACACCCAAATACTATTTTTTGCTTGCCTAACTAATCCTATCAAATGCTATTGTTGCTTGATCCATCAATCCTCGTGGGATCAACCCTTACTCACATAAGGTATTACTTGGTACGACCCGATGCACTTGCCGGTTAGTTTGTGGGTTGTAAATACCGCATCAGCGTATGCACGCTGCTGTCGTGTATATGCACACGGGTAAAAATGAGTGGTCGCCTACGCAATCCTCTGCTTGCGTACGTGAGATGCCCAACCTGAATGGGATGCTTGCGTCGCGTGGTAGTTCGCGTACGCATGCAGTGCCCGTGTACGCGACATGCCCAATCCGAATAGAATGCTCGCGTCACGTGCATTGTGTCGCATACGCAACACTCACCAGACTTAGAAAATTTTCATGTTTGCAGAATTTCAGTTTTAAACACCAAACTTTAAACATTCATAATTTCTTTTACAAAACTCTATTTTCCTCAAACTTTATATCATTTTAAATCTCTTGAAACAACCTTTAATTTAAACAAAGGTCATCAAATTTAAAGATTTGTGGCTCAAGTTATGATCCGCCAAAGTTTGCCAAAAATCAAGTTTTACAAATCAGCAAGTGTTCATACCCTGGGTCGAGCTGTCTGACCCGGGATGTTCAACAGACAAAGTGACCGACCTCTTCAGGTCAGGACAACCCGACATCTTTCCAAAGAGCTCGGCCAAGTCATCAGAAAAGCCCAAAGAAGGGCCCAAATAGAGGAACATGCCCCAAATCCTAAGGCAGCCCAAGCCTACAGAGGGAAGGGCGGTTCCATAAAAGATAACCTGACCTTACCTAGAAGATAAGATAAGATAAGATAACTAACTTATCTTATCTAAAAAGGTCACTCCACACCATTATAAATACACTGGAGCACACAGGTATAACTCATACTCTAATTCTACTCAATACCTGTTTAATACCCTTGCTAACTTAAGCATCGGAGTCCCTTGCAGGTACCCCCACCCTTCGATGATAAAGGATCAGCAGCACTCTCAGTTCTACAAGTCGGACACACTGGTTCCTGCCGCTGTACACTTGCCGGACACATCGGCTCTGACCAACACAGAAGATCTCGACCGAGATCGACCTACAGTTTCAGGTAACCCTCGGAACATTGGCGCCGTTGCCGGGGAACCTAGAAGTCATCCCATTACCATGGCAGACTTCCATGACAACAACCACGATTCAGGTTTGGAAGATAGAACGCCGCAAAAGAACGTGGATGTTACACTCAAATATACTCCGGAGCCCAACGGGGACAAAAATTCATCAAACACAGGAGTGATAGAAGCGCTTTAAGATCGATTAAAGCAACTCGAGAAAGAAGCCCAACATCAACGCGAAAAAGAAGAGGATCTGCATCGGGAGATAAGGCGACGCCGAGAATTAGAAGATAAACTTCTAAAACTCGAAGCCGATCTTAAAACTAAAGCTACTCGATCCACTCCAGAGGATAGCTCTCGCAAGGATCAAGATCCATTCACCAGGGAAATTATGAAGACCAAAATCCCAAAGGACTTCAAACTTCCGGATATGACTCTGTATGACGGCACTTCAGACCCCAACCATCATCTCAGCAATTTCAGAAGTAGAATGTACCTCACTGATGCCTCAGATGCAGTTCGCTGCAAAGCCTTTCCAACAACTCTTACCAAGATAGCCATTAGATGGTTCGACAGCCTACCTCTAAAATCCATCTCGAGCTTCGACGACCTGGTCAAAAAGTTCCTGGCCAGATTTTTCATACAAAAGGATAAGGCTAAACATGCACCCAGCCTGTTAGGAATCAAGCAAGGAGATCGGGAGATTCTTCGTAACTACATGGAAAGATTCAACAAAACATGCATGGACATATAAAGTCTACCAACAGAAGCTGCCATTACGAGCCTTATAGATGGCCTACAAGAATGACCGTTTAGCCAATATATATCAAAGAAGTACCCTGCATCCCTAGACGAAGTACAAGAACGGGCGCAGAAGTACATCAACATGGAGGAGAATTCTCGACTTGGGGAAGCCTCGAGGTTCGGCTCCACCTACCGAGATAAAGATAAAGAATCCAAAAAAAAGGAAGATCGCTCCGGGGAGAAAATCGAAAAATATCATAACTACACCCCTCTTAGGGTATCCTTGGTAGATGTTTACAAACAAGTCTGCCATACGGAAAAAATACCCCCAGCTCGGCCACTCAAAGGCAAAAGAGGAGGAGGAAATCGGAACGAATACTGTGAGTATCATCGAGTCCGAGGACATTCCACCAACGAATGCTTCAACTTGAAAAATGTCATAGAAAATTTAGTAAGAAAAGGAAAACTAGATCGGTTTCTGGCCAACCGGGACGAAGAGCCAAGAAAAAGAAGGGATGAAGATGTCGGACGGTCTGAGCGATCACCTCGCACACCAGAGAGACACGTCCACGTGATACACGGTGGATTTGCGGGAGGTGGAATCTCCAAATCATCTCGCAAGTGACACCTCAAAGAAGTATACCATGTCGAAGGAAAGAAGGAGGCACCAGACATCCCAGCAATCACGTTTACCAAAGAAGACGCATCCGGAATCATCTCAGGACACGATGACCCCATGGGCATCACTATCATACTGGCAAACGCCAACCTCAACCGTACATTAATTGACCAAGGAAGCTCCACCGATATCTTATTCAAAACTGCCTTCGACAAGCTCGGCTTAGAAGAAAAAGAGCTAAGAGCATACCCGAACAGCCTGTTCAGACTTGGGGATACCCCAGTACAACCCCTGGGATACGTATCGCTACATACAACCTTCGGAAAGGGGAACCAATCCAGAACACTCAAGATAGACTACATCGTGATCGACGTAAGCTCAGCCTACAACACCTTAATAGGTCAGACAACGTTAAACCAACTCGGTGCAATAGTTTCAACTCCACATCTATGTATGAAATTCCCAACTACAGAAGGGATAGCTACAATAAAAGCAGATCAAAAGATGGCGCGTTGCTATTATAACGAAAGTCTAAACCTCAGAGGCGAAGGAGGAGAGTTCCACACAATCGAACTTGGTGGAGTTCAGAAGCAAGAAGAACTCTGTCCACAGACCGAGGGTGAAGTAGAGAAAATTCAGATCGGAGACACCTCGGATAAGACAACTAATATTGGCACGATCCTAAAAGGAGATGCAAAGGAATCACTCATACAGTTCCTACGAGATAATGTTGATCTCTTCGCATGGAAAGCTGCCGACATGCCAGGCATAGATCCCGAACTGATGAGCCACAAATTGGCAGTCTATCCGGGATCCCGGCCGGTACAACAAAGACGAAGAAAACTCGGGCCAAAACGGTCTCAAGCTGTAGCAGAACAGGTGCAAGCACTACTAGAGGCAGGGTTCATAAGAGAAGTTAAGTACCCACTATGGCTAGCAAACGTCGTCTTGGTAAGAAAGTCAAATGGGAAGTGGCGAATGTGCATCGACTACACCGACCTCAACAAAGCCTACCCAAAAGACCCTTATCCACTCCCAAGCATCGACGCTCTAGTAGATGCCTCATCGGGATATAAGTATCTCTCATTTATGGACGCATACTTGGGGTACAACCAGATCCCAATGTATCCACCGGATCAAGAAAAAACCTCGTTTCTAACACCCAAAGCAAACTATTGTTACATCGTAATGCCTTTCGGCCTTAAGAACGCGGGAGCTACTTATCAGAGACTAATGAATAAGGTCTTCTCAGATCACATCGGAAAAATCATGGAGGTCTACGTGGATGACATGTTAATAAAGACACAAAGTGAAGAAATATTACTGTCCGACTTGGTTCAAGTATTCGACACCATACGGAAGCATGGCATGCGACTTAACCCGGCTAAATGCACCTTTGCCGTGGAAGCAG
>NC_029780.3:92051728-92062416 GCF_000817695.3 Arachis duranensis
ATAAGATCCCTCCCTTTCTACGCTACTTTAAGGAAGGGAAAGAACTTCGAGTTCAAGTGGACAACAGAATGTGAGCAAGCCTTCCAAGACTTCAAAGAATTCTTGGGGTGGCCACCTATCCTATCTCGACCACGAAAAGGAGAACCACTCGTATTGTACCTCGCAGTAGGAAGCTGGGCAATAGCCTCAGCACTAATTAGAGAAGACGAGGGTGGGCAACAACCCGTCTACTTCATTAGCAAAGCACTGTAGGGGTCAGAACTGAACTATCAGAAAATAGAGAAGTTTGCCTACGCTCTCAAACTCACATCCCGACGACTTCGCCCGTACTTCCAAGCGCACACCATTAAGGTTCGGACCAACCAGCCCATAAAGGGGATATTGCAAAAAACAGATCTAGCAGAAAGAATCCTACAATGGGCAATTGAGTTGTCTGAGTTGGACCTCCAATACGAAGCACGGATAGCCATCAAATCACAATACCTAGCCGACTTCATTGCAGAATTCACAGACATCCCGGAGACCCCCATAGAGTGGAATATATATGTGGACGGTTCCTCGAATAAAGCCGGAAGTGGTGCAGGTGTGATAATCGAAAGCAACCAAGGAACCCAACTCGAGCTTTCCCTCAAATTCGAATTCCCGGCCTCAAATAACCAGGCGGAATACGAAGCGTTATTAGCTGGCTTGAAGTTGGCTAGAGAAGTTGGAGCTCGGAAACTCAACATCTACAGCGACTCACAAGTCGTTAGTTCACAAATAACAGGGAGCTACCAAGCCAAAGATCCTACTATAAAAAAATATGGATAAAACCAAAGAACAGCTCAGATAACTCAGAGAATATAGGATCTGCCACATACCCCGCGAGCAAAACGCCTGAGCTGACGCACTCTCAAAACTAGCCAGCACCAAACCAGGGGGCAACAATAGAAGCCTCATCCAGGAAATACTACAAAACCCATTGTTCCGGGGGTTACCTGAAATTGTAGGTCGATCTCGGACGAGATCTTCTCTGCTGGTCAGAGCCGACGTGTCCGGCAGGTGTATAGCGGCCGGAGCTGGTGTGTCCGACTTGCTGGACTCGGTGATGGTGCTGATCCTTCGTCCCCGGAGGGTGGGGGGTACCTGCAAGGGACTCCGATGCTTAAGTTAGCAAGAGTATTAAGCAGGTATTGAGTAGAATCAGAGTATGAGTTATACCTGGGTGCTCCAGTGTATTTATAATGGTGAGATGTGACCTTCTGTGGATAAGATAAGTTAGTTATCTTATCTTATCTTTATCTTGAGGTGAGGTCATCTTATCTTCAAGGAAACCGCCCTTCTCCTTGTAGGCTTGGGCTGCTCTTGGATTTGGGACGTGTTCCTCTATTTGGGCCCTGCTCGACCCAGGGTATGAACAGTGCCCTTGCTTGAGCTTGGACTTCCTTGAGGTCGAGTCTTTGACTTCGGTCCTTCTTTGGTGAAGCCGAACTCAAGCATTTTGTTGATTCCTTTGTTGCAGCTTTTGAATGTAGAACGTTTTCCTTTAAAAGCGCGCGTTTTTATATCAGCACTTTTTTTGGGAACGCGAGAGGGTTTTAATATCTGCATTTAATTGGCATTAATTGTCCCGTTTTCTCTTGGTCTTTTATTTTGAATTTCTCACTCAAAAAACGGTTTCTCTTCTTCACTCTTTCTTCGTAACTTCTCCCTTTACTCTCTCATTTTCTGTTTCTTTCGTAGTTTTTCCCACCTGTTCTGTCGCTGCTCTCTGTGGAAGAAGGTGATCTCCAGCTTTTCTCCTTCGCAGCTCTCTGCTTTCGAGGTTTTCTTCTGCTTTCTCCAGGTTTGATTTTTCTTTCTTCTGTTTCCTTATATGTGGAAAGTTTGCATTTTTCTCAGAGGAAGTTTTTTTGGGTCTTTCTGCTTTTACCATGCCTGATTGTTGTGTGCTCTGGAATTTCTTCGTTTTTTGGGTGCGAATCTTTTTTTTTGTTGCTTGAATCTTTTTCTTTGAGGATTTTTGCATGTTGTTGCCATTTCTGCTTGTGCCTTTGGTGATGGTTCTTTGCTTGATTCCAAAAAAAAAAAGGTTTGCGTCTTTGCTGTTTGGCATTTTTGGTGTTTTGATAATGCCTTTTGCTGATAAACTATAGAAATAATGCTTTTTGCTGATAAACTGTAGAAAGGTGGTGATTTTTTGTTTTTACTTCCTTTAAGACTTTATTTTCTTTTTGATGAGTGCCAGGACGTAAGCTGTAGAAATAGCTTGAAAACCTTGCTTTGTTATTGCCTCCAAGGGATGCCCCAGGACTTTTTGGCTTGAGTCTTGGGGTTTTCCTTTTCTGTTTATCTGCCCGTCGAGATGTTTTGCCCCTCGTCCGAGATGTTTTTAAGTAATCCGTTCTTCTTTTCTTTTTGTAGGATTTAGTTGGCCTCATGTCTTCCCGAAATAACATTGTAGAGATGCCTTTCCATGTTCCTGAGGGTATGACCAATTGGGTGAACTCGATGGTTCTTATGTGTGTCTCTCTGGTTGATTCTGATTTTTGCACGCAGCTTAGGCAGTTTCACAGTGTCTGTAGTAATCCTGGCGATGAGAAGAACTATGAGCTTGTCCCTCCCTCTTCTGACGAGAGAGTTTGCTTTTCTACTCGGGTTGTTGACGATTGCCTTTTTTTCTATGTTTATGACTTTTTCTTTGGTCAGCTAGGTATCACCCTTCTTTTTACTAAATTTGAAACCGACCTGTTATGGTCCTGTAATGTCGCCCCCTCTCAATTTCACCCTAATTCCTGAGGTTTCATAAAAATCTTTCAATTGTTGTGCAATGGCTTTGGTATCCCTGCCTCGCAATCTCTCTTTTTCTATCTGTTTATCTTGACTAAGCCTGGAGTGGTAAAAAAGAAGGTAGCTTGGGTCTCCTTTCGATCTACCCAAGAAAAGAAGGTTTTTTCCATGTTTGACGAGTCATTCCGTGATTTTAAAAACTACTTTTTCAAGGTCCGAGCTGTTGAAGGAGCTCGGCCCTTCTTTCTGGATGAAAATGACGAGCCTGCTTTTCCCTTGGAATGGCAAAAAGATGTGAGGGTGTCCCGATATAAATGGGAAATGTTGGATGAGACTGAGCGAGCCTTTGTGACTGTCTTGGAAGAACACTGGGGTCAACCTCCCCATCTCGACACAAAGAAATTTCTAACCAATCCCTCTCTTCTTCAAACAGAGCTGGGTATTTTGTGTTTCCTTTTTTATCTGTTCTATATTACTCTTAATTGTTTTTTCCGACTTGTAGCTTAATTTCTATTTTATTTGCAGAAGTGATGAAGAATAATGAATCCATGAAAGCTTTTAAAAGAGCGCAGAGGGCGACTGCTGCCAAAAACATCTTGGCCAAGGCGGCTGGGGAAGGATCCTCTCAAGTGCACGTGAAGCCATCTGTGCCGGGTTCCCTTGGGGTGAAGAAGGTGATCCCTACTCCCCGAGTTTGTCTGGTGGATCCTCACCCTACTTCTGCTGCTCCTTCTGTTGTTCCTCCCAATAAAAAACAAAAAACAGCTGAGCCTTTCGACTTCAATGCTCCCGACTTTAATGCCATTGAATTTGTGGATCAGTAAATCAGTCCCTATGGTACCCTCTCTATGGACGATGTGTCCATCCTCCATCATTTGGAATTTATGGCCCGAAATCATGTACAGATGGCATATATGGCGGCTGTTATATACCGGACTGCTCAGAATCTTTCTCTCCATGCTACCAAAGCATTTATGGAGGAGGCAAAGCAGGAGTTTGACCGGATGAAGGGGCTGAAGGAGGAGCTTGAATTAAAGGTGACCAAGTTGGAGAAGGATCTAGAGAATGAGAAAGCTAGTTCCCTTTCACTGGCAGCTTCTTTGAGGTTGGCCGAGGACACAGCCCTGATGCATAAGGAGAGTTACGTTACGACTTATCGGAAGGTGATGCGTCTGAGGGGGGAGTTGACAATGCCCGTGAAGATTATTCTGAGCTCCAAGGTCATCTTGTTGGCAGCGTGACTGCTGCTTATGAAAACTTGAAAGAGCAAGTTCGGGTCATTGCTCCCGAGGCCGATCTCGCCCTTTTTAGCCTGGACAACGTTGTCAGGGATGGCAGGATTGTCCTTGATGACGAGGTTGATGATGATGCTGATCCTCCCCCTGTGTCCTCTGCCAAAGTGTTGACCTCTTCTATTCCTCCGGTTGCACCTGATTCGGATTGCCAGGTTCTGAACCGGGAGGATGGAACTATAGATGTTGTGCCTATTCAGACTCGCCCTCCTTCTCCTTATCCTGAGGCTGCCAAGAAGGCTCCTGATGCTTGCTGATCTCTTTCTGGACATTTATGTAGCTGGCCCGGCTCGTGGTCTTTTTAAAACTTTGTTTATTTTACTGACGGTCTCTAGTTGCTTGTTTTAGCAACTTTTATTTTGAAAAACAAAAGTAGCTCACTATCTTTAGTATGTGTTGATGGCCGCCGAGGCTTTTTTAACTTTTGTAGATTATGTCAAGGTTTTTGACTTTGTTTTCTCTTCTCCTTTGAGTTTGTGTCTATGTGGGTCTGACTTGTTTCTCGGTTTTCTCGCCTTTGTACGCATTTTTTGACACTCCGTAACCGATTATTTTGCGTTGGTCCCTTCTAAGTTATTTTTATAATCCCCTTTCTTGGGCCTTTGTCAGGTCTCTCTCAGGGATTACTTTTTATAACTTTGTTTTCGCAGGAAACCGACTTCATTAGGTCGATCTCTTCTTAAGTTATTTTTGTAATCCTCTTTCTTGGACCTTTGTCAGGTCTCTTTCAGGGATTACTTTTATAACTTTGTTTTCGTAGGAAACCAACTTCATTAGGTCGATCTCTTCTTAAGTTATTTTTGTAATCCTCTTTCTTGGACCTTTGTCAGGTCTCTTTCAGGGATTATTTTTATAACTTTGTTTTCGTAGGAAACCGACTTCATTAGGTCGATCTCTTCTTAAGTTATTTTTGTAATCCTCTTTCTTGGACCTTTGTCAGGTCTCTTTCAGAGATTACTTTTATAACTTTGTTTTGTAGGAAACCGACTTCGTTAGGTCGATCGCTTCTTAAGTTATTTTTGTAATCCTCTTTCTTGGACCTTTGTCAGGTCTCTTTCAAGGATTACTTTTATAACTTTGTTTTCGTAGGAAATCGACTTCATTAGGTCGATCTCTTCTTAAGTTATTTTTGTAATCCCCTTTCTTGGACCTTTATCAGGTCTCTTTTAGGGATTACTTTTATAACTTTGTTTTGTAGGAAACTGACTTCGTTAGGTCGATCTCTTCTTAAGTTAAAGTAATCCTCTTTAAGATGGTTGGCCAGACCTCTTTCTAGGATTTACTTATAACTTGGGTTGACTTGGTCCGACTTCTGAACGTCGGTCAGTCTTTAAGTTATTATTTTAGCTATTCGTAAGGCCTCGTTAGGCTCTTTTTTGGATTGCTTTCGATAACTTCTTACATTATTCTGTGTTCATCTTTGCCGATTTGTAGAAAGTGGTTGGCATCTTTAGATCGTCTTTTGGGTGAATCGCGTTTTCACCTTTATCGGACGATTATCTTTATCGTGATCGTGCAGTGAAATTGTTTTTCACTTTCTGCCGATCTGTTGCTTTAGAATCGGACGATGAATACTTCAGATTAATGCGTCTTAAAATCTTGTAGAATATCTAAATAAATTTCATTCAAAGAAAAGTGCAAAATATATACATGTGGGAATTTTTTCATCCTTTTAAGTCAGATAGTGTCTAGGTCTCAACCTGGTGCCTCATTAAAAAACCTT
Organism: Arachis duranensis; assembly: GCF_000817695.3. Classification (NCBI taxonomy): domain Eukaryota; kingdom Viridiplantae; phylum Streptophyta; class Magnoliopsida; order Fabales; family Fabaceae; genus Arachis; species Arachis duranensis. The sequence goes on from NC_029780.3 coordinate 92,057,513, forward strand.
TTCAGGAAAAAGAGTGCATCCAATAATGAGATCCTTTACCTTTTCTAACTGTAGTATCTTCTTAGGTTGCAGGCGTGCCATGATCTGGGAAGCTCTCGTCCATCGAGTTCGGACAGTCTGTAGTAGCCCTTCCCAAGTACTTCTATAACTCGGTAGGGTCCTTTCCAGTTTGCTGCCAGCTTTCCTTCTCCTGGTCGAGTTATTCCAATATCATTTCGAATTAAGATAAGATCGTTCTCTGTAAAACTTCTCGGTACTACCCTTTGATTGTATTTGGAAGCCATTCGGCGCTTTAGAGCTTCCTCCCTGATCCGGGCTCTTTCTTGGATTTCAGGTAGTAGGTCGAGCTCTTCCCTCTGAAGTTGGGAGTTTGCTCCCTCATTGTAATGAACTATTCTAGGCGATCTTTCCTCAATCTCTACTGGGATCATTGCCTCTGTTCCGTATGCTAACCGGAAGGGGGATTCCTTTGTAGTGGAATGTGGCGTCGTTCGATATGCCCATAGGACCTGTGGAAGCTCTTCTGCCCAGGCTCCCTTTGCATCTTGTAATCTCCATTTTAACCCGGCCAATATGACTTTGTTGGCAGCTTCGGCCTGTCCATTGGCCTGTGGATGTTCGACGGAGGTGTACTGGTGCTTTATATTCAAGTCGGCTACTAGTTTTCTGAAGCCTGCATCTGTGAATTGAGTGCCATTGTCTGTGGTTATTGAATATGGAACTCCAAACCTTGTAACAATGTTCCTATATAGGAATTTCCGGCTTCTTTGGGCGGTGGCGTTAGCTAGGGGTTCTGTCTCGATCCACTTTGTAAAGTAGTCTACCCCTACTATGAGAAAATTAACTTGTCCTGATCCCTGGGGAAAGGGGCCGAGAAGATCGAGTCTCCATTTTGCAAAACGGCCAAGGAGAAGTCACGCTAATGAGCTCTTCTGGCGGGGCGATGTGAAAGTTGGCATGTTTCTGACATGGTGGACATGTCTTTACAAATTTTGTGGCTTCTTTCTGTAATGTTAGCCAATAGAACCCTACCCGGAGTACTTTTTTGACAAGAGCCCGTGCTCCGAGATGATTGCCACAAATGCCGCCATGTATTTCTTCTAATACTTCCCTTATGTGGGAGGTCGGAACACATTTTAATAATGGTACTGAGATCCCTCTTTTGTACAGTATGTTGTTTATGATGGTGTAGTACTGTGCCTCCCTTTTTAGCTTTTTTGCCTCCTTTTCTTCTGTCGGGAGTGTTCTTGTTTTGAGATAGTTGATTATGGGGGTCATCCATCCTTGGTCCTGGTTTACTATGGTTAGGACTTTTTCTTCTTCGGAATTTGACGGGTTCTGTAACATTTCCTGGATGAGACTTCTATTGTTGCCCCCTGGTTTGGTGCTGGCTAGTTTCGAGAGTGCGTCAGCTCGGGCATTTTGTTCGCGGGGTATGTGGCAGATCTTATATTCCCCGATTTGTCCGAGCTGTTCCTTGGTCTTATCCAAATACTTTTTATGGTGGGATCTTTGGCTTGGTAGCTCCCTGTTATTTGTGATGTGACCACTTGTGAATCGATGTAAATGTTGAGTTTTTGAGCTCCCACCTCTTCAGCCAGCTTCAAACCAGCTAACAATGCTTCATATTTCGCCTGGTTGTTTAAGGCCGGGAATCCGAACTTGAGAGAGAGCTCGACTTGGGTTCCTTGGTTGCTTTCTATTATTACGCCTGCGCCGCTTCCAGTTTTATTTGAAGAACCATCCACATAGAGGTTCCATTCTGTGACGGTTTCCAGGACATCTGTGAATTCTACGATAAAGTCGGCTAGATACTATGATTTGATGGCTGTCTGAGCTTCATACTGGAGGTCAAATTCTGACAGCTCGACTGCCCATTGCAGAATTCTGCCTACTAAATCTATTTTCTGCAATATTCCTTTTAGGGGCTGGTTAGTTCGAACCTTAATGGTGTGAGCCTGGAAGTAAGGGCGAAGTCGTCGGGATGTTAAAATGAGAGTATAGGCAAATTTTTCTATTTTCTGGTAGTTCAGCTCGGATCCCTGTAGTGCTTTGCTGATGAAGTATACGGGTTGTTGTCCATTCTCGTCTTCTCTGACTAGTGCTGAGGCTATTGCCCAGCTTCTTACTGCGAGATATAATATGAGTGGTTCTCCTTCTCGTGGTCGAGATAGGATAGGTGGCCGTCCTAAGAACTTCTTAAAGTCTTAGAAGGCTTGCTCACATTCTGTTGTCCATTTTGTTGTCCAACTTATGGGTCTCTCCTAACCGAGCATTTTCTTCCATGTTGATATATTTTTCTACTCGTTCCTGTACTTTGTCTATGGAGGTTGGGTACTTCTTTGATATAGATTGGCTAAAAGGTCCTTCTTGCAGGCGTTGATGAGTCCCATGATGGCGGCTTCTATTGGTAAACTTTGTATGTCCATGCACGTTTTGTTGAATTTTTCCATGTAGTTGCGAAGGCTCTCCCGATCTCCTTGTTTGATCCCTAGTAAGCTGGGGGCGTGCTTGGCCTTATCTTTCTGAATGGAGAATCTGGCTAGGAGTTTTTTAGCTAGGTCATCAAAGCTTGAGATGGACTTTGGGGGTAGGTTGTCGAACCATTGGATTGCTGTCTTTGTGAGAGTTGTTGGAAAGGCTTTACAGCGAACAGCATCTGGGGCATCGGTAAGGTACATTCTGCTTCTGAAGTTGCTGAGGTGGTGGTTGGGGTCCGTGGTGCCATCATATAGGGTCATATCTGGGAGTTTGAAGTCTTTTGGAATTTTGGTTTTCATGATTTTCCTGGTGAACGGGTCTTGTTCTTTGCGTGAATTTTCTTCAGGATTGGCCCGGGGGACTTTTAATTTAAGATCGGCTTCAAATTGCTGCAGTTTTTCTTCCAATTCTCGACGTTGCCACACCTCTCTTTGTAGATCTTTTCCGATTTCTTGTTGTTGTTGGGTTTCTTTTTCGAGTTGTTTTAGGCGATCTAGGAGTGCTTCTATTGCCCCAGAATTTGGTGAGTCTTTGTCCTTGTTGGATTTGGGGGTATCTTGTAGCGTGACATCCGCGTTTTTATGCGGTGTTCTATCTTCCAGACCTGAATCATGGTCGTTGTCATGGTCGTCCGCTATGGTGATGGGATGACTTCCAGGTTCCCCGGCAACGACGCCAATGTTCCAGAGGTTACCTGAAACTGTAGGTCGATCTCGGACGAGATCTTCTGTGCTGGTCAGAGCCGACGTGTCCGGCAGGTGTATAGCGGCCGGAGCTGGTGTGTCCGACTTGCTGGACTCGGTGATGGTGCTGATCCTTCGTCCCCGGAGGGTGGGGGGTACCTGCAAGGGACTCCGATGCTTAAGTTAGCAAGAGTATTAAGCAGGTATTGAGTAGAATCAGAGTATGAGTTATACCTGGGTGCTCTAGTGTATTTATAATGGTGAGATGTGACCTTCTGTGGATAAGATAAGTTAGTTATCTTATCTTATCTTTATCTTAAGGTGAGGTCATCTTATTTTCAAGGGAACCGCCCTTCTCCTTGTAGGCTTGGGCTGCTCTTGGATTTGGGACATGTTCCTATATTTGGGCCCTTTGTTTGGACTTTCCTGTGACTTGGTCGAGCTCTTTCAGAAGAGGCCGGGTTATCCTGACCTAAAGAGGTCGGTCGCTTTGTCTGTCGAACATCCCGGGTCGGACAGCTCGACCCAAGGTATGAACACCCGTCAATATCGGAAGAAGAAAAAATCCTAGCCATAACAGGCCGGGATCAAGGATGGATTACCCCCATAATTAACTACCTTAAAACAGAAGCGCTCCCTACAGATGAAAGGGAGGTAAAGAGGTTAAAAAGGGAGGCACAGTACTACACTATCATAAACAACACCCTATACAAAAGAGGGATCTCAGCACCATTGTTAAAATACGTACCGACCCCCAATACAAAGGAAGTCTTGGAAGAAGTACACAGCGGCATTTGCGACAATCATCTCGGAGCGCAAGCTCTCACCAAAAAGGTACTCCGGGCGGGATTCTATTGGCCAACTCTACCAAAAGAAGCTACCAAATTTGTAAAGACATGTCCACCATGCCAGAAGCATGCCAACTTTCACATCACCCCGCCGGAAAAGCTCATCAGCGTGACCTCACCCTGGCCATTTGCAAAGTGGGGACTCGATCTTCTCGGACCCTTTCCCCAGGGATCGGGACAAGTCAAGTTCCTCATAGTAAGGGTAGACTATTTCACAAAATGGATCGAGGCAGAACCCCTAGCCAACGCCACTGCTCAAAGAAGTCGGAAATTCCTATATAGGAACATCATTACAAGGTTCAGGGTCCCATACTCCATCACCACAGATAATGGCACCCAATTCACAGATGCAAGCTTCAGAAAACTAGTGGCCGACTTGAATATAAAACACCAGTTCATCTCCGTCGAACATCCCCAAGCCAATGGACAAGCCGAAGCGGCCAACAAATTCATATTGGCCGGACTGAAACGGAGACTGCAAGAAGCAAAGGGAGCTTGGGCCGAGGAACTTCCACAAGTCCTATGGGCGTATCGAACAACCCCCCATTCTACTACAAACGAATCACCATTTTGATTAGCATACGGAGTGGAGGCAATGATTCCAATAGAAGTAGAGGAAGGGTCTCCCTGAGTAGTCCACTATAATGAACAAACCAACTCTCAACGTCAAAGAGAAGAGCTCGACCTACTTCCGAAAATCCAAGAAAGAGCTCGGATTATAGAAGAAGCACTAAAACAGCGAATGGCTGCCAGGTATAATTCGAAAGGTAGTGCCAAGAGGTTTTGCTGAGAATGATCTCATCTTAATCCGAAATGATATTGGAACAACTCAACCCGGAGAAGGAAAGCTGGCAGCCAACTGGAAAGGACCCTACCGAGTCACAGAAGTACT
>NC_029780.3:92062456-92094399 GCF_000817695.3 Arachis duranensis
TACTACAGACTGTCCGAACTCGAGGGACGAGAACTCCCCAGATCATGGCACGCCTGTAACCTAAGAAGGTACTATAGCTAGGACAGGTAAAAGATCTCATCACAAGATGCACTCTTTTTCCTGAAAAGGTTTTTTAATGAGGCGTTAAGATTGAGATTTAATCCGACTTAAGGGTATGAAAAACTCCCGCTTGTATATATTTGCACTTCCTTTAAATAAAATACATTTCAGATATTCTACAAGTTCTCAAGACGCCTTAATCTGAAGCATTCATCGTTCGATTATAAAGCAACGGATCGAACAGAAAGTGAAGAACAGATTCACTATACGATCTCGATAGGAATGATCGACCGACAAAGGTGAAAACGCGATTCACCTAAAGGTCGATTAAACCAGGACAGAAACCACCATCTACAAATTGGCAAAGATGAACACAGAATAATGCAAGAAGTTATCGAAAGTGATCCCAAAAAGAACCTGACGAGGTCTTATGGATTGCTATATAATAACTTAAAAAGACTGGCCGACACTAAAAAGTCGGACCAAGTCAACCCATGTTATCAGCAAATCCCTGGAAAGATGTCTGGCCAACCCTATTAAAGAGGAATTACTATAACTTAGAAGAGATCGACCTAACGAAGTCGGTCCCCTACAAGACAAGTTGTAAAAGTAATCCCTGAAAGAGACATAACAAAGGTCCAAGAAAGAGGATTACAAAAACAACTTAGAAGAGATCGACCTAACGAAGTCGGTCCCCTACAAGACAAGTTGTAAAAGTAATCCTTGAAAGAGACCTAACAAAGGTCCAAGAAAGAGGATTACAAAAACAACTTAGAAGAGATCGACCTAACGAAGTCGGTCCCCTACAAGACAAGTTGTAAAAGTAATCCTGAAAGAGACCTAACAAAGGTCCAAGAAAGAGGATTACAAAAACAACTTAGAAGAGATCGACCTAACGAAGTCGGTCCCCTACAAGACAAGTTGTAAAAGTAATCCCTGAAAGAGACCTAACAAATGTCCAAGAAAGAGGATTACAAAAGCAACTTAGAAGAGATCGACCTAACGAAGTCGGTCTCCTACAAAACAAGATAATCCCTGAAAGAGACCTGAACAAGGTCCAAAAAAGAGGATTATCAAATAACTCGACAGAGTCCGGTATGACGAAGTCGGCCCGAAAAAGATAAAGTTACAAAAGGTAAAACCTCAAAAGAGATCTGAACAAGATCTAAGAAAAAATGATCACCTAGTAACGAAACGGGGACCGACATGAAGAAGTCGGACTAAAACTACAAAAAGTTATAAAAAGTAATCCCAAGGGGTTGCTCGAAAAGATCAATTGAGAAGATCAACCAACAGAGGGGAAATAATTTGACCCGATAGACCTTGACCTCTCCACAAAAGCGATCAAAAGAGGATGGATAAAAAACAACTCTGAAAATTCCAAGTAAATGATAAAGAAAGCTGCAAGCAAGCATATCACAGTTACCATAAAACAAAGACTCAACAGGTCGCTTGAAGCCAACCCCAAGAGCCAGAGAAACCATTTTATTTTTCAAAATAAAGTTGCTGAAAATAGCAACTGGAGTATCAACAGTCATCAAAGCATCATTTACAAAAAAGAGTTCAAAGCCCACAAACCGGGCTATTTACACAAATACTTAAATAAGGAGGTCAACCAAGATCTGGAGCCTTCCTGGCAGCATCAGTACGGGGAGAAGGAGGGCAAGCCTGAATAGGCACAGCATCTACAGTTCCATAATCCCGGTTTAGAATCTGGCAATCCGGATCAAACGTAACGGGAGGAACCGAGGAGGCCGACACTTTAAGAGAAGGCACTGGGGGAGGGTCAGCATCATCATCATCCTGGTCATCAGGAGCAATCTTACCATCCCTCATAATATTGTCCAGGCTGACGAGAGTCAAGTCAGCATCAGGAGCAACAATCCAGAACTACTCCATCAGGTTCTCGGAGACGGCAGTTACGCTGCCCACAAGGTGACCCTGAAACTCGGCATAGTTAACCCGAGCAGTTTCCAAATCATCCCGGAGATGCATTAATTCCCTATAAGCTGAGACATAGCTATCCTTGTTCTTCAGTGCCATGTCCTCAGCCAACTTCAAAGAAGCAGCCAAAGCAATAGAGCTGGCCTTCTCACCCTCCAGCTCCTTCTCTACCTTCGCCAACTTCACCTCCAACTCATCCTTCAGACCCTTGTTCCGATCAAGTTCTGATTTGGCCTCCTCCATGAAGGATTTTGTGGCATGAATCGGGATCCCTTGAACTGTTCGGAAAATAGCCGCACCCATATGTGCCATTTTTACACTACTTTTGGTGATAAAATCCAGATGCTGAAAAAGAGACACGTCATCCATGGAGAGCCCACCATAGGGGGCAATTTGCTGGTCAACAAACTCAATAGCATCAAAATCCGGGGCATCCAGGTTAAAGGGCTCGGATGTTTTTTGCTTTTTTAAGGGAGGAACACCAGAAGCAACGGCAGAAGTCTGTGGAGGATCAACCTGACAAAACCGAGGAGTAGGAATTGCTTTCCTCGGCCCGGGAGAACTCGGCACAGGAGGCTTCTCTGGGACCTAAGAAGATCCCTCGCCGGCTACTTTGGCCGAGATGTTCAGAGCAGCAGTTGCCTTCTTTGCCTTTTTAAAGGCCTTCATGGAGTCGTTGTTCTTTGACATCTCTGCAAATACAGAATCAGCCACAGCAAAGAGTTATAGTCACAACAAGAGGAAAAAAAATTAAGAAACAAGTATAAGAGACAAGTCAGACAAGTACCCAAAACAGTCCGAACCAAGGACGGGTCATTCAAAAACTTTTTGTATCAAGATGGGGTGGTTTCCCCCATAGATCCTCAAGAACAACAACAAAGGCACGCTCAACATCATCAAGCGTCTCCCAGGAATAGCGAGACACTCTCACATCCCTCTGCCACTCTAGAGGGAAAGAATGCTCATCATTTTCATCAAGAAAAAAGGGGCGGGCCCCCTCGACAGCACGAACCTTAAAGAAGTAATTCTTGAAGTCCTTAAAGGACTCATCATACATAGCAAAAACTTTGTGGCCCTGGGCGGACCTGAAGGAAACCCAGGAAGCTTTCTTTTTTGAAGAACCGCCAAGCTTGGCGGAAACAAACAAATAAAGGAAAAGAGTCTGGGAAGGTGTTACATCTAATTCACGACAGAGAAGTTGAAAAATTTTAATAAAACCCCAGGAATTTGGGTGAAGCGGGATGGGGCAATATTACACGACCACAATAGGTCGGTCTCGAAAGTAGTAAAAGGAAAAGTAACGTTCAACTGGCTGAAGAAGTATTCATAGGCATAGAAGAAGGGACGCTCCCTCTCAATGGAAGTCGGAAAACAGACTCTCTCATCAGAATCAGGAGCAACAAGCTCGTAATCCTCCTCACGGGCATTGTTACCACAAATCCTATGGCGCTTCCCTAGCTATGTGCAAAATTCAGCATCCACAACAAAAACACACAACAAAACAAGGGAGTCCAGCCAATCGGACATCCCCTCGGGAACTCTGGAAGACATCTCTACAATGTTATTGCGAGAAGACATGAGGCCAACTAATCCTACAAGTAAAAAAAGAAGATGGGGTTACTAAAAACATCCCCGACAAAGGGAGAGAACAACTCGGACAATACGATACAGGCAAAGAAACAAGAAAAGGAAAACCCCAAGACTCAAACCAAAAGTCTTGGGGCATCCTTTGGAGGCAGTAACAAAGCAAGGTTTCCAGGCAAGATCTACAGCTTGCACCCCAGCATTTCTCAGAAAGAATTCAAAACAGCAAACCAAGCATCATTACAGTATACCAAGCAAAAAGCATTCCCAAAAATCAAAGCACGCCAAGTAGAAATCATCAAAGGTGCAAACTTTTTCAGAATCAGAAAAAAAGCAATCTCCAAACAAAGCGAAGAACAGATGTAGATTTTCTATCAGTATCAGACAGGAAACAACCAGAAGCAACAATAAAATCCTAGAAAGCCTCGACAAAAATGCCAAGAGAATGCATAAAATAAAGACAAGAAAAACATGTTACAGTGACAAGCAAATACAAGACCACGAAAAGATTCAAACTTTCAAACATGCAAAATCAAAGCTTCACCTAAAAACCGAAGACGAAGCTACGAAAGAAGCAAGAAAGCTAATACCAACCTGAAAGAGCGGCGAGCTTCAAAGAAATTGAAGATGGAAGATGAAATCTGGAAACGCCCTCTCACAAGCAAAAGAAAGAACGCGAACAAGATCAATGTCGCAGGGAGAAACGCAAAATTGCAAAACTCCAGGCGAAAACAAAAGCTCCAGAAAAAAAACGCCAAGCGACGCCGCAACACGAGAAAGTAGAAACGCATACGAAAAACAGAGAGCGAAGGGAGCGGAGAAAAGAAGTTACGAAAAGGGCGAAGGAAAGAAACCATTTTTTGGGTTTTCAAAATCAAAGTAAAGAGCCAAAGGGAAACGGGTCAATTAATGCTAAAATTAATGAAAGCATTAAACCCTCGCATGTTCCCAAAAAGTGCCGATATAAAAGCGCACGCTTTTAGAGGAAACTTTCTACATTCAAAAACTACTACAAAGGAATCGACAAGATGCTTGAGTTCGGCTTCACCAAAGAAGGACCAAAGTCAAGGACTCGACCTCAAAAAAGAAGACCGAGCTCAAGCAGGGGCACTGTTCATACCCTGGGTCGAGCTGTCCGACCCGGGATGTTCAACAGACAAAGCGATCAACCTCTTCAGGTCAGGACAACCCGACCTCTTTCCAAAGAGCTCGGCCAAGTCATCAGAAAAACCCAAAGAAGGGCCCAAATAGAGGAACACGCCCCAAATCCTAAGGCAGCCCAAGCCTACAGAGGGAAGGGCAGTTCCCATAAAAGATAAGCTGACCTCACCTAGAAGATAAGATAAGATAAGATAACTAACTTATCTTATCTAAAAAGGTCACTCCACACCATTATAAATACACTGGAGCACCCAGGTATAACTCATACTCTGATTCTACTCAATACCTGCTTAATACCCTTGCTAACTTAAGCATCGGAGTCCCTTGCAGGTACCCCCCACCCTTCGGTGATAAAGGATCAACAGCACTCTCAGTTCTACAAGTCGGACACACTGGTTCCGGCCGCTGTACACCTGTCGGACACGTCGGCTCTGACCAACACAGAAGATCTCGACCGAGATCGACCTACAGTTTCAGGTAACCCTTGGAACAGCAAGGTTCTCTAAATCTTAAAACTTCATAACAAAAACCAATTCATAAGCATTCAAAGCCACACCAAAACTCACCATTCATGCCCTCCATCACAACCATATGTTTCCCCACTTACCAATTAACTTCTTCCATCATTTTAAACCTATTTCATTCAACTTTTCCAACATAATTCAATAATACTCCACCAGTTCTCAATCAAGATTCCAACCTTCACAATTTTACACAATTTGACTCTTCACGAACACAATTCATCATAATTCACGTAGTTATCATTATTCACCCCAACATCAATAATTATCATCATAATTCATCAAAATCATCAGAAACATCAATAATCATAATCCACTATCAACAATTCAAACCTATCCTATGATCGACTAGTCTAAGTGTCCAAAAATATTATATATTACATAGAGAAAACTGAAACCATACCTTGGCTGATTCTTAATATGTGCAAAACACCAAATCCTCAACCAAGATTAATAAGTCCAACCACCAAGTCTTCTTTCAAGCAACTCAAGTCACCAACATACTCCACAGAACACCAATACAAGCTAGCAAATTATATAAATACCATAAATCAAACTTAGGGTTTCATATATACACAAAATCACAAGAGAGTTGAGTATGGTCACTTTACCCAATGTTGTTTGGGTCAAAACCCAATAGGAATCAAGTGTTAGAGTGTACCTAAACACCCAAAATTACAAGAACTCACTCAAAACCAAACCTTAAAATTCGAATTTTATGAAGATAAAAATTGGGCAAGAATTTTCGAAAATCTTGCCACTTTAGTTAGATAAAACTAACGGGCTTGGCAAGAGTTTCGTGTGGCCGCAAACCATTCACGAATATGAGCACTGTAGCTCAAGTTATGAGCAAAAGAGTGAGGAAGTGAATAGTGTGTTGAAACCCTTGCTCTCTTCTCTCTCAATTAACATTGCTGCTGCTGGGTTATGTTTGAAAGAAAATTGCCACTTAATTGGCTTTATATACGTTGGACTTGGGCCCAACGTGGGTCCGATCTAACCCGTTAGTATTTTTGGCCCGTTTGGCCCAATTTTGGACCAAACCTTTAGAATTAGCGCCTGGTTTTTAACTTTAATTATTTTTCTAAGTTTTTCTACAGTTTTTATTATTCTCATGCAGTACCAGACATACTTAAGTCGGTACTGTTGGCTATTTACCGGTATGCGTTTTTACGTAATTTTCCACAGAAAATTACATTTTCCAACTCAAAAAAATCTACTGAGTTCAAATATCATATTTAAATTTTCTAATTAATATTCTAAATTTTTGAAACTTATTTTGGGAAATTAAATTAATTAATTAAGTGGTTAATTAATTAATTACGGTTCTTACATTCTCTCCACCAAATTAAAAATTTGTCCTCAAAATTTGGTTTATCCACCATCATCATTAAAAGTTCTCTCAACTTAAATTTAGCTCTCACTATTCATCTTTTCATTCACTCATGTCAGCTCAAATTCCTTTTTACATCCTTTATTCTTATTTATAATGCCATATCTTTACCCAATTCAAGTCTATGTTGTACTCATCCTTCTCACCTTAGCTCTCTTCAGTCAATCTCAATACAACATCAGCATTTCAATTTAATATTCTCCAAACCTATCTTGCAAACCAACAATTTATTCATTACCATCTACGCATAAATTCAATCACACTTGTAATCATCTCCAAAACCTACCCTGAAATCAACCCAATCTTACAGCCACAATTAAAATTAGTTTCTTAAAAATCTTTATTTACCTTAACTCACTAAACTCTTCAAGTATTCAAACATAAGATATGTCTAGTCACCATTATACTATCTTTATTCACAGCTATCATGTGTCATGAATTTCACAAGCTTCTGTTGCACCACTCTGATTTTCAGTTACTAATTAATTAAGTAATCCAATTATTCAATCAAGTCATACCTCATTATCAGATTACAAAATCTAGGCTTACTTTTGAACTTCCTCAAGTTAACCCAAATAGGGTTTACGCTCATCCTAAGACTAAGTCATAACTTAGGGCCTTATAGCATCTATATGCCTAATTCAAAGTCTCATTCAATCTTAAATCTCAGTAATTGTATTACCTAGAACCTCAACAACAACTAGGGTACCTATTCAGGTTATCCATCTTTAAGTGCAGCACTACAGCTCGACATACTAAACAACCAATGAATTTTCACTTATCATAACTGAAATCAAATGCCACTCAATGTCAAACCCAATCAAAATTCAAGCCTAAAATCATGCCTACTTATTTTTCTCCTTTTCTACTTGCCTCTGCACTTAAATAATTCGCCAGGTACCAAGTGTTGTATCAATCATCCTATAATCTACATGTCAAAACCAAAATCAAATGTGGATATTCCTAGGTTATAGCTTAATTTCAAAATCATAGTCCTTTAATAGTTTCATCCATCTCCATAGAGGTAATTCCCTCCTTGCTCCACATCTTTAATATAGCACAATTGCAGCAGGCTCCAGATCGTGAGTCAGAGAATCCACTTCGTACGGCTTCAACCGTCGCGGCACATAAACCACTACATCCTAATGTTACATTGAAACGCACTTCAAGATTTTCAATGAAGTGTTATCGTATATCCCAACTGGTTCATGGAGTTCCAGCAACATAAACATTGGCTCTGTAGTCAATCTTTCTTTCAAGTTTTTGAGGAATTTTCCCGACAATTTGACATCTGTACCAACGGGGCATCTTTATGCGTCAATTTAGCCATAGATAACACCATTTACAAAAATAAGGCTTCACAACTCCTTGTGATATCACACACTCACAATTTTCATTCTTCGTGTTCATAATTTGTATCCTAAGGAACTAACATATCAATGGTTGCGTCTAAGGATTGCATGCGACATCGAAATGAGTTTAAGTTATCTGAAGGAATACCAAGCTTAAAAAAGAGCAAACAATTTCGAATGGTATTCATAAGAAATTGAAAAGATACATTGTGTTGTGTTTAGACAAGGTTGTAGAAAATAAGAAAATGCACTAGAAAGAGAATTAGAGTGCACCTCAAGAAAGGAATTCCAAATTAAGAATCATTGGGAGAAATAATAAAGCACATTGAATCAAAATATGTCTCTTTTGATTAAAAAAAAATCACGATTCCATGAATAAAGATGGTTCATCACAACAGTAATCTTTCTCACACTTGATTGGGTCAAAACGAGTTTAGACTCGCGTCAAAGAGTACGAGTTTCGTGCAAGGACACATGTAAGCAAGGGTTTGATTTAGGAAATGTTCAAATTAATTATCAAGAAGGATCGTCGGAATAAAGTACTTCAACTCGGGTTATAAAAGAAAGATAGATCGAGTCACAAGCATTTATTGGTAATCTCTCTCGTATTAGGTCTCCCATTGCCATCCTCCTTCACCTTTATCTGATGGTAACTGAATCTTAAATCAATTTTTGAAAATACTCCAGCTCATTGCAATTGATCCATTAAGTCATCTATCCTCAGCAATGGATACTTGTTCTTCACAGTCACTTTGTTCAACCGTCGGTAATCCACACAGAGTTGCATTAACTGCCAAGATTATATAACCCTCAGCTATAACTATCCCTCCTTCCACGAAGTATTTTGCTACTTAATATCGCCAACCTATTTCAAGTTGTTAAAGTACTTCATCTTTCATACTTCTACCGTATCAATGCTCCCTCACGCCTTCTGCTGTGTCACTCTAATTAGTTATCACTAAGAACCCGAATTGCTTGGCTGCATCTACCAGAATTATCTTCTCCCATTGGTTCCTCCGACGCTAAGTTTAGCCAGCCCTAACGGCAACGTTCCATAAAATAAAATTAAACTAAACTCTGGTCTTAAACTTGATGTTCAATCTGATATTTCTAGTTCTAAATCTTTGTTCCCATCATAAGTTAGTAAGGAGAGTCGGGTTACAATATCCTACAATGTAATTAAAACTCGATTATCATTCGTTACCTTAAATTGGAGATCCTTAACCCCATCGCTAAGACCGGCCTGCACCCTGATCATTCCTGTAAGGACAACGTATAGAGATATGTCCTGACAATCCGCAGTGGTAACATCCACTCAACCCAGCCATGCACGACACTTTCGGATGGTATCTTCCACATCTCGAGCACCTTAACTCCTCTTGTTGAACCCACGCCTGCTTACCTTCCCCTATCACCTGGTAATACTGATCATGGTTAATCCCTCCAATATGCCCTTGACATTGGGATTGTTGAGGGGCATGTCTACCCCTCTTGAAGTTTTGAGCAAGTTATGAGCAAAAGAATGAGGAAGTGAATAGTATTTTGAAACCCTTACTCTCTTCTCTCTCAATTAAAGTTGCTGCTGCTAGGTTGTGTTTGAAAGTGGCTAAAATGGCCACTTAAATGACTTTATATATATTGAGCTTGGGCCCAACTTGGGTCCGATCCAACCCGTTAGTATTTTTGCATTATTTGGCCTAATTTTTGGCTAAATCTTTAGAATTAGCATCCGGTTTTTAACTTTAATTATTATTCTAAGTTTTTCTACAGTTCTTATTATTCTCACGCAGTACCGGACAGACTTAATCCGGTACTGCCGACTAATTTATCGGTACGCATTTTTACGTAATTTTTTCGCAGAAAATTATATTTTCCAACTCAAAAAAATTTATTGAGTCCAAATATCATATTTAAATTTTCTAATTAATATTCTAATTTTTTAAACCTATTTTGGGAAATTAATTAATTAATTAATTAAGTAGTTAATTAATTAATTACGGGTTCTTACACAAGCTGAAACTGCGAACAAGGTAATATTAAATGGACTAAAGAAGAGACTGGATGAACATCTTGGTTCTTGGGCTAACGAGGCGTGGTTAGTATTGTAGTCATACCGAACCACAGTACACTCCACCACCAACGAAACTCCTTTCAAGCTCACCTACGGTGAAGAATCGATAATCCCAGTAAAACTTGGAGAGCCCAACCCGAGAATGCTTCTAGGGACGTTGGTAACCCATGAAAACTTAAATTTAATTAACGAAGTCAGGGGTATGGCTAAACTAAAAGAGCAAGCTTTGAAGCAAAGGGTAGCTAAGGGATATTACACAAAAGTGCGGCCCAGGAGTTTTCAAGCAGGGGACTTGGTTTTAGGGCAAGCTGATGTCGGCGTACCGGGAATACGAGGTAAGCTGGCTCCAACATGGAAAGAACTTTTTAGAGGGAAGGAAACATTGGAAAAAGGAGCATACAAGCTGGAGACCTTGGATAGCACCGAAATACTAAGAACCTGGAATGTCACCCATTTAAAGAGGTACTTTCCTTAGGAGATGATAGTAACTTCGAGTAACTTTCTTATACTTTGTCAAATAAAGGGCACTCTTTTCCTAAAAAACTAGGTTTTTAATGAGGCCCCACTTGTATCATTCGTATTATTCGAAAACTCTTTTTTGTAATATCTTACTTGAATATTTGAATTATTTTAAAGTATTTTGAGTCATACTATGAATCCGATAATTATGCAAGAAAAATGTCACTTCATCAAAATTGAACTAAAACTAAAGTTCGAAGCAAAACGATGTAACGAAGAAAAAGATGTACGATGAATAGTACAAAATGAAATGTTAAGCATTCAATAAGTTAATCCCAAAAATAATGGGAATAAATAAACGTTAAGTCTTGAAAAAGAAAGGGAAAAGATACTGCAAAAGTGTCACAAATACCGAGGTACCAACCTCAAATCACTTAGAAAATAAGTAAATAAAAGTGTATGTAAATTATGATATGGAAACAATTTTTCCATTAATAAACTTTTTGATATCATCGACTTCAGAGACGTCTAAGTTGGGAGCCTTCAATTTTATCTAGTCCAAAATATTTTTCTCGGCGTCAAAAGCACCGTCAATAGCAGCTTGCTCGACTTTCCTGAGAGAAAGATCAAGTTCTTCAATTTTTTTCATCAGCTCAAAAACCTGCTTTTTCAAGGTTGCCTCTCTCAAATCAGAAGCAGCTTGAGCTGACTTCAAAGTCTTTACCTCATCCTCGAGGAAAGTCTGCTTGGCCTGAAGAGCAGTAACTGAGCTATTGAAATCCTTAATTTGGTTGGTGGCCTCAACAACCATCTTGTCCTTGCCGAGGAATTCCAAGCGGAGATTAATGATCTCTACCTCTGCATCCTAGACATAAGTCGCGGAATGAAGGAGCATTTTTTGGACTCGAGGAAGGGTATCCTCCAGAGGCATCTTGGCAAGAGTTGCCCGAGTTTCCTCATCCATGAAGGGTTTGTCCACAAAATCAGGAGCCTAGAATCCCTTATCCAAAACATGCCTGAAGGTCGAAGGGACAGAAACAGCAACATCATCTTGGCCAATATTCCTGGGCCGCTTCCAAGAAGGAGAGTTGGCAGGAGAATTCCCCTCCATAATGTGTATCTCGGGGCCTTGCCCCTCTCCACTTCCTTCCACTCCCCGAGGTTGTGGCTAACGACTTACAGTAGCAGAAGACGAAACCCTGTCGCCACCTACTGGGATAGGAGGTTTGGATGCCAACCTCCTCTTCATTTTGGCGATAGCGGTGAGCCCCTCGGCCATGTCAACTAAGAAACAAAAACAAAAAGTAACTCATGAGATAAAGAAGTAAAAAATGAAATGGAAACACAAAGAGTTGAAGGCTTACTAATGGAAACACAAAGAGTTGTATGGAGGTTGATTTTTGGTAGGTATCTTTTTTCTCCTCATGTCTCATTTCTCTTAACCAACTGGAAGAAGAAGAAGAAAATTCAAGAACCAACCGTCAAACTAGTGACGTTAAAGAAACGCTTGTTGGATGGCAACCCAACGCTAGGTAATTTATTTTCATTTTTCTTTTTACTTTACTTCATGTTGTTTATGTATTTCATGAATTAAGTTTGTGTTGCTACATCAATATGACACTTGTATTTCATTGGGTACTTGGCCCAGTCTCTCATTGATTGTGTCACACTAAGTTTGGTGTTCTCACACTAAGTTTGGTGTTAACCCATGCAAGGTCCACCTCCCCCCTCCCAAAAGAAGAGAAAGCCAAAGATTCTGAGAACCAATAATGGGAAATGTTAAAAGGACATTGTAAGGTAAAAGAGCTCCCCAATCAAGTGCTTGTGGTGTTTTTGTGCCGAGCAAAGTTTGAGACAAAATATTTAGAGTCACCGCTAGACTCAAGGTGCAAAGCACCCAATAAAAATAAACTGTGAAAAAAAAGTAAATAAGCTTGCTTCAAGGTGATGATTCAAGGAAGGATTCTATAATCTAATCCGAACAGAGGCCTTGAGAGATTATAACCAATTATGTTGAATTGTTCATAAGTGAAACGACTAACCAAACTCATTTGAATTGCAACCATTTACCCTTGTATTTTAAGGTTGGAAAGTTTGATGACTAAGTCATGATTCTTTGCTTGCTTGAGGACAAGCAAGAGCTTAAATTTGGTGTTGTGATGAATGAGCATCTTAAGTACTTTTCATTGGTATTTCTTATAAAAAAAATGTATGACTTTTGTTTAGTAATTATATGATTTTCAAGACTATTCCATTAATACTTGATTTTCTTGGTTTCATGATTCTTTTAGGGAAATGTTAAGAAAAGAGAAGCAGAAGCACAAGGAGGAACCAAGAATTGAAGACAAGTGCAGAGAGAATTCGTGGATGCTATCAACTCCGACCTCTTCACAATCCAACGAGCATAACTTGAGTTACAGAGGTCCAAATGACGTGGCTCTAGTGGCATTAGAAAGCCAACTTCCGAGCGTTCCAACGATATATAATAGTCCATAACTTCTCTCTGGCTTCATAGCGCTAAACGCCATGACATCGATGCTAAACGCCAAACAGCGTCCCACTCACCATTCCATGTGGGAGTCTCAGCGCGAAACGTCAAGAAACTGGCGCTAAACACCAGACAAGCAGCAAAGAGTCACGAATTGCATCAAAACTGGTGCCAAATGACACCCAAGTGGCGCTAAACACCAGCAAACCAGCCCAAGCCCAATTTCATGCTTATATAAAGGAAGCAACCCACAACTTTAAAGGAGGGGACTCGGTCTTCCATCTTTCATTCTTTTAGTTTTAGGTTTACACATTAGATTAGGATTTCAATTTTTTTGCACTTTGGGCAACTAAACTTTCATTGTTAAGGCCAAGAGCTCTATTTATTTTGATTGATTAATATTATTGTTCTTATATTTTGATTGATGCATTGATTTTTATTCAAGAGGTGGTTTCATTTATCATCCTAAGGATTAGAGTGTATTGAAAAATAACTATTCTCTAAATTGAATTCTTTTGAATCTTGAAAAAGTTAAATAATTGGAATTAAAGCTTGAAACATTTTTCTCATAATTCTTCAATTATCTGGATTTAATGTAATATGTGACATACAATCGGATTATTTCTGGGTTCTTAAGAATTATGTGGTTTTTTAAACCATAGTTTGAACTTAATCTTTTAACACAATTAATTGATCAAGGAATTGACGGTTGATTAGGTCAGGAGAAATTGAATTGCCAAGGGATTAGAGTTCAATTACTTAGAGTTTGTCATGAATTATATCTTTGCGTGATCAAAGTAGATAGCAATAATTGTTAATCCTGAAATTTAAATATCTCTGACACCTTAACTATCTATATCATATTATTTTCTTAACCAATTTTAGTTTGTTCTTGTTTAATTTTCTGCTTTCATGTTATTTACTATTAAAACCCTTATTTTTTATTGTTTGACTAGAATAATCAATTGACCATTATTTGCTTAATCTGTTAAACCTCGTGAGAATGATAACCCACTCTAGTGGTATTACTTGATACGATTCGGTGCACTTGCTGGTAGTTTATGGTTGTAAAATCCGCATCAAAAGATCGTGGAAGACGGTCATCCTGTACAAAGTTCGGCTGCCAGAACCCCCACAACCAACATCACGAACCTTCGCAGAAAGGTTCATCACTTGTTCAACCATAATTCTTCCATGCATGTCAAACATTAGGCGCACATGCTCATTGCCAATTAGGTTGAACAAACAAAACTAAAATACACCATTCTTCGTCAATGCTAGCATTCTATACACAACTCTACTGACTTCTTTACTCTCCCCACCACCAATGTATGTCAATATCATACTCTTTAATTTGGATAACAAATTTGTTCTTCGAGTTTGCAGCAGTGCAGAACTCTCACACTTAAATATAACCCAGTTATCACTGTTTTTTATCTGACAATTAGGATACACCATCACAACAAAAAAACCACTTTCACTAGACATTTTTGCTAAGTTTTTGGAAGAAAAATAGAAGAGAAAAAGGATTGAGAAGTTTTGTGAGAAATATCAACAGTATGCTGATCTTTTTATAGCTGGTTGGTTTTTGTTGTAGTGTATCTCTTTTACTGTGTAAACGTTTTAACTTAGAATGTATCTGTAAACGAGATACGTCTAACCCGCTATTTCTCACATAATCCGTGCGCAAACGTGATGCACTGATATGCGTTTGTACTTTATTTATTTACATGATAAACGAGATAAGTAATGTAATGTAAATCGATAAATACTTACCAAATTTCATGTATCAATAATTAAAATGTTTATTTTATTTATTTAAAAAAAATTCCCCATTCATTTCCCCATTTACTAAATTTTTTTAAATAAAAAATAAATATTTTAATTACTGATACATATATGTAAAGTATAAACGTGATACATTATAAACAAGATTAAAAATCGTGTTATAATATGAGGTCCATCATTTTTTTTCTCTCCAACATTGAAAAGAAAATGGAGAGAAAACTAATGTTTTTCTCTCTACTTCCAATACTATCCCTTTACTTTTTCAATATATTTTATAATATAGAGATAAAATTGTCTTTTTATAATATTTCTTTTTTTTTATTTTTTTTTATCCAAACACATCTAAAGAAAATAAAAATTCACTCTATTTTTTTCTATTTTTTTCTTCTTTATTTCTTTCTTTTCAACCAAATATAAGCCTAAACGAGATAAGTAAAATGATGTAAATCGGTAAGTATTCACTAATTAAGTGTATCTGTAATTAAAATATTTATTTTATTTATTTAGAAAAACCCAATGAATGGGGCATGAGAAATTGAGAATGATGAATCTGCCAAGTGGTCCTTTCTCTTTCTTTCTCCAACGCAACGCTTTCTTCATACCGATAATCTCGGGTCCTTCAGTTGTCTCTCTCTCACTCCCTCCACTCTCACAACACCTTCAGATTCGTTTTAATTTCAGGTCTCTTTCTCTCACTCTTTTCCTTTTTCAATCCAAATTTCAAGTTAGTTTCTTACCCACATGTTTCTGCAATTGCTGCTTGATTAATCGGTTCTGATTTCGATTTTTCATTGATGGTGTCCTCAATTTTGGATTTTGTTTTCTGGGTTTGTGAATGGCTGGTTTGAACATGTCTGAACTGCAGTCAAAGTCGATTCTTTGTCCCGCTTTAATTAACTTTTTGAGTTTGATGGGGTCACTGTGGTTGTTCAAAATTGCTTTTTGACAATGTTTCTGCATACCCATTTGAGTGATTTGACTTGCACTTTGTGAAGTTAACTGAGCTAGTAGATGAGTGTGTGGGAAACTGGGAATCATGGTTTTGGATTCCAAGGTTCATACTTTACACGGTTTTTGGGCAATGTTGAAATTCACATTAGGTTCAATTCTGAATTTCGGACATTAAGCTGTTTTCAATTGAATTTTTTTCCATTAGTTTTGAGGTCTTATTTTGTTGCATTGCGAGGATCTTATTGAATTGTTTTGCATTCTGTGAATTTGGTGGATCAAGGTAGATTGTTCTGGTTTTGTTGAGTTTAGATTTTTTTTTATTATTCCTAGTACTTCAGTTGAATTGGACTAGTTATAACTGACCTTTTCTCCTTTGTATTGTATACGTTATTCTAATACCAAATGAGCATTTAAATTTCTGTTTGTTTTATTTGCATTTGTCAGTATCCACTTGTTGCTTCTGGTCTAACGATTATAGATTTTTATTTTGTTATTTGATATCTTTTATTAAGGTTCAGGGTGTGATCAGCAAAATAATATTTTTAATTCCAATATTTTTGTATATTTATTCTCATTTATTTTCCTGTTTGAACAGGAGTAGGAATTGATGTGAATTGGTGTCTTCTGGCGAGGCGTTGGTTCCTTGATTTTTATGGGTGGCAAAAATAGATTATTGGTGAAATAGGCTACACAAGACAGCAGGTTTACGGGGTTAGTAAAATGGATCATACAAGGTGTTGGTTTAATAGGTTCAAGTCAAAAGATAAAGTGCCGTCTACAAAACATAAGGATACTATGAGCACCGGAAAAGAAGGGTCAAGACCTCCAACAAACGAAGAAGCACCTTCCAGTGCAACCAAACAGAAGGTCGCAGCTGCGAAACAGTTCATAGAAAACCATTATAAAAAGCAGATGAAGGATCTACAGGAGAGGAAGGAACGGTATGTGGACTTTTTAGTTTGAGTCATTTTGATTGTAAGATATGATATTATTGATAAGTTTTGACAATTGAACCAATTTGAAGTAGTTATTTTAACAATCTTATATTGTCACAGCTTATTGCTTGAGAAATATAAATGTGTTGAGATTCTTTAATAACGCCCTTGATGATGCTAGATATGTATGGAATCAACTTCTGCAATTTGAAATCTTGATAAGGCCTAAAACGTTGTGTGCATTTGAAAAAAAATTATTTATCATGAAAAAAATTCCTTATAAAGTGAGCAAAATCAAACACATTCATTATTCTTTGCAGACGGAATATGCTTGAAAAGAAATTGGCTGATGCTGAAGTCTCCGAGGAAGAGCAGAACAACCTGCTTAAGTATTTTGAGAAAAAGGAGAGGGAATACATGCGCCTTCAGAGGCATAAGATGGGGGCTGATGATTTTGAACCCCTGACTATGATAGGGAAGGGTGCGTTTGGAGAGGTATAGTTATCTTCATTTAACTCAAATGACTCGAATGATTTTTTTTGTTAGTATCATAATCCTTGGTGATCACATTAATATTCTTCTGGTAAATAAAATGGATTCAATGATGCGTATTGTGGAGACTAGAGATGTTGCTTGAATCCAAAATCTAATCTGATTATTTTCTTTGAGGTTTCAAGAAGTAGTTCTAACTTCCATATTTTTGAGTTTGTTCGGAAATTTTATTTGATGATCTTTTACAACTTTTTTTTTTAATTATTATTTACAGGTCAGGATCTGCCGTGAGAAAGCAACTGGTCATGTATATGCTATGAAGAAACTCAAGAAATCAGAGATGCTTCGCAGAGGGCAGGTATTGGAAATATCAGGACTTGCTTACCTCAATGAAGTGAATATCGTGTTATCCTTATTTTGCTTATTTCTTTTTAATCCTTTTTAAGGTTGAACATGTTAAAGCCGAGAGGAACTTACTTGCAGAAGTTGACAGCAATTGCATTGTAAAGCTTTATTATTCCTTTCAAGATGAAGAGTACTTATATCTCATCATGGAGTATCTACCTGGTGGTGATATGATGACGCTGCTCATGCGGAAGGATATACTGACAGAAGATGAGGCAAGGTTCTATGTAGGAGAGACTGTCCTTGCTATCGAGTCTATTCATAAACATAATTATATTCATCGGTAAGCTCAAACTGTAAATAATAGCATTATGCAATGGGATTTAAACTAATCTTACAGTATTCTTTCTTGATTGTGCATGAATAACCATTTAGTAGTCTGATTCTAAAAATGCATTCCAGGGATATCAAGCCTGACAATTTGCTGCTGGATAGAAATGGTCACATGAAATTATCAGATTTTGGATTATGTAAACCACTAGACTGCAGTAATCTTCAGGAAACAGATTTCTCTATGGGAAATAACAGAAGTGGTGCCCTTCGGAGTGATGGACGTCCTGTGGCTCCTAAAAGAACTCAACAAGAGCAACTGCAGCATTGGCAGAAAAATAGGCGAACACTTGTAAGTCACCCACTATACTCGGAGAGACATGAATATTTTGTTGCATATGAACTTGCAGGTTAAGAGTTTTTTTTTTCTCACTTATACCGATTTGAGTATTGAGGAACAGATTTTATTTTTTAAGTGAATTTGAATGTCCATTTGAGATTCCAGAGCCATTTTTGGCTAAAAGCCACAAGAGCGACAGTTCTTTCCAAACTACTGTTCGAGGCTTACACAAATGGATCCAAAATATGCTTATATAAGTTTTGATAATATGTTCTTAAGGCCGCGTTTGTTTGCAGAGACTGGGATTGAGATTGGGAGACTGAAACTCAGTATCATGTTTGGTGGTTAGAGATTGGAACTAAAATTTCAATCCTGGGACACAAAATTTCAGTCCCTTTAGTATCTTCAGAAAGTGGGGATACATGGGACTGAAATTTTTGGGGATAGGGACTGAAACTTTGATAACATTTTATTTTGAAAATACCCTCATTTAACTTTTTCAATTTCAAGTCTACCCCTCTTTGAAAACAAATTAGGGCTCTCTCTTTATATTTATCTTAAACCAAATAAGATACTAAAACATAACTCGGTGTTTTACACCTTAAACTAAACACAATACAAAAACTTAATTAAATCTCTGTCTTTCAGTCTCTGTCTCCTAGTCTCTATCTCTCACTCTTAGTCTCCCTTCCAACCGCAGTTTAATAGTTATTCTTCGTTGTGTGTAAAAATTTGGTAACCTCTTGTTTCTGGCTGTCTTGGCAATTCTTTTTGCTCTGATCATTGTCGAATCAGTATATAAGGCATTTGAAGCTAACTTTTTTTGGTCGATACTCTAGGCCTATTCTACGGTTGGAACACCTGACTATATTGCCCCTGAGGTTTTACTGAAGAAAGGATATGGCATGGAATGTGATTGGTAATACATATAATGTTCCTTTCTATTTTTCCTTTTGAAAAATACCTTAGAGTTCTGTGTTCTTTTCAACCCTATCCCTTTCAATATGTTCTGATATGACTGTGATCATGCTTATAGGTGGTCTCTGGGAGCTATAATGTATGAAATGCTGGTGGGGTATCCACCCTTCTATTCCGATGAACCAATGTTGACTTGTAGAAAGGTAATGTCTGATCTTTTGATGAACTATGATTAACGCTTGAGGTGAATCACATGAGTAGATTGTTGAACTCTGCTAGGTTAATGTGCTCAATTTTAGCTTGAATTGCTATATCAGATGTACTGAAACACATCTTAAGTAGAAGTCACCAATATTCTATGCAACCATGTCCAATTGATTATTGATATTTGCCTCTAAAAGGCTTAGAGGTATTGGCTTTGTTAAGATGCTACAATTGTTGAGTATTGGTTTACCGAGAACAAGTCTTGGAGAAATAATACCTATTTCCTTAATATACCAAACTTGAAAATCACACATTCTATTTCTATGGTGTAGTGCTAAAAAATACTTAAATTTAGTTCTTTCTGTTGCCAATGTTGATGTTGTAATTTAGATGGCACATACTTAATATTTCATAATATATCCATCTTCATTTCCTGTATTCTTCTCCTTTTATGTTGTCTAACACTGATTTATCTTAATCAAATATGATCCTGTTGCATCTCCAATCTTTAAATTTGCAGATAGTAAATTGGAGAACTCATTTAAAATTTCCCGAAGAAGCTAAACTCTCGCCTGAGGCAAAAGATCTTATTAGTCGTCTTCTATGTAATGTGGAACAGAGGCTTGGAACCAAAGGAGCCTATGAAATAAAGGTGTTGTGGTCCGTTCTTCTCTAAATTCCATATTTCACTTCGCCATATAATCCCACACTAAATAATTGTTTGGTTTTTTTATTTCCAGGCTCACCCATGGTTCAAAGGTATTGAGTGGGACAAGTTGTACCAAATGAAAGCTGCTTTTATTCCTGAGGTCAATGGTGAATTAGATACTCAAAATTTCGAAAAGTTTGAGGAGGTATTTTATATATATACATGTATAAGTACGCAGAAGACGTTTTGTTTGTTGTTTGTTGTTTGTTATTGTCACTAATGAGTATCGTGCTCTGTTAAATTACTTTGTTGTGTAGTGCGATAACCAAACTCAACCTTCCTCAAAATCAGGCCCATGGAGAAAGGTTGGTTCTTTTTTATGGAAATTGTGAATGTGGTTGATCTATAAGAGGTGCTATAGTTGTCAAATTATTAGTGAAACCAATAAATCATGTAGCAAGATATGTAATCATTGATAGGGTAAGAACCTTCAATCAAATTGATTGTGTAAATTTCTATAGGTTAATTATTCGTCTTAGGATAATTTTGTTCGTGTAGCATACTGGCAATAGAGACATTTAGTTTGCAGGTGAATTGATTTACTCAAGATTTGGCGATGGTAACTCCGAGAACTAATACATCTTATTTTGAAAAATCATGGAACATTAGTGTGCATGTGGAACATGTACTTGTTCAAATCTGAGTGTAACTCTGACATATTATTATTTGCTGCAGATGCTGTCATCTAAGGACATTAACTTCGTCGGATACACATATAAGAACTATGAAATTGTGAATGATGATCAACTACCTGGAATTGGTTTGTACATTTTTTTTATATATGTATATATCTTTATTGCAATTTTTTTCTCGTTTAATTTTTTACATCTCATTTTTGTCATTTTCTTTACATAATGAAAAAGTTATTCTGTAATGTATTGCTCTAGTTCTAAAGATTTGTTACTTGTTACATTTGCGAATTCAGCGAAACTATGGAGTTTTATGCTTCTCAGTTTAGTTTCACTTAAACCATGTTTCATATTTTGTGGCTGAACTTGAGTTGGTTATTGCTGCATTTTCTATCAGCTGAGTTGAAGAAGAAGAACACAAAAACTAAAAGGCCATCAATTAGGACCCTATTTGGTAAGAAGAATATATTAATTGTTTTCCTCTTCTGTTGACTATTTTGTTTCTTCCTTCTCTTTCTATAGTGTGAAAGTATTCTTGGTTTATTATGATCTAATAGTTAAACATCGTCATGCCAAGTAACGGTATTCTGATGCAATTTATCTTAAATTGTGTCGTACATGTCAATTTGCTAGTTCTTTATTGTGTTCATCACATGATTATAGATGACGAATCAGCTATGGCTGCGAATCAACCTGGCCAAGGGAGCTTCTTAAAACTCTTACCTACTCAACCAGAGGTTCCTGAGAAGAGTGAATACCAATGACCTACCCAACAAGAGGATGGCCATTGAAAATGAAGGTAAGATGGGGTTGAACACTTATCGTTTTTTCCCTTTAATACAAATTTTTTTTGGTTAATTTGGCGTCGATGATAGTTTTGGAGCAAAAAACAGCCCTGAAAGTTTGTGGTTTCTTTGGATAGCTGGGATTTTAGGGGAGGGATTTACTGGGGTATTTGATTGTGTAGAAAAAAAGGTATCTTTTTAGGTATATATACCAATCTATATATATTCTTTTACATTTTTGATTGGTGGTGTATTCTTTTGTTCACCATTTATCAAGTTGCAATGTGTTAAATATCCAAGGTATTTTTTTTTCTTGTAATTTATATACAGTTCAAGTGCACACCCTCTTTTAGTGCCATGTAGAGATTCATTAGTTTGTATGGTAATATTTTCTTTGTTTGAATCCATAGTTCCTAATTTTTACTGCCCAAATCCTTGTTCTTCAATTTACATTTTAGGTGGTGTTTCTTGATTGTAAGCTATTTTTTATATATGGATGATATTATATTTGATAATATTAATATTTTGTTGAATTATTAAATTGAATATCTTTGTAAACATGAAATCGACCTTACAATTTGACTATGTCGGATCAAAATATGTTGTGTAATGTGTAGTATCACTTTTATAACTTGTACTATGTACAAATGTGTTTAGTCACGTGAATCAAAGAAAATTTATAAAAGTTTGAAGCATCTATAAATCTATTTTTATTTTTGTTAGTATGACATTTTTTATGGCAAATTTCATCTCCTCAGATTAGGCAAGATTTTAAGGGTACTCAAGATTGTTAAATTGTAATGGGAAGGAAATAAATTCAATACTTTGTATACCAACTAAGGATTTAATGATTTTGAGAGAATACCTAATTTGGTGTCTAAAATTGAACGAGTTACTTTAGTGTAGGAATTTTTTAATGACCAATTAAATTTCCCATCGCAAAAAATGTGGCTCTTGTTAGTTTTGGTAAATATTGTTAATGGAAATGATTTAATTGATGTTTACTAATTTTGATTTAATTAAATTTTATAATCAGTTTCGGACGCTACGTTGAATGAAATTAAAAGTTGTCTATATCAACTAGATGCTATGGTACCAAAATGACACTTGATTGTCTACATTAGTATACATAAATAGATGTGAAACGAAAGTAGTTTTTTTTTTCTTTTTACTGTATTTTCTGGTTGGATAGATTAATGACTACTCTGGTGTGAATTGAAGTTTTATTTAAAGATTTGTCTTTGACTAATAAATTGTTGCATGCATAAGGTTAAATTCGAATTTTCGACACTTATGTGAACGAGTGAGTTAACTATTCGGTCAACTCAAGTTAGTTGAAACGAAAATTTAGTTAAGAGTTATATTTCTGAAATTGACTTATCTAACCAACTTTAGGTTAAAAAGACAATCAGTTCATGTGGGGCTAGGGTTCCAAAGAAATGACAAAGATCCTAAAGAAATTGATACCAATTAGTTCTCTAACAGTAACCTGCCACAACCATGAGGAGGAAACACTAGACTGTAACTAGACCAATCCCTAAAATTATGAAAATGATTTGTCAACCAATAACTATTCTATTGTACCCTTCTATATTAGCATTAGTTACAAAATTTCTTCACATTAATTGACCAATGGACTCCACCAAAGACAACACAAGGATTCATTTACGTGTTACTCAGCAATAAGGGAATCTTCTTCCACTCAAAAAATATGCACTTCCTAATTTTTAATTTAAAAGGCAATTATTTGATGGAGCATGACAAATTTGAGAACTACTAAATATAAATATCTGACCGTTAGTCAACTTCAAGGGAAACCTAAAACAAATAAGATAATTGCCACTTTATCTATCCATAGAATATATAAAAAATAATATTTTTTGTTTGGTTCTAATATTTTTTTGTGCGTACCTTTTATTTATTTACTAGTATTGGTAGATAGTTTTTTATTTTAATCCTTTTGTACATTTTCAAATTGGTTTCAACTTCTGTGAATATAAAGTAATATTCAATTTGGCAAAATAATAATACAAAACTACAGTAATCACAAAGAGCAAAAAGTGACTTAAAAGTTAGCATGTACCGACACTAACACAGACACTGGATATGTCGATATACAAATTTTAAAATTTTAAAGATACAAAGACACGCATATATATAAAATATAAAATATTTTTTAAATAAATTGAAATAATATTTTTATATTTTATTGATATTAAAATATAAATTAATTTTTTAAATTATTTTTAATATTTTATTTTAATTATATCAAGTATTTAAAATATTTTTTTGTTTTAATAAATAATAATATATATTACATCTAAATTTATTTAAAAAATATATGTTAAGAATAAGATTGGACACGCTAATATGTGATGGTATTTAAGTGTGTTTAAGCATATCCGGAAAAGAATTTTTATCTTTTATTAATACACGGTTGGACACAGCAGATACGCGTATCGAACAAGTATCGGCGAGTGCTGTGTCCAAAATGTGCCCGACATATAGATACGGCAATTCAGCGAAGTGTCCGTATTTCCTAACTTAAAAGTTAAAACCACTGGCCCATGTATAGTGTTCTTAAGCTGCTACTTATAAAAAATAAATGTGTCTAACTACTACATATTTTAATATCGATAATAGATAATATAGAATATGAAACATTTCAAGTGCACTGGAGAGCACTGGTTTATCAGTTGTTTTAATCGTTGATTTCAATTAATATATATTATATATATATTTTATAATTTAGATCAACGGTTAAAATAATTGATACACCGATACTCTTGGTGCATTTGAAATATTTCCTATAAAATATAGATGCGAATTAACAATTGTTAAAATTAAATAAAGTTCTATCACAGTATCCCCTCTCTGTTCTTTTAGCAAAGATATTAAAATAGTTAAAAAACAGTTATAATTACTATTTTATTTTTTATTTTTTTGTCTAAATATTCAAATATGTAACTTTTCATCTTTCAACTATGAAAAGGACCTGGAGATATGAAAAGTAATAGTTCCACAAACTAAAGTACCATCCCAACATTCAAAAGAACATGTTCCTTAATTAGCTGCCTGTCAAAAGATACATGTGCTACTCAAAAATAAATAGACCGCAGTAGATATGTTTCTTAGATATTAAACATTATGCGTATATCAAACCTCTAAAAATAAATATCAGTAAATTTAGCTTATATCAAAAAATAAAACAAAACTAGTATATTATGTTATGATAAATATTGGATGTTTTTATCGATCCGGGACTGGGAGGAATAGCAAATTGAAAAACTATGAGTAAATGGTCAAATTAGTTTTTAAAAGATTATTCTTTTTTTAAATTAATTTTAAAAGATTTTTTAATTAAATTCGTCTTTTAAAGATTTTAAATTAGTCATGTTAGTTCTTCCGTTATTTTTTTTTGTTAATAGTGTCAAAATTTGGAATATGCTAATATAACACGTTTAAGTGACACCTCAACACGCACCTAAAAATTTTAATTGACTATAAACATAATAACTTTATGAAATTAGATCAAATTAAAACTTAATTGAGGGAAGAACTTAAGGCATTGAAATCCCTTAATTTGGAATTGATTTGATCTAATTTCATAAACTAATCATGTTGTTTTGTCAATTTTTAGCAAATCGATGGTGGTTCGATATCTAGTGGTCTGGGAACGAAACCTACTCCTCTTTGCAGGTACCAATTTTCTAAAAGTGCATCAAAGTGTCTTCAATTAGATGGCATTTGAGATAAAAGATAAAATAAAATTTGAAAATTGATAAAACAAATAGATGAATAAAGTTTTCGAAAAAAAATGTATTGAAAACGGAAAAGTTTGCGTTGAAACTTAAAAAAAAAACAATAAAATGCCTTTGACTGAGTCAAGGGGCTCTGACATGAAAATTAAAGGTGCAGAAATGTAAATTGGACATTAAAAGTAAAGAACACTTGAAAGATAAATTTGCTTGAAAGATAAAGTCTACAAGAAAATAAATTGAAAGAAGACAATGTGGAAGAAATCCTACAGAAAAATGACTCGATCGCAGACTCAGGAATTCTCTCGGGATGTGAGTGTGCTTGAGTATTTTTCTGAGTTAAAATTCCAACATTTATTCCCTAAAACTTTTTAGTATTTATAATATACTTTTGGTAACTGACAATAATTACAATTAATTACAAAATCATAGCCTTGAATGCATATCCCTTGGTAACCGTTCCCGCTTTTTTGTCTATAGACGTTACCCATGATTTCCTCGCGTGATGAAAGCCTTTAACTTCTCCACTACCAAAACTGCTCGATCCACTTATTCGAATATCTTATTCGATTACTTATCTCGAATATCTATCCAGTTAGACTCGTCCGATTTAATAAAGCATTTCTAAATCGAACCCGTATCAAGTATCTCCAATTAATACCTGTGCGTGCATCCTTTTGACAACTGCTTGTATTTTTGACTGCTTCTCTGCTTCGAATGAACGCACCTTAATCGAGAATATTTTTCGATTAACAAATTGTCCCCCTTGAATTAATATGTTTGCCTTCGATAACATCATAAGAAGATAAAACACTTAATCCAACTTCAAATTTCAATTTTTAAATCAGCAATAATTACCATTTAACTTCCCATTAATACTGACCCACTCGACACATTTTTCGAGACTTGTACTTTTTCTTTCTTCCACTTCGCCTTCTTCGCAAAGTTACCTATTTTCGCATTCCTTTTGTAATAACGGCTATAGTAATCCTTTTAAATTCAACATTTCTCGAACCTTTGGTCTCTAAATTTCTCATGTCTCAAGCTCTCTTGCATAACCTTCAAGCTTTCAAAACCTCCTTTTTCCTTGTTTTGCAATGG
This sequence comes from Arachis duranensis, assembly GCF_000817695.3. Lineage (NCBI taxonomy): Eukaryota > Viridiplantae > Streptophyta > Magnoliopsida > Fabales > Fabaceae > Arachis > Arachis duranensis. The sequence goes on from NC_029780.3 coordinate 92,088,775, forward strand.
CTGCTTCTTTCTCTCATGCTGCTGCTTAAGACAAAGGTAAAGGTCATGCAGTAGCACTACCAGCACCACCATCCTTTCATATACTGAATCAAGTCAATGATGAAGTCATTGACGATCTTCAACTTCATATTAATGATACTAGGATATTGATCCCTTTCACAGTGGGTGTAGATACTCATTGTTTCCTCAGACCGGTTGAATCCCTAAAGAGGGTGAACAAGAAACTTCCTTTTTTCCCTAGTGCTGAGGGGGAAGATTTGTTGATTAACCAGGCCCTCAACATTTCTTTCTTCATTAATAAAAAACTTTTCAAGAATAAGCCAAAGATTAATCCTCGAGGATTCGACTTCACGGCTTGGTATCAGCGCTTTGCACCCACAAAAAATGCTGTCTGGGGCGCTTTAGGGATACAAGAACTACTAAGGCTCTCCCATTTCTCACCTGCAACGCTCCCTTGGATGATTAGAGCTTTGACTTATTTTTGGAACAGGACAACCAACAACTTTCATCTCCCTTGTGGAATGGTCGGTATGTCTCTTTTAAACATAGCCGCTATCACAGGGCTTCCGATAAGTCCTCCAAATTGTACTCCTGACATGCAGCCTGAGCGCCGATACAGTGTTACCTTAACCAATTCTTATAGTGATTTCATTGCTCATAACATGTGTGGAGAAGGCACTGAGATTACAAATGATGAGTACGTAACCTTTTTGTTTTATTGGCTGAATGCAATCATTTTCTGTTCTCGAAGCATTCAAATGTCAAAACTCTTTCTTCCCTTGGCTGCTCTGCTTCACGAAGGAAAGGCTCTTAATTTGGCCAAACTTCTTCTAGGGCATATTTTCGAAGAGCTTGGTCAATTTGTCCACTGTCTCCAAGATAACAATATAATCAGTACAGGAGGCCCTCTCTGGCTTCTCCAATTATGGCTTGATGCCATTTTCAAAAAATTTATGACAAAACCTGGAAGTGACGGTACTGATAAACAGCACATCGAAGGTTTCCGATTGGCTGATTACAAACCCAATTTCCCAAACATACAATCAGATGAAGACCGATTTTGGACTGTCTTTTCTCTCTTTCATTCTTGCAAGGATTTTGACAATGACAACCTCAATTTTGCTCCGTTTATGCGTCAAAATTGTGGTCCTTCATGGCTGGATCGTTTACTCTTCCCTAACGATAATGAGGAGAATGAGCTTGCAAAACGAAATTGGGCAAACTTGTTAGCCATCCAAGTAATTCCTACAGGGCTGCCCCAACACAAAAAGAGAAAATTCAAAGTAACCTTGTACGCTCCTCATTTATTTGCTAGGAAACTGGGGTTTTGTCAAGCAATCCCAACGCCTCTGCCTCGAAATGGTGATCCATTCTGCGACATCATTTTAACTTTTCAAGACGATTTCAACACTTGTCTCTTAAAGAATCAACAACGCAGGGAACGTTAATTTCAATTTCCTGGTCTATAATCACAGCTCCTACATCACTAAGTCCTGCTTCAAATGGTGGACTGCTTATTACCCTAAGTACACTCGTACTTTAGAGGAAATTTAGTAATATGCAATTCAAACAGCTCCTGCTGCTGAGGGTTCTCTGAAAAGAACCCAAAAGAGAAAAGTTGAGACCACAGCCTCCTCCCGACAGCCACCACACAAAAGTTGAAGGACTCCTACTAGAGCTTCTAGAAGGATAATTATTTTTACATACTCATGTATCCGAAATTAAAATATTTTGAAAACCACATTTGCTTAACAGCATTCAATTTTGATTTTCCATCAATTACGGCTGCAGCCGTTAAGTGAAAGCTCTTATGGAAGTGGGCATTCCATCCAAGACACCCTTTCTGCTTCCTCTCAATCGGAGAATACGGCCGATTCAGACCCTGTTGCTCGATTGATTCGAAAACCAAGACTCATTCTGATAACATTATCATTTCTACATATATCTTATTTGAGTTAGAATAAATTTTAATGTATAACTGTGTACCTTTCATATCAGCCTACTACTGCTGCTCATTCAATTACATCTCCTGTGGCACCTGATCAACCACTTCTGCAACAATACCTCGATCTGGTACATTCCACATCTCATGATTCAATTCAAGTTACGGGGTCTGTTGAACCATTACAAATTGCTTTTCCTCGTTACCCTGGAACACAGGTAATTGATCTAACAAAAGACCCTATACAACATTCTCCAATACAAACTCAAATCCTTGGACCAACCTCACCAAACAATCAGACTGCGCTTTTTGCTGAGAACCAAGTGGCTCCAGATTCTGATTCTGCCTCTCGAATTGCTGGGACGACAAATTCAAACTCGTCTCGATCCAGAGTTTTAGAAACTCCCCAAGGACTCTCTAGCCCTCCTCAACAGGCTGGATTTCAAACTCCCCTGGACCAGGATCTAAAACTTCGGGCACTTCTACCACACCTCCAAGTGCTACTTTAGCTAGCCTGATCTCTGTCTTAAACCAAGCTATCTAGGAGAATGAGGTGCCTGTACCAGTGCCAACACTTCCAAGACCTTCTACACCGAGACCTTCATTCAAGCTGAGTGCTGATATTCGAGAACAACTTCGTTCTCTTCTTAAACTCCTGGATCATCCACCTGTTGCCTGGATCAGTGATGCACTTCTCAACCAGCTTCTATCTGATCTTCTAAATTCTACCTTTGAACTCCCGGCTTCTACCCCACATTCTGCCATAGTCCAATAATGTAAACAACTTGCCAATGACAGCGTAGCTTCCCAAAGCAAGCTTCAAGAGCTCGAAAACAAAGAAGTTAAGATCAAAACTGAAGTGGAGAGTTGCACTAAAACCCTTCAACCAATCAAAGCTTCCCGTGAAGAATTTGATTTAAGAATCTCTCATGCTATTTTTGTTCAAACTTTTTATGACAAGGAAGAGGCGAGACTTGAAACAGAATTAGCCCAAATCAGTGAAAAGTTTGCCAAAATACGCCAAAGACGAGCTGATATAGCCAAACCTTTGACTACTGCTCAGTAGGAACAACAAAATCTCATCCAAGAAATTGTTTCGATTGAGACTAAGCGAGAAGAATATGAGAAACAACTTGAAATAGTCCAATTCGACAAGTTTAAGTAGGTCGAGGCACTTACAGCTTTGGACAACAAAAGTGCAAAGCTGCGTTCAGACATGGCAAAACTTTTGGCATCTTGAATTTCTTTACTTCAGGCTTTACTTTTTGTAATGGTTTTCTTTTCTGGACTTATGCATGTTTGACTTTAATTTAACCAACAGTAATACTGTTTCAAGTACTTTCCATTGATCAAATCAATTATCTTTCCTGACTCGATATCTTTGATCTGATATGCATTTCCAGAATATGACCCTACTACTTGAAAGGGCCTTCCCAATTATGGGACCATTTGCCAAGAAACTTCGATTTCTTTTCCATTAGCAAAATAACTTTCAAAACCAACTCGCCTATATTAAAATACTTCTCCCTTATTCAATGATTATAACTTCGAGTAATACTTTCTTTTTGTCGAACCATATTTTCATGTGCCAATATTCGCTCTAAGTCTAATTCATTCAATTCATCAAACATTGCATTCCAGTAATCATCAACTGGCAAATCATTCTGCTTTGATATTCTCAAAGCATTCAAATTAATTTCTAATGGTAGCGCTGCATTATGGCCATAAACCAATTTATAAGGCGAAGTACCCATTGACCCTCTTGGAAAATTTCGATAAGCCTATAATACTTGGCTTAAAGTCTCATGCCAAAAACTTGATTGGTGTTTTTGTGGAAAAACGAATTTCCAAACACACAAATCTAACCGGCAAGTATACCGGGTCGCATCAAGTAATAATAACTCATGGGAGTGAGGTCGATCCCACAGGAATTGATGGATCAAGCAACTTTAGTGGATGATTAGTTTAGTCAAGCTAACATTGAATGAATTGTGTGAAGTTGAGCAACAGAATGTAAATTTGTAGGGAATTTAAATTGCAGAAAGTAAATGACAAGAAACGTAAAGAGCAAGAAATGTAAATTGGCAAAATCTTAAATGACAAGGACGGTAAATTGCATGAAATGTAAATGGGAGTGGGTGCTGGAAATTAAAAAAAGTAATAGATCAAGCAACTGGAAATTTAAATTGCAGGAAGAATAAAGGAAATTGGGTGATGGGATTCAAGAAATCAAACACGGAAGTATAAATAGCAATCAAACAGAGAAGTAAAAGATGCAGCAGATTCAAATAGATTTCGAAAATCACTTTAAAATCAAAACAGAGAGCAGCTTGGCTCAATTTCAAAATCTCAATGAGAAATTGAAGATCTCAGGGGCTCAGTGAGACTAGAAAACAAGTCTAGATCTCAAGTCTTCCTTGATCCAATAGAGAACAATTTACAGAAGAAAGAAAGATGAAAACAGTAAATAGAACTTTGATTCAAAACACAATTCACTGAAATTATGTAGACAAGCAAACAGAGAGAATTCTCAAGGTGAGATTGAAACAGAATTTCTTCAAATCTCAATCCAAGATTCAAAACAAAAAATGAAAACTAAAAGAGAGAGCTCTCTAATCCTAATACTCCCTAGTGGAGCCAGCCTTCTTAGTGAAATGAAACCAATGCCTTTATATAGGCTTTTACAAAATGAAAATGAAAAATCAAAACAATATTTAAAAAAATGAAATTCCTAATCTAGCTTCTCTGTGTGCCTTTGAGTCATATGGGCTTTGCTTGATTGGGTTGAAGATGGATCTGGATGGCCTTGATCTTGATGGAATTTGTAAAACCCGGTTAATTAACAGCTAATTAACCCATAAATGAGAATTTATTATAGAAAGCCCAAAATGTGATTTTTGTGGCTAAATATGATAGAGGAGACTGAGACGAGAATTTCAGTACCAATTTTATAGAAATCGGACCAAGATTGGACCGAACGGGCCAAACAGGGCCAAACAGACCCAAAGTGGGCCCTTGGCCCAACATAACTAAACCAAAACCCTAGTTTTCAGCATTCTCTCTCCTCACTAAACACACTCACATGCTGAAAATGGAGGCCATGGAGGGAAGAACACTCTCTCAAGTTCTCTCCCTTGGTTGATCTTCAAACCACCATAACTTTTGATCTAGAGCTCCGATTGCCGCTCCGTTTGCGGCCACGCGTTCACCGCGGAGAGCTCTACAAAATCCATACAATCAATCTTGAGGTAAGCCACGTGTTGCTGTTCGAAATTCCAGCCCTTATTTTCGAGTTTCATGGGTGAAATGTTGAGATTTTGGGTTCTTTGATGTTATAGGACCCAAATCTCTTGAAGGGGAAGGTTAATCTTGTCTCCTTGGACCTTGGATGTGGTAAGATTCTCAACCCTAGTGTAACTTTGTTGTTCTATGATGTTTGGGTATTGAGATGTTGTGTATGGGTATGATGATTGTGGCTTAGGTTGTATATATGTGAATATTGAGGCTTGATTGAGACTTTGGAAAGCTTAAAAAGGGATTTGGTGGTGAAAAATCTGTTCTTGGAGGTGTTGAGGCCTTGAGAGCTTGTGGATAAGTGATTTGGAAGTGCTCCGGTGGAGCTTGGGAAAATCGGCTAAGGTATAGTTTCGGTTTCCCGTATCTAATATGTAATGTGGTAGGAA
>NC_029780.3:92094549-92095327 GCF_000817695.3 Arachis duranensis
AGGATGAAAATGGCATGTTTTGATTGATTTTGAAAAGAGTTGGAAATGGCTTGTTTGAAAATGGCACTTTGTGGTTTTTATGAAAAATATGGTTTTTGGGCATACTTTGGTGGGACATAACGTGGACTACGGATCTCTGTTTTGTGCCAAATCTGTTTAGAAATGAAATTGGATCCGGGATGTCCATGCCGTTCGAAGAACGGGTGAAAAACGATTTAAAATGAGGAAGTTATGTCTGTCGGAAGATTGGGGTTGAACCTGTGAATTTTGCAGCTTTTAACTTAGAAAAATTTTTAGCAGAATGACCACCCACGCGTAGACGTGCTTGACGCGTGCGCGTGCGTTCTTCCCGAAAATGCCATCCACGCGTGCGCGTGAAGTGCGCGGGCGTGCCGATGGTGTTGCACCCAATGCCCAGCCATTTTCCAGAGAGTTATGCCAGAACTGTGCTAGTATTGTGCCTGGGGCACGAGAACACCCACGCGTACGCGTGGTTGACGCGTGCGCGTCGATTGGCAAATGTTTAATCCACGCGTTAGCGTGCATGACGCTTGCACGTCGATGAAGTTTTTGAGGCCATCCACGCGTGCGCGTGGAGTGCGCATACGCGTGGCTCTGTTTTCATCCCAAAGTTGATTTTTGAGTTTTAAAAACCAAATCTCATACTTCTAAGCCTTCGATCTCACCCATTATGTATTAAATCATTATGATATGCCTAGTAATGAGAAAGGAGCTAGGGGATGTGGTAACTTGCGAGTAAAGCAAGGGGAAAATTAAT
>NC_029780.3:92095409-92098982 GCF_000817695.3 Arachis duranensis
AATTGTGAATGTTGCACTTCCACTGTTGGAGATGAGAGTTTCCCTGGGAGGAAGCAGTGGCTAGCCACCACGTGCTCCAGGTTGAGACTCGAAACTCTGTTGACCCTATGTCGTAAGTGTGGCCGGGCACTGTGAAAGGCCCGGATGAGCTCGAACCCCCGTAAATATTCACCAGTGAGGGTGATGTATATGGATCATGTTTTTGATCAAGTTTATAACGAGTATAACTCGAGTTGGGGATGCGTGACAGAGAGACAGTCCAATGGTTAGCTACCAGGACTTGTCGGGTTGGCTCTATAATCGACAGATGATATCATCAGCCACTAGGGACAGGCATTCATCATATGCATACTATATGAATTGTTTGAGATTGCCTATTCGACTGCATATTACTTGCTAATAGTCTAAATGCCTTATTTGTTCCTATTTGTATATTTCTTGTTTGATATAACTGTGTTTGCTACATTATACTCCTGCTGGTGGTTGGGAGGTTTGAAGGAATTGGAAAGGGAAGTATTAGTTAGACTGAAGAATCTTTAGTCAGTACCCCTATATGGTTTAGCTTGTTTATAAGTTTTGATATTATCTGGAGGAAGTTCTAGGATTGCCTTTGGCTTTCCTCCATTATTATTATTATATATGTGGAAGCTGTTACCATGCTGGGGACCTCTGTTTTTCACCCATGCGGATTTTGTGGTTTTCAGATGCAGGACGTGAGGTTTCCCGCTGAGGCATGCTGGAGACTTCTAGAACTGCGAAGATCCTTTATTCTCGGCGCTATGTTTTGGTTTATATGTTTTGCTTAGATACTTTTATCTCCATTAAATAATACAAACTGTGATGACTCCTCTTATGGGAGATTTTGGAGAATAGGTTTTATGTATTTGTGTCCCTTTGGGTTTCCTTTGGGGTTTTCCTTATTTTATCATATGTATATATTGCTATGCTCGAATCGGTTATCTTCGCAACCGGATCTTGAGTCTTGATATTCATGTTTTTGACACTCCTTTGTATATATATAATCTCGCGTTGGTTTATTCTATGTTCGTTATGTTATCGAACGGAGTGTTGCGCTTTCTAGTTGCGATTTTTTGTATACCCCTTTTTCTACAAAGGCTCCTAGTTATAAACCCTTTTCATACTACTATACGTACTAAATTTTTATTTTTGAGGTCGTAATACCTTGCCATCTTCGAATTATGACTTAAGCATAAGACTCTGTATGGTAGGGTGTTACAGTGATGGAGTATGATTAAGGCATGGAGATGATTTTTGGTTGACTCGTGCACCGGAGAATAACCCTAATGACCTGGTGAACTTTATGGCTGCGTTGGAAAACATGGCTGCTGCTATGCAAGCCACTGTTGAGGCTCTTGGTCAACAGATGAACAACCATGGTAATGATGGAGGTGGAGTTCAGGGCCCGATGACACTGGCAAACTTTTTGAAGGTTAATCCGCCTAAGTTCAAAGGAACTACTAGTCCGACTGAGGCTGATACATGGTTTCAGGCTATAGAGCGAGCACTGCAAGCGCAAGTGGTGCCTGAAGGACAGCGTGTCGAGTTTGCTACCTATATGCTCACAGGTGAAGCGTCGCATTGGTGGCAAGGCATCCGACGTCTTCTGCAGCAGGGTGATGACTATATCACTTGGAATGTTTTCCAAGAAGAATTCTATAAGAAGTACTTTCCGACTTCTGCTAGGACAGCTAAGGAACTTGAATTGTTACAGCTGAAGTAGGGTACTATGTCCATATCAGAGTATACTGACAAGTTTGAGGAGCTGTTCAGGTTCTCTCGTATGTGCCAAGGTATTCCGGTGGAATATGAGGAATGGAAGTGTGTTAAGTATGAAGGGGGACTCCGGAGTGATATTTTTAGTTCAGTGGGACCAATGGAGATTAGGACTTTCCCCGAGTTGGTAAATAAGTGTAGGGTTGCTGAAGAGTGTGTGAAGAGGGCAACCGCTGAGAAAGGGAGTCAAAGGGGATCATTCCCACAGAACCGAGGGAAGAGCTTTGCACCTAGAGGTCCGTCTTTCAAGAGGGGAAGCTCTTTTAGGAGGCCCAACAACAACAACAACTCCCAAGGGAAGAAGCCTCAGAATGATCAAGCTTGTACTAGATGTGGGAGTCACCATCCGGGAGCACCATGCAAGGCCGGATGGGGTTTGTGCTACACTTGTGGAAAGGCGGGGCATAAAGCCGCAAATTGTCCGGAGAAGCAGAAACAAGGTGCTGGAAAGGCACAACAGACTGGTCGGGTATTCACCACCTCAGCTGTAGGAGCTGAGGGATCTGAGACACTTATTCAAGGTAACTGTGAAATGGCTGGACAAACTTTAAATGCTTTATTTGATTCGGGAGCATCACATTCATTCATTGCATTTGAGAAAGCCCATGAGTTAGGATTAAAGATCGTAACCTTAGGTTATGATCTAAGAGTGTATAATGTTACCCATGAAGCCATGGTAACTAGGCTAGGATGCCCGGAAGTTTCCTTTAGGTTCAAGCAGCGTGATTTTACTCATAATTTAATCTGCTTACCGATGATTGGTCTTGATCTTATCTTGGGATTGGACTGGTTATCTAAGAACCATGTTATGCTAGATTGTTCTACAAAGTCGGTGTACTTTATGCCGGATGATACTGAAGGGCCGGTCGTGGTAAATAATTATTACTTGAATTCGATGATGGTGAACTGTTCCGGAACCGAATGTCAGGGTATCCTGCTGTTAACCGCAGGCGTTTCGGGTGATGATCAAAGGTTGGAACAGATTCCGGTTGTGTGTGAGTTTCCGGAAGTGTTTCCCGATGATATTGATGAGTTTCCACCTAACCGAGAGGTTGAGTTTGCTATTGAGTTGGTGCCCGGAGCGGGACCAATCTCAAGTGCTCCTTATAGGATGTCACCGTTAGAGATGAACGAGCTAAAGTCTCAGTTAGAGGATTTGCTGGAAAAGAATTTTATACGACCAAGTGTCTCTCCGTGGGGTGCTCCAGTGTTACTGGTGAAGAAGAAGGATGGGAGTATGCAGCTCTGTGTGGATTACAGGCAGCTGAGCAAGGTTACAATCAAGAATAAGTAACCATTACCGAGAATTGATGATCTCATGGATCAGTTACAAGGAGCTGGAGTTTTCACCAAGATCGATTTGCGATCCGGTTATCACCAGATAAGGGTGAGGGGTCGATCCAGTTATCACCAAATAAGGGTGAGGGGTGAGGATATCCCTAAGACCGCTTTCAGAACTCGTTATGGTCATTACGAGTACACTGTAATGTCTTTCGGGTTGACGAACGCTCCTGCAGTGTTTATGGACTACATGAATAGAGTTTTCCGTCCGTTTTTGGATAAATTCATCGTTGTCTTCATTGATGACATCTTGATTTATTCCAAGACTGAAGAAGAGCATGCGGAACACTTGAGGACCGTGTTGCAGATTCTAAAGGAGAAGAAACTTTATGCAAAACTGTCTAAGTGCGAGTTTTGGAAAAGTGAGGTAAAGTTTTTGGGTCACGTGGTGAGTAAGAAGGGAATAGCCGTAGATCCAACTAAGGTGGAGGCTGTGAT
>NC_029780.3:92099102-92099679 GCF_000817695.3 Arachis duranensis
GGGCTTTTCACAAATAGCTTTGCCAATGACAAAGTTAACCCGCAAAGACACTCCGTTTGTTTGGACTCCTGAGTGCGAGGAGAGCTTTTAGACATTGAAGAAAAAGTTGACCACTGCACCTGTGTTAGTGTTACCCGAGCCGAATGAGCCATTTGAAGTGTATTGTGATGCCTCATTGAAGGGTCTAGGGTGCGTGCTGATGCAGCATCATAATGTGGTGGCGTATGCCTCACGACAGTTGAGACCTCATGAAGTTAGTTACCCTACGCACGATTTGGAACTCGCTGAAGGGTTGTGTTTGCCTTGAAGGTGTGGAGACATTACCTCTATGGGGTTAAGTTCCAAGTTTTCTCTGATCATAAGAGCTTGAAGTACCTCTTTGACCAGAAAGAGCTTAATATGAGGCAGAGAAGGTGGATGGAATTGTTGAAGGACTACGACTTTGAGTTGCATTACCATCCGGGAAAGGCGAATATATTGGCGGATGCGTTAAGTCGGAAGTCGTTATATGCGGCTTGGATGATGCTTCAAGAGGAGAAGTTGCTCAAGGGATTCGAGAGTCTAAAAATTGGTGCTC
>NC_029780.3:92099804-92111601 GCF_000817695.3 Arachis duranensis
CGTTATGGAAGGTGTTACCGGCTATTGAGCAAGGAAAACGGTGCAGAGTCTCGGAAGAAAAAGATGGGTTATGGAGATTCAAGGGTAGGATCATTGTGCCGGATGTTGGCACTTTGAGGTAAGATATTTTAAAGGAGGCACACAAAAGCGGATTCTCCATTCACCTGGGAAGTACTAAGATGTACCATGATTTAAAGGCGATGTTTTGGTGGCCGGGTATGAAGAATGATGTGGCGGAATATGTATCAAAGTGCTTAACTTGTCAAAAGGTAAATATTGAACATCAAAGACCTTCCGGGATGTTGCAACCTTTAGAGATTCCACAATGGAAATGGGAAAGTATTGCAATGGACTTTGTGTCAGGATTGCCAAGGACTAGGGCTGGTTTTGATGCTATTTGGGTAATTGTGGACTGACTGACGAAGTCAGCTCACTTTTTACCCATTCGGATGACTTACACCCTTGAGGAGCTAGCACGGTTATACATAAAGGAGATTGTGAGACTTCATGGTGTACCTGCTACTATAATCTCTGATAGAGATCCTCGTTTCACTTCAAGGTTTTGGGGTGCATTTCAGAAAGCTTTTGGAACCCGATTAAGCTTGAGGACGGCTTACCATCCTCAAACAGATGGTCAATCTGAAAGGACGATCCAAACACTAGAGGATATGTTGAGAGCTTGTGTTTTGGACCAACCGGCGAGTTGGGATCGATATATGCCATTAGTGGAGTTTGCATACAATAATAGTTATCATGCGAGCATCGGAATTGCTCCGTATGAGGCCTTGTATGGGAGGAAATGTCAATCTCCGTTATGTTGGTATGAAGCTGGAGAGAAAAGCTTGTTAGGGCCGGAAAAGATAGCTGAGACTACTGAACAAGTCAAGAAAATCCGTGATAGGATGCTTACGGCGCAGAGTCGTTAAAAGAGTTATGCCGATCAGAGGCGAAAGCCCTTAGAATTTGAGGAAGGAGATCATGTTTTCCTTAAGGTTACTCCGACTACAGGGATAGGTAGGGCGATTAAGGCAAAGAAGTTGAATCCTCGATACATTGGTCCATTTCAGATCCTGGAGAGGATTGGACCGGTGGCGTATCGGATGGCTCTACCACCTCATCTTTCGAACCTGCAAGACGTGTTTCACGTGTCACAGCTTCGGAAGTACACTCCTGATGCTAGCCATGTGTTAGAACCTGAATCGGTTTAGTTAAGAGAAGATTTGACGCTTCTAGTGGCTCCAGTTAGAATTGATGATACTAATATCAAACGATTGCGTGGAAAAGAGGTTTCATTAGTCAAAGTGGCATGGAGTCGAGGCGGTGTTGAAGAACACACTTGGGAACTTGAGTCGGAGATGCGAACGGATTATCCGCATTTATTCTCAGGTAACTGCATTTGAATTTTGTGGGCCAAATTCCCAATTAGGTGGGTAGAATGTAAAACCCGGTTAATTAACAGATAATTAACCCATAAATGAGAATTTATTCTAGAAAGCCCAAAATGTGATTTTTATGGCTAAATGTGATAGAGGAGGTTGAAACGAGAATTTCGGTACCAATTTTATAGAATTCGGACCAAGATTGGACCGAACGGGCAAAACCGGCCAACAGGACCCAAAGTGGGCCCTTGGCCCAACAATACTAAACCAAAATCCTAGTTTTCAGCATTCTCTCTCCTCACTAAACACACTCACATGCTGAAAATGGAGGCCATGGAGGGAAGAACACTCTCTCAAGTTCTCTCCCTTGGTTGATCTTCAAACCACCATAACTTTTGATCTAGAGCTCCGATTGCCGCTCCGTTTGCGGCCACGCGTTCACCGCGGAGATCTCTACAAAACCCATACAATCAATCTTGAGGTAAGCCACGTGTTGCTGTTCGAAATTCCAGCCCTTATTTTCGAGTTTCATGGGTGAAATGTTGAGATTTTGGGTTCTTTGATGTTATAGGACCCAACTCTCTTGAAGGGGAAGGTTAATCTTGTCTCCTTGGACCTTGGGTGTGGTAAGATTCTCAACCCTAGTGTAACTTTGTTGTTCTATGATGTTTGGGTATTGAGATGTTGTGTATGGGTATGATGATTGTGGCTTAGGTTGTATATATGTGAATATTGAGGCTTGATTGAGACTTTGGAAAGCTTAAAAAGGGATTTGGTGGTGAAAAATCTGTTCTTGGAGGTATTGAGGCCTTGAGAGCTTGTGGATAAGTGGTTTGGAAGTGCTCCGGTTGTGCTTGGGAAATCGGCTAAGGTATGGTTTCGGTTTCCCGTATCTAATATGTAATGTGGTAGGAAATACTTAGGCTAGAGGCCCTAAGATAGGCATTGAATGGTTGATGTTGTTGAATGATTGAGATATATGATGTGGTCATATATGTGATGATGATTATTGATGCCTTGGTGGTATGATGTATGAGAAATATGCATGTTGTGATATATGCTTGATGATTGGTTATGGTTGAATTGTGGGTTGAACCATGTTTATGGTGAGTATGATATTGATTGTGTACAATGATGATTTATTGAAATTGGTGTTGTTGAGAATTGGCATGAGGAAGAGTATATGATATGTCTATATGTTTGAGTTTGAGCCACTTGGGTGAAGTGGGTTAAAATGATGAGATAGTGATTTTGTAAATCGTGGTAAAGTGTCAATGTGTGAGTTAAGGAGGCTTGATGTTGAAATTGATATATTTTGATTGATTTCAAAGAAAAAGGATGAGAATGGCATGTTTTAATTGATTTTGAAAAGAGTTGGAAATGGCTTGTTTGAAAATGGCACTTTGTGGTTTTTATGAAAAATATGGTTTTTGGGCATACTTTGGTGGGACATAACTTGGACTACGGATCTCTGTTTTATGCCAAATCTGTTTAGAAATGAAATTGGATCCGGGATGTCCATGCCGTTCGAAGAACGGGTGAAAAACGATTTAAAATGAGAAAGTTATGTCCGTTGGAAGATTGGGGTTTAAATTGGTGAATTCTGCAGCTTTTAACTTAGAAATATTTCAGCAGAATGACCCCTTGCGCGTGGGCGCACTAGGCGCGTGCGCGCCGTTCTTCCCGAAAATGCCATCCACGCGTGCGCGTGAAGTGCGCGGGCGCGCTGATGGTGCTGCACCCAATGCCCAGCCATTTTCCAGAGAGTTATGCCAGAACTGTGCTAGTATTGTGCCTGGGGCACGAGAACACCCACGCGTACGTGTAATTGACGCGTGCGCGTCGATTGGTAAATGTTTAATCCACGCGTTAGCGTGCATGACGCTTGCACGTCGATGAAGTTTTTGAGGCCATCCACGCGTGCGCGTGGAGTGCGCATACGCGTGGCTCTGTTTTCATCCCAAAGTTGATTTTTGAGTTTTAAAAACCAAATCTCATACTTCTAAGCCTTCGATCTCACCCATTATGTATTAAATCATTATGATATGCCTAGTAATGAGAAAGGAGCTAGGGGATGTGGTAACTTGCGAGTAAAGCAAGGGGAAAATTAATTTTTTATGAGATAACCATAAGACCTTTACATATTCGAATTCTATATCATTGATATATCTTTTTTCTTTCTTTCACCCTTCATTTTTATCTGTATATTCTTATTGCTTTACAACTTATAATCAGATTCGTTTTTATTTTTTTTTATCCAATATCTCAGTTGTTATAATTCTACTACCAAAATATGATATCTTGATTTTATTTCGATTTTTAGATTAATTCTTTAAATCCAGATAATGCGAAGCGATGAGTTGGTTAGTACTTAGTTATTAATGAATTCATCCTATAAGTCATTTATTTTATTGTCGAACTCTAACCACTCTAAAAAATCAACGAGTCACACACTAAGCATAGCAATTATATTTATATAAAAAAATTAATTGATATTTTTTATTCAATCTTATAAAATTTGGAAAATTATCATTTTTTTGTTTTACCGAAACAAGGAACCTTAAAGAAAAAGAAAAGGAGAATTGGATTATTCTTTGTTTACAAATATCCAAACTTTGATCCCTAATACGCCATAAATAGTTCGAACTGTATAGGAACAATAATCAATTTTAGCTCGAATGGTTTGTAGAGGAACTCTACCCTCTCTGATCCATTCGACACGTGCAATTTCTTTTCCGTCGATACGTCCCGCAATTTGTACTTGAATTCCTTTTGTCCCCGCCTGTTGAGTTAATTCAATAGCTTTTTTCATTGCTTTACGAAACGAAACTCTATTCCTTAATTGCCCGGCTATAAATTCTGCAAGAATATTAGGATGTCCATAAGGGTTTGCAATTCTTGTAATAGCAATGTTCAGTTTTCGGTTCACACAATTGAGTTTTTTTTGTAAATTCATCTGTAACTCTTCTATTCTTCCAGGCTTACCCTCAATTAATAACTTTGGAAATCCCATAGAGATTATGACTTGAATCAAATCAATTCTTTTTTTAATCTTTATCCCTGCTATTCCCTCGACACCAGAAGATATTCTTATATTTATTTTTATATAATTCTTGATATAATCTCGTATTTTTTTATCTTCTTGTAGATTCTCTGAATAATTGATTGGTTGTGCAAACCAAAGAGAATCATGACTTTGAGTTGTACCAAGTCGGAAACCAAGCGGATTTATTTTTTGTCCCATAATTCTCCACTACTTTACATAAAATGATATGCCCTAGTTGTGCACTTTGTTTTTTTATATCCATTAGGCTTTTTATTTAAAAACATAATATAGCATCCCCTTTTGACTTAATTTGCTTCTGCAGAATAAACGCAAAAACTGGAAAAAGATACTCAATTCAATAAAACGTAAATTATAGTATCATAACCATTTCTTTATCCACATCCACAAATCTCATTTATTCCTATTCATGTTTTGTGTTGTGAACAGACATTTCTATTTATATAATTTTCATTTTTTATATTTCTAATATATAAATATTCTAATTGATCGAATTTGTTTGACCTAAAGATGATTCTAGTTTCTACTTTATCATAAGTAAGGTTATGCTTTTACTAAAAAAAGAAACATTTCTTATTTTTCAAATCGATTTTTCTTTTCATTTCTTTAGTATTTATTCAAATTTTTAATATAAAAAAGAAATTGTTTTATTTTTGAGTAATCTTATTATTATTAGAAGAACATGAAATTTCACCTAAACGATGAGACCTATTATCATTTTTCACGATTGAGGCAAACGTTGGTGCAAACGTTAGCTCCCCCAGGTAGTCTTCATCAGCCAACGTTTGACCTCACGTTTGAGGCAAACGTTGGCGCAAACATGAGCTCCCTGTTGCACATTAAGTCTTGGGACGCTACTTTGTCCTCTTGTCATCGATGCCAATTTCTTGCCCACTATAAACTATTATATATGGTTGGAAAGCTCTGAATTTCAGATTTCTAATCCAACTGGAATCTCCTTAATTGGACATCTACAACTCAAGTTATGCCCCTTTGAAGGGGACATGGTCGCTGGCATCGGTGTGCAACGTTTGAGGTGACGTTAGCACTCAAACATGGTCGAAAACGCA
Source organism: Arachis duranensis (assembly GCF_000817695.3). Taxonomy (NCBI): domain Eukaryota; kingdom Viridiplantae; phylum Streptophyta; class Magnoliopsida; order Fabales; family Fabaceae; genus Arachis; species Arachis duranensis. Next base: position 92,105,318 of record NC_029780.3, read on the forward strand.
AGATTCTGGAGGCTCAAACACATTGTCCACCCACATACTATTATATATTGTTGAAAAGTCCTGAATGTCTACTTTTCAATGCTAATGGGAGCACGTAGTTTGGAGCTTCCCAGCTCGAGTTATACTCCATCGAAGGTGCAGAGGTCAGCTGACCTTACTACAGGTTGACACCATGTTCATCTATGCACTTTCGAGGCAGTTGTCTCCCTCAGATTTAGTGTCCACCATGTAGTGCCATAATTGCTTGGAAAGCTCTAGATGTCTACTTTCCAATGCCACTAGAATCACCTCATTTGGAGTTTTGTAGCTCAAGTTATTTTTGTTGGAATGTGAAGAGGTCAGGGTTGCAAATCCTCTTTGCTTAACTCATAGGCCTCTTTGAGTTTGTTTCCAACTCTTTTGCCACCATGGGAGTATGATTCTTCTTTTTAGTGCTTTTATTGCTTCTTTTTCTATTATTTCCTACAAATTTTATAAAATTAAAAGATCAAGGAAATATACCATTTAAGCACAAAAGAATGCAATATTTAAGCACTAATTATCAATTTCTTGTATGAAAAAGCATAGAAAAACATGACATGGTGACATGTCATCACAACACCAAACTTAAACCTTGCTTGTCCCCAAGGAAGAAAAGAATCATGCAATAGAAATTGACAATCCAAGGTTAGAAGAATAGCAAGTTAATGTTCATGGCAAGCTAGCTTTCTATGCATGCTACAATCACAAAAGAAATGTAAATGATTGATGCTTCTATCTAGCTCACTTTATGAAATCTTTTTCTTATAATTCTTCCTTGAAACAAGCTTTTGATTTTCTTATTAGCTTCTCCTTTTGAGTGCTTTGCCCCATGAGTTAATACAAAGCTACGACTCTAAATGCTTAGTTTTCAAGTATTACCACTTGATACATAAGCACCACAAGCATTTGAATTAGAGGACTTCATTAAGCTCATTTGTTTCTTTTCTTGACTCTCTAATCATTGATGCTCAGAACCTTGAGCTTTGAGGGAGTGCTTTTGCACTTGAGCCTAGCCTTGACTTCTAAGTGTTTTGTTTTCAAGCATTTGGCTTGATACATAAACACCACAAGCACTTAGCAAATAAATTGCCATTGGTACTCAGAGCCTTCAGCTTTCTCATTCTTTCCCTTTTTCTTTTCTTCCCCTTTTTTGCTTTTTTTTTCAAGGTTTTCATGATTTCAAGAGATTTCACAAAATGTCCTAGATGAAAACTTCAATTAAATAAAATCTAATGCAATTGAGCAACAATCGAACATACTAGCTTTCCAATACTTGTATGCACATGCTAAATTCTTCTTTAATTCCTTGTTTGTTTATAATCATGATGCTCTACTGCTTTTGAATTCACAAAACTCAAGTTGGTAGTCATAATGTCACAGCAACATGTTACAAATCAAAATTTAAGCTACGCTTATTCATACCACACATGCATACAGAGAATATAAAGACAATCATGCAATTTAAAGTGCTGGAAATAAATGAGAGGAAAAAGAACTTTACAACCTTGTAATTCATCTTCTCTATTGTTGTCATTTTCCTCCCATTCTCCTTCTTCCCATACCAAACTCAGAATGCTTGCTCTTCCTCAAGCAACAATTAGAACAGTGGCTATGGGTCTAAGATGGATCATGAATGTCTTACACAATAAAATGTTAGCAGTACATGTGTTTTGAGCAATCAAAATTAAGGATAACAATCAAGGCACAAGAGACAGAGATATTGTGATTGCAAACATAAGAGGATGTGCATGATACATTGCATAAAAATATAAGTGGCACACCAAACTTAGTGTGACATTTTCTCTTAGAATTGATGCAAGTATCCAGTAAGGATTGAAAGCAAATTTTTGTTGCATAGCAACACCAAACTTAGAATGCAACCATATGTCAATTTATTTAAATTAAAACTAAGCAAATGAAACTGTTATTTGTTAAGTACAATCACCAAGCCAAGAATCTGTCATGAATAAGGATCTCTTGGTGATGTACTAAAAAAAGATAGTTAATAAGCAAACTAGAGGAAAGAATTAAAAAAAATAGAAAATAACTAAAGCAAGTAGAATGAAAAAGTGTTAAACCAAAAGAGAAGAAAAAAAATGCAGAGGCATTGTGATTATGCAAACAAGTGGTGCTGCTGGATGACTTGCATAGAAAATTAAGTGGCACACCAAACTTAGATTCTTAGTGTAACACTTCCATGTAAAATTGATGCAATCATCCATGAAGATGGAAAACAGTTTGTTGCAGGACAACACCAAACTTAGAATGTAACCATATGCCAATTTATTAAATTTAAACAAAGCACAGAAAGAAAACAAAGCAGAGAAAAAATGTTACCTACGGTTGGGTTACCTCCCAACAAGTGCTCTTTTAGTGTCATTAGCTTGACATGTTGTTCTTCACTTTCTTCCTCTTCTTCCAGTTGGTTAAGAGGAATGACCTCAAGGGGGGAGAAGTTTCAGCTGTTGTCCCCTTTCTTGGTCTCTTCTCAGCAAGCTTCCTTTTGTACATGGCTTGATTGAGCTTGCTTACTAGTGATCTAGGGGTTGGATTGCTTGTGGTTGACCTCCTCTTGAATGTTGTCCTTGGTATCTTGGTCACAATCCTCTTCTTGGTGCTTTTGTTAATTGCCTTCACTTCTTGGAATTCAAGACTTGGTTGCTGTGTGATTTTTGGAGTTTTATCTTCATCCAGAGCCTTCTGAGTTGGTGGTTCAATGAGCCCTTCCTCTTTCTTCATTGCACTCAACAACTGAGCTAACCTTACTTCCATGTTTTTGAGGGACTTTTCTTGTTCTTCCCAGTGCTTCTTTGTCTCATCCGCAAATCTTTTGAGCATGGACTCAAGCTTTGAGAGTCTTTGGCTATTGGATGTTTGTGTTGTTTGTGAGTCTTTGGCTATTAGACAATCTCTCATGTGACTTGACTGCTCAGAATTTGCAGTTTCTTGGTAATACTTCTAGCCACCATTAGAATAATGACTTGAATCATTTTGTGGTGGTGAGAAGTATCCCATATAATTCTCTTGCTCATCTTGTGGTTCTGAAGCATAACTCAATGAATTGGAGTGCTCATAATTTGAATCTTCTTGGTGATATTCCCAGCCACCATTAGAGATTGGTGATGGTGGGTAATATCCCATAAAATTTTGTTTGACCATAAGATTAGTTGAACTTCATTTGTATTTTGTAAAATGTAACATCAATGGAAATTGAAATTCATGTCACAGAGACAGAATTTCTTAGTGAGGCAATAACTCAAACACCTTGGTTTCAACTTAGAACAGAGAACGAAAACAAAAAAATGCTTGATCTAGACTTCTCACCCACTTAATCATTGTTGATCTAAATCAATCCCCGGCAACGGTGCCAAAAACTTGATTGGTGTTTTTGTGGAAAAACGAATTTCCAAACACACAAATCTAACCGGCAAGTATACCGGGTCGCATCAAGTAATAATAACTCAGGGGAGTGAGGTCGATCCCACAGGGATTGATGGATCAAGCAACTTTAGTGGGTGATTAGTTTAGTCAAGCTAACATTGAATGAATTGTGTGAAGTTGAGTAACAGAATGTAAATTTATAGGGAATTTAAATTGCAGAAAGTAAATGACAAGAAACGTAAAGAGCAACGAATGTAAATTGGCAAAATCTTAAATGACAAGGACGGTAAATTGCATGAAATGTAAATGGGAGTGGCTGCTGGAAATTAAAGAAAGTAATAGATCAAGCAACTGGAAATTTAAATTGCAGGAAGAATAAAGGAAATTGGGTGCTGGGATTCAAGAAATCAAACACAGAAGTGTAAATAGCAATCAAACAGAGAAGTAAAAGATACAGCAGATTCAAATAGATTTGGAAAATCACTTTAAAATCAAAACAGAGAGCAGCTTGGCTCAATTTCAAAATCTCAATGAGAAATTGAAGATCTCAGGGGCTCAACGAGACTAGAAAACAAGTCTAGATCTCAAGTCCTTCCTTGATCCAATAGAGAACAATTTGCAGAAGAAAGAAAGATGAAAACAGTAAGGAGAACTTTGATTCAAAAGACAATTCACTGAAATTATGTAGACAAGCAAACAGAGAAAATTCTCAAGGTGAGATTGAAACATAATTTCTTCAAATCTCAATCCAAGATTCAAAACAAAAAATGAAAACTAAAAGAGAGAGCTCTCTAATCCTAATGCTCCCTAGTGGAGCCAGCCTTCTTAGTGAAATGAAACCAATACCTTTATATAGGCTTTTACAAAATGAAAATGAAAAATCAAAACAATATTTACAAAATGAAATTCCTAATCTAGCTTCTCTGTGTGCCTTTGAGTCATGTGGGCTTTGCTTGATTTGGTTGAAGATGGATCCGGATGGCCTTGGTCTTGATGGAATTGGGTTGACAATAGCCTCTGTTGATTGCTCTTGGTGTTGGGAAGACATCCGTTTGCAACTTGGACCTTGGGGTATTTACGTTTGAGTCAACGTTTGAGGCAAACGTTGACTCAAACGTCCTTGTGTGCTAGCCTCATGCAGAACTGCCAATTGCTGTCATCCACGTTTGAGTTCACGTTTGAGGTCAAACGTGAGCTCAAACGTGGCTCCTCCCAGGTGAGTTTTTGGCCAACGTTTGACCTCACGTTTGAGGCAAACGTTGGTGCAAACGTTGAGCTCTCCAGGCAGCCATTCACCAGCCAACGTTTGACCTCACGTTTGAGGCAAACATTGGCGCAAACGTTAGCTCCCCCAGGCAGTCTTCATCAGCCAATGTTTGACCTCACGTTTGAGGCAAACGTTGGCGCAAACATGAGCTCCCTGTTGCACATTAAATCTTGGGACGCTACTTTGTCCTCTTGTCATCGATGCCAATTTCATGCCCACTATAGACTATTATATATGGTTGGAAAGTTCTGAATGTCAGCTTTCTAATCCAACTAGAATCACCTCAATTGGAAATCTACAACTCAAGTTATGCCCCTTTGAAGGGGACATGGTCGCTGGCATCGGTGTGCAACGTTTGAGGCGACGTTAGCACTCAAAGGTGGTCGAAAATACCAGATTCTGGAGGCTCAAACGCATTGTCCACCCCCTACTATTATCTATTGTTGGAAAGCCCTGAATGTCTCTTTTGCAATGCCATTGAGAGCGTGTAGTTTGGAGCTTCCCAGCTTGAGTTATACTCCATCGAAGGTGCAGAGGTCAGCTGGCCTTACTACAGGTTGACACCACGTTCATCTATGCACTTTCGGGGCAGTTGTCTCCCTCATATTTAGTGTCCACCATGTAGTTCCATAATTGCTTGGAAAGCTTTAGATGTCTAATTTCCAATGCCACTAGAATCACCTCATTTGGAGTTTTGTAGCTCAAGTTATTTTTGTTGGAATGTGAAGAGGTCAGGGTTGCAAATCCTTTTTGCTTAACTCATAGGCCTCTTTGAGTTTGTTTCCAACTCTTTTGCCACCATGGGAGTATGATTCTTCTTTTTAGTGCTTTTATTGCTTCTTCATCTATTATTTTCTACAAAATTTATAAAATTAAAAGATCAAGAAAATATACCATTTAAGCACAAAAGAATGCAATATTTAAGCACTAATTATCAATTTCTTGTATGAAAAAGCATAGAAAAACATGACATGGTGACATGTCATCAAAGCTTTTTAAAAGGAAGTTAACGATTCCCAAGCAGTTGTTAAATATGTTTGAAATTTCTCATTATTGCATTTAAACTCCTTCGATAACTGCTTTAAAACTAACTGAGAATCCCCAAATATTTAAACTTCCAAAGCCCCTTTACTAATTAATATCTCAAGACCCAAAATCAAAGCTTCGTACTCTGCCACATTATTTGAGCAGGGATATTGATGAGCGGATAATTTATACGCTTTTTGGCATTGTTTTTAGTGTGTTTTTAGTATGATCTAGTTAGTTTTTAGTATATTTTTATTAGTTTTTAGTTAAAATTCACTTTTCTGGACTTTACTATGAGTTTGTGTGTTTTTCTGTGATTTCAGGTATTTTCTGGCTGAAATTGAGGGTCCTGAGCAAAAATCTGATTCAGAGACTGAAAAGGACTGCAGATGCTGTTGGATTCTGACCTCCCTGCACTCGAAGTGGATTTTCTGGAGCTACAGAAGCCAATTGGCGCGCTCTCAACGGCGTTGGAAATTAGACATCCTGGGCTTTCCAGCAATGTATAATAGTCCATACTTTGCTCAAGATTTGATGGCCCAAACCGGCGTTGCAAATCAGCCTCAGAATTCCCAGCGTTTAACGCTGG
>NC_029780.3:92116862-92119467 GCF_000817695.3 Arachis duranensis
TCTAACAGAGAGCTAAAAAGAATCCTAGAACGGACTGTGATAGCCCAGAGAAAGGATTGGGCAAAGAGCTTGGATGATGCTCTGTGGGCATACAGAACAGCATTCAAGACTCCTATAGGAACCTCTCCGTACCAACTGGTGTATGGGAAGGCCTGTCATCTGCCCGTAGAATTGGAACATAAAGCCTACTGGGCAACCAGGTTCCTAAACATGGATGCTCAATTAGCTGGTGAAAACAGATTGCTCCAACTAAATGAGCTAGAGGAGTTCAGACTCAATGCCTTTGAAAATGCAAAGATTTATAAGGAAAAGGCAAAGAAGTGGCATGACAAGAAATTATCATCCAGAGTCTTTGAGCCAGGACAAAAAGTTCTGCTCTTCAACTCTAGGCTCAGATTGTTCCCAGGAAAACTTAAATCCTGGTGGAGGGATCCGTATGTGATTACAGGAGTGTCACCATATGGATATGTTGAGCTCCAGGATGCTGAGTCTGACAAAAAGTTCATTGTTAATGGACAGAGGATCAAGCATTATCTTGAAAACAATTTTGAGCAAGAATGCTCAAAACTGAGACTTGAGTGATTCTCAGTGAAGGTCCAGCTAAAGACAGTAAAGAAGCGCTTGCTGGGAGGCAACCCAGTCATTAGCAGGTTATATGTTTTGTTTCTACAAGGGCAATTATCAAAATTGAAGGAATTCACAAAGTTACAGAAGGATTCAGTGCAAAAAGCAGAGAAAAAGAGCTTACTGGCGAAAAAACGCCAGAATGGGCACCATTCTGGGCGTTTAACACCAGTAATGGTGCCATTCTGGGCGTTAAACGCCAGAATGGGCACCATTCTGGGCGTTTAACGCCAAGTGTGCAGCATCCTGGGCGTTTAGCAAAACGCCCAGTGACAAAAGGAATTCTGGCGTTTAACGCCAGCCAGGGCACCTGGCTGGGCATTAAACGCCCACAATGGCTAGCAAATGGGCGTTAAACGCCAGAATGGATGCCATTCTGGGCATTTAATGCCAGAAAGGTGGGGGACCAAGATTTTGCTTTCCGATCAAATTTTTTTCAAACTTTCCTTTTTTGACCCATACTTTTCTACATAAACACATTTCAAACTTTCATCATTCACCTTCAAATCTTCAAAAATTAAAATCATTCTTTACATTTCAACCTTTCATCATTCACTTTCAAATCTTCAAAAATCAAAATCATTCTTCAAATCTCTCTCAAATCAATCCCAAATCTTGTTCAAAAACTCACCCTTCTCTCAAATTCTCTCCATATCTTCTCAAATCTCCTTTCAATTTTTTCGAAATCTCCTTTCCCCCCTTATAAAAACACGTTCGGTCTCCTCACTCCCCCACACCATTCGAATTTGCTCTTCTCCTCTCTCTCTTCTTTCCTTTCTTTTGCTTGAGGACAAGCAAACCTCTAAGTTTGGTGTGCTTTTCCGTAATCACTGAGTCAAGATTCATCAAGATCATGGCTCCTAAGGGAAAACAAACCAATTTAAGAGGAAAGAAAGAGAATAATCCAAAGAATCTTTGGAATCAAGAGAAGTTCTCAACCAAAGAACATGAAGACCATTATCACAAAATAATGGGTATGAGGTCAGTGATCCCGGAAGTTAAATTTGATCTGAAAGAAGATGAATATCCGGGGATCCAAGAGCAAATTCGAAACAGAGGATGGGAAGTTCTAACCAATCCTGAGATAAAGGTTGGAAAGAATATGGTTCAGGAATTCTACTCAAATCTGTGAAAAACCTCTATCATTAGGAGCCTATTTAAATTTTTTTTTCTATTTTCTAGTCTCATCTTATATCTATTTTTGAGTCTTGTTCTTAATTCATAATTAATAAAATTTAAAATTCATGTCTTAAAGCTATGAATGTCCTATAAGTTCATCACCTCTCTTAAATGAACAGTGCTTTAATCACAAAAGAACAAGAAGTACAGGATTTCGAATTTATCTTTGAAACTAGTTGAATTAGTTTGATGTGGTGACAATACTCTTAATAGGAGTAGATGAATTCATACCCATTGAACATCCAATCACCAAGAAGTCAATGGAAGGACATATGCAAGACAACTCTATCAAAAGGAGGGCGCAGGAGTTCCTCCCTGAACTTCCTGAAATTGGCTACTGGGCCAGCCTAGAAGCATCTATCACCAAGTTGCAAGAAACTATGGAGCAACTTAAGGAAGAACAGCAGAATCAGAACTGCATGCTCTGCAAATTGCTGAAGGAACAAGAGAAGCAGGGGCATGAACTTCAAGAACTGAAACGCCAAAAATTCTCTCCTCAATTTGAGGGAGCATCCACTTCTCAAAATCAAGGTTGTTGAGTCCTAACTCTGTGAAAACCTCTATCATTAGGAGCCTATTTAAATTTTTTATTTTTATTTTTTCTCTAGTCTCATCTTATATCTATTTTTGAGTCTTGTTATTAATTCATAATTAATAAAATTTAAAATTCATGTCTTAAAGCTATGAATGTCCTATGAATCCATCACCTCTCTTAAATGAAAAAATGCTTTAATCACAAAAGAACAAGAAATACAGGATTTCGAATTTATCTTTGAAACTAGTTGAATTAGTTTGATGTGGT
>NC_029780.3:92119594-92119928 GCF_000817695.3 Arachis duranensis
GAAGAATGAGGGAAAAAGAGAACTGTTATTGAGGATCTGAAAAATCATCAAATTGATTCTTGAAGCAAGAAAAAGCAGTGATTCGAAAAAAAAAACGAAAAAAAAGAGAGAAGAAATAGAAGAAAAAGAAGAAATAAAGTTGTGATCCAAGGCAAAAAAGAGTGTGCTTAAGAACCCTGGACACCTCTAATTGGGGACTCTAGCAAAGCTGAGTCACAATCTGAAAAGGTTCACCCAATTATATGTCTGTGGCATGAATGTATCCGGTGGTAATACTGGAAGACAGAGTGCTTTGGGCCACAGCCAAGACTCATACACTAGCTATGTTCAAGAA
>NC_029780.3:92120273-92120784 GCF_000817695.3 Arachis duranensis
TGTGTTTTTAGTATGATCTAGTTAGTTTTTAGTATATTTTTATTAGTTTTTAGTTAAAATTCACTTTTCTGGACTTTACTATGAGTTTGTGTGTTTTTCTGTGATTTCAGGTATTTTCTGGCTGAAATTGAGGGTCTTGAGCAAAAATCTGATTCAGAGACTGAAAAGGACTGCAGATGCTGTTGGATTTTGACCTCTCTACACTCGAAGTGGATTTTCTGGAGCTACAGAAGCCCAATTGGCGCGCTCTCAACGGCGTTGGAAAGTAGACATCCTAGGCTTTCCAGCAATGTATAATAGTCCATACTTTGCCCAAGATTTGATGGCCCAAACCGGCGTTGCAAATCAGCCTCAGAATTCCCAGCGTTTAACGCTGGAACTGGCATAAAAATTGGAGTTAAACGCCCAAACTGGCATGAAAGCTGACGTTTAACTCCAGAAAAAGTCTCTACACATGAAAGCTTCAATGCTCAGCCCAAGCACACACCAAGTGGGCCCGGAAGTGGATTTT
>NC_029780.3:92121027-92130113 GCF_000817695.3 Arachis duranensis
GATTCTATTCCGGCCTGATTGAGAACCGACAGATGGATAGCCGTGCCGTGACAGGGTGCGTTGAACATTTCCACTGAGAGGATGGGAGGTAGCCACTGACAACGGTGAAACCCTTGCATACAGCTTGCCATGGAAGGAACCTTGCGTGCTTGAAGAAGAAGACAGTAGAAAAGCAGAGATTCAGAAGATGGAGCATCTCCAAAACCTCAACCTGTTCCCCATTACTGCAAAACAAGTACTTATTTCATGTTCTTTTACTTTTCACAATCAACCTTGATAATTATTGATATCCTGACTAAGATTTACAAGATAACCATAGCTTGCTTCAAGCCGACAATCTCCGTGGGATCAACCCTTACTCACGTAAGGTATTACTTGGACGACCCAGTGCACTTGTTGGTTAGTTGTGCGGGGTTGCAAAAAAGTGTGATTGCAATTTCGTGCACCAGATATTTTAATTCAAACAAGAATTCTGATAGAATCCCTTCTGGTAAGATAATAAGAATTCCAACTCCCGCGCCATCTTTATGATTCGATCCATCAAAATATAACTTCTAATAATCGACCTAAATATCAATTACATTTGCTCCTTGGTCATTCAGATTATTCGAATTATCCACAAGAAAATCTGTAATGACCTGACCTTTTACAGCCTTGGCTGGGATGTATTGTAAATCAAACTCAGTTAATGCCAGCATCCATTTTCTTAGACGTCCCCGTAACATTAGGAAACTTAACATATATTTAATGAGATCAGTTTGTGCTATAACCTTCACCGATTTAGCCACCATATAACAGTTAAGTTTCATATAGGCATAATATAAAGATAAACATAATTTCTCTATCGGGGAATACCTTGTTTCGGTATCAGTTAGAACTCGGCTAAGGTAATAAACAGCCTGCTTATTCCCATTCTCATCATCTTGGGCTAACATGCACCCAATTGTGCTTTTAGATGCTGTATTGTATAATTTCAAGGGCTCATGCAAACAAACATTCGCCATAATCAGAGCCTTAGACAAATAATCTTTAATTGAATCTAATGCTAATTGATGCTCATTCGTCCATTTGAACTGTGAGTCATTCTTTAGTTTCACCAAAGGTGCAAATACTCGGGTACGATTGGAAAGATTCGAAATAAACCTTCAAAGATAGTTCACATTTCCTAAGAAAGATTGCACTTCTTTCTTCGATTTTGGCGCAGATAATGGCAATATTGCAACCGCCTTATTTTTATCGATTGCAATTCCTATTTTATGAACAACAAAACCCAAAAAGTTTCCAGCCGATACACCAAAAGCACATTTTAAATAATTCATTTTTAATCCCTTCTTTCTCATGGTAACAAACGCCTTTCTTAAATGATCAATATGCCAATTCACTGAAATCGATTTGACCATGACGTCATTGATATATACCTCCATAAATTTTCCAATAAACTTATGGAAAATAGCATTCATTGCTCGCTGATACGTTGCACCAGCATTTTTCAAACCAAAAGGCATAACTACACACTCATAAGTGCCTAACACCCCAGGACAACGAAAAGCAGTTTTGGACACGACATCTTCTGCAATGAAGATTTGGTTATATCCTAAATAACCATCCATAAAACTAAGAATTTCGTTTCCCGCTGCAGAATCAATTAACATATCTGCAATTGGCATAAAATATTCATCTTTTGGAGTAGCATTATTCAAATCTCAAAAATCAATGCATACTCTTAACATCCCATTTTTCTTCATCACAGGAAAAATATTCAAAACCCACTCAACATAACGTGCAGTTCGAATAAATTTTGCTTTAATCAAGCGTTCTATTTCTTCTTTAATTTTTTCATTGATTTCTGGAGCAAAAGGTCGTAGAGTTTGCTTTACAGGTCTATCATTTGGTTTTAATGCTAATCGATGATCCACAAGAGAAGGATTGAGATCGGGTATCTCATGATAATCCCAAGCAAAACAGTCTTTAAATTCATGTAAAAGATGAAAAAGTTTAGTTCGAAAAGGATCAGTAAGACCCTTGCAAATATAAGTAATTCGAACATCCTCAACAGTTCCCAAATTAATTTCTTCTAAGGGATCTTGAGATTCAAATCCCTTAAACTGCTTCTCATCTTTTACAGAATATTTCTTGAAACCTAAAGGTTCTAAATCATAGATGCAGTCAAAAGTGAAATCAACAACTTCATTAGAAATAGAACAAACGGAATTATTCACTTTATTAATATCACTTCGACTTTCACTACAATGCGTTTCTACTATTAAATCAGCCATTGGATTTGAAGCATCACTTTCATTACATATAGAAGAAATATCTAAATTATAACAAGACTCGACTAAAGAAACTGAGCTGATACAATGATAATTAGAAAAACTACTAACCCTATGTGATTCTACTTCATCAGAAGAATCATCTTTATTGTCTACAAGATGAAAATTATTTAAATAATTACGTAAAGTTAACAGGTAATCGGAAACTTTCTCAACCTGGTCCATAGGGCAATCTTCGAAAGATCTTCAAGACAAACAGTCCCAACCAGTTGGAGCGAAACCCAACTCTGGGTAATGCAACTTTACTGAGAGACCTTCCGAAGACAAGTAGCACCCTTCACAATTATAAGAATTCAGTGTTCGGTCAACATTCAAAGGTTTTAACTTAGGATTATACATCCTAAAATTGACATGCAGCTGTTCGACATATAGATTCGAATCTTCCTTGACAATTTCAGGCTTGCCATCCTTTGTCTAGAGAAGAACACTTTGATGCACAGTTGAGAGTACGGCTCCCACACCGTGGATCCAGTCTCGCCCTAACAAAGCATTATAACTTGATTTTGATGGGACCACCACGAACACGGTATTTCTTTCGAATGATCCAACCTTTATAGTCAAAGTGACCAGCCCTTTTGCTGGCGTTGAAGTCCCACTAAAGTTAGTCACAAAAATATTCGTGGGAACCAAATCATCAGGATGCTTTCCCACTTTCATTAACATGCTCTCAGGCAGAAGGCTAATTGCTGCTCCACCATCAATCAAGACTTTATTTACTTTGATCCCACTCAAAGTGGTGGTTATTGATGAGCGGATAATTTATACACTTTTTGGCATTGTTTTTAGGTAATTTTTAGTAGGATCTAGCTACTTTTAGGGATGTTTTCTTTAGTTTTTATGCTAAATTCACATTTCTAGATTTTACTATGAGTTTGTGTATTTTTCTGTGGTTTCAGGTAATTTCTGGCTGAAATTGAGGAAACTGAGCAAAACTCTGATAAAAGGCTGACAAAGGACTGCTGATGTTGTTGGATTCTGACCTTCCTGCACTTGAAATGGATTTTTTTGAGCTACAAAACTCCAAATGGCGCGCTCTCAATGGCGTTGGAAATTAGACATCCAGAGCTTTCCAGCAATATATAATAGTCCATACTTTATTCGAGATTAGATGATGCAAACTGGCGCTCAACGCCAGTTCTACGCTGCATTCTGGAGTCAAACGCCAGAAACACGTCACGAACCAGAGTTGAACGCCAAAAAACACGTTACAACTTGGCGTTCAACTCCAATAGAAGCCTTAGCTCGTGTAAAGTTCAAGCTCAGCCCAAGCACATACCAAGTGGGCCCTGGAAGTGGATTTCTGCATCAATTACTTACTTCTGTAAACCCTAGTAGCTAGTCTAGTATAAATAGGACTTTTTACTATTATATTTATATCCTGGATTGTATTTTTGATCCGGTGATCACGTTTTGGGGTTTGGCCATTCGGCCATGCCTGAACCTTCATCACTTATGTATTTTCAACGGTGGAGTTTTTACACACCATAGATTAAGGGTGTGGAGCTCTGCTGTACCTCAAGTTTCAATGCAATTACTACTATTTTCTATTCAATTCCGCTTGTTCTTATTCTAAGATATTTGTTGCACTTAAACATGATGAATGTGATGATCCATGACACTCATCATCATTCTCACCTATGAACTCGTGACTGACAACCACTTCCGTTCTACCTTAGACCGGGCGCATATCTCTTGGATTCCTTAATCAGAATCTTCGTGGTATAAGCTAGAATTGATGGAGGCATTCATGGGAATCCGAAAAGTCTAACTTTGTCTGTGGTATTCCGAGTAGGATTCCGGGATTGAATGACTGTGACGAGCTTCAAACTCGCAATTGTTGGGCGTGATGACAAATGTAAAAGAATCAAGGGATTCTATTCCAACATGATCGAGAACCGATAGATGATTAGCCGTGCTGTGACAGAGCATTTGGACCTTTTTCACTGAGAGGATGGGATGTAGCCATTGACAACGGTGATGCCCTACATACAGCTTTCCATGGAAAGGAATAAGAAGGATTGAAGGAAGACAGTAGGAAAGCAGAGATCCAACAGGGACAAACATCTCCATACACTTATCTGAAATTCCCACCATTGAATTACATGAGTAACTCTACCTTTATTTTCTGTTTTATTTATTATTTGAAAACTCCATAACATTTACTATCTGCCTAACTGAGATTTACAAGATGACCATAGCTTGCTTCATACCAACAATCTCTGTGCCTAGCGTTTAACGCCAGATTGGTTCTTGTTTTTGGCGTTAAACGCCAACTCTAAGCTTCACGTTTGAGAGCGCTACCAAGTTTTTGGTGCCATTGTTGATGATCACAATTTCGTGCACCATGTTTTTGGCGCCGTTGCCGGGGATTGTTCAAGTATGGACAACTGACGGCTCATCTTGTTGCTCAGATTGGGTAATTTTATTTTATTTTATTTTGTTTTATTGTTCTTAAATTTCGAAAAAAATTATATTACTTATCCTGTTCTTCAGAATTTTTAAGAATGAATTCTAGAGTTTCATGAAGCATGTTGAAGCCTGGCTGGCTGTAAAGCCATGTCTAAATTCTTTTGGACTGAGGCTTCAAAACAATCTTCATAAAGGCAAGTTAATTGGAATATTAGCTGTATGCTAAAGCTTGGCTGGCTATTGGCCATGTCTAGTGTTTTGGACCGGAGCTTTCACATAAAGCTTGGCTGGCTATTAAGCCATGTCTAATTCCTGGACCGGAGTTTTAGACAAACATTGCATGATTCCTGGAATTCATATTAAAAATTTAGAATTTCTTATTTTATTTTTCCTATATGTTTTCAAAAAAAATAAAAAAAATAAAAAACAAAAAAATTAGAAAATCATAAAAATAAAAAATATTTTGTGTTTCTTGTTAGAGTCTTGTGTCAAGTTTTAAGTTTTGTGTCAATTGCATATTCATCATGCATTTTTCGAAAATTGCATTCATGCATTGCACTCATCATGATCTTCAAGTTGTTCTTGATGAACTTTCTTGTTTGATCTTCATATTTTCTTGTTTTGTGTTGTATGGTGTTTTTCATGTGTATTTTTGCATTCATAGTGTCTAAACATGAAAGATTTCTAAGTTTGGTGTCTTGCATGTTTTCTTTACATTGAAAATTTTTTAAAAATATGTTCTTGATGTTCATCATGATCTTCAAAAGTGTTCTTGGTGTTCATCTTGACATTCATAGTGTTCTTGCATGCATCATGTGTTTTGATCCAAAATTTTCATGCATTGAGTATTTTTAGTGTTTTTCTCTCTCATCATAAAAAATTCAAAAATAAAAAAATTATATCTTTTAAATCTTATCTTTTTAAAATCTTTTTCAAAAATCATATCTTTTCTATTTTTTTATCATATTCGAAAATTTTAAAAATCTTTTTCAAAATATTTTCAAAATCTTTTTCTTATCTTTACATCATATTTTCGAAAATATCATCAACAATTAATGTTTTGATTCAAAAATTTCAAGTTTGTTACTTTCTTGTTAAGAAAGATTCAAACTTTAAGTTCTAGAATCATATCTTATGATTTCTTATGAGTCAAGTCATTAATTGTGATTTTAAAATTCAAATCTTTTTTAAAACTAATTTCAATCATATCTTTTTAAAACCATATCTTTTAAAATCATATCTTTTCAAAAATATCTTTTCAATCTTATCTTTTCAAAATCATATCTTTTTAAAATCATATCTTTTTAATCATATCTTTTCATATCATATCTTTTTCAAACTTTAACTTCAAAAATCTTTTCTAACTTCTTATCTTTTCAAAATTAATTTTCAAATCTTTTTCAACTAACTAATTGATTTATTTATTTGTTTTATCTTTTATCTTTTTCAAAACCACCTAACTAATTTTCTCTCTCTAATTTTCGAAAATTACCTTCCTCTTTTTCAAAATTCTTTTGATTAACTAATTATTTCAAATTTTAATTTTTAATTTTATTTCATTTTAATTTTCAAAAATTACTATCCCTTTTTCAAAATTTATTTTTCGAATTTCTATCCCTCTCACCTCTTTCTATTTATTTTATTTATTTACTAACACTTCTCTTCATCCTAAAATTCGAACCCCCTCTCTCTGAGTTTGAATTTTCCTCTTCTCCTTCCTATTCTTCTTCTTTTTCACTCACATAAAGGAACCTCTATATATGGACAAAGAGGATTCCTATTATTATTTTCTGTTCCCTTCTTTTTCATATGAGCAGGAGCAAGGACAAGAACATTCTTATTGAAGCAAATCCTGAACCTGAAAGGACTCTGAAGAGGAAGTCAAGAGAAACTAAAATTCAACAATTCAGAGAAAACTTTACGAAAATTTTTGAAAAAGAAGAGGAGATGGCAGCTGAAAGTAATAACAATGCAAGGAGAATGCTTGGTGATTATACTACACCTAAGGCCAGAGAAACCTCAAAAGAAAAAAAAAGAAAAAAAAAGAAAAGGGAAGACAAAAAGCTTCCACCTCCAAGTCATGGGAGATGGAGAGATTCATCTCAAGGATCCATAGCTCAGTAGAAGAGCATTTGACTGCACATCAAGAGAACATGAGGAATTCCCTCATCAAGAAATCCCTGAGATACCTCAGGGGATACATTTTTCTCCGCATAATTATTAGGAGCACCAAAATCACTAGAGAGGAGCAACAAAGACAAGGAAGAGACATAGAAGAGCTCAAAGACATCAATGGTCCTTCAAGAAGGCGCCACCCTCACTAAGGTGGACTCATTCCTTGTTCTTAAATCTTTTTTCTGCTTTTCATTTTTTAATGTTATATGTTTATCTATGTTTGTGTCTTTATTACATGATCATTAGTATTTAGTAACTATGTCTTAAGGCTATGAATAATTCCATGAATCCTTCACCTCTCTTAAATGAAAAATGTTTCTAATTCAAAAGAACAAGAAGTACATGAGTTTCGAAATTATCCTTGAATTTAGTTTAATTATATTGATGTGGTGATAATATTTTTTGTTTTCTGAATGAATGCTTGAACAGTGCATATTTTTTATCTTGTTGTGTATGAATGTTAAAATTGTTGGCTCTTGAAAGAATGATAAACAAAGAGAAATGTTATTGACAATCTGAAAAATCATGAGATTGATTCTTGAAGCAAGAAAAAGCAGTGAAAAAGCAAAAGCTTGAAAAAAAAGAAGAGTGGTGAAAAAAAATAGAAAGAAAAAGAAAAACAAGCAGAAAAAGCCAATAGCTCTTAAAACCAAAAGGCAAGGATAAAAAGGATCCAAGGCTTTGAGCATCAATGGATAGGAGGGTCCAAGGAAATAAAATCCAGGCCTAAGCGGCTAATTCAAGTTGTCCCTAACCATGTGCTTGTGGCATGCAGGTCCAAGTGAAAAGCTTGAGACTGAGTGGTTAAAGTCGTGATCCAAAGCAAAAAGAGTGTGTTTAAGAACTCTAGACACCTCTAACTGGGGACTTTAACAAAGCTGAGTCACAATCTGAAAAGGTTCACCCAGTCATGTGTCTGTGGCATTTATGTATCTGGTGGTAACACTAGAAAACAAAGTGCTTAGGGCCACGGCCAAGACTCATAAAAGTAGCTGTGTTCAAGAATCAACAAAATTAACTAGGAGAATCAATAACACTATCTGAAATTCTAAGTTCCTATAGATGCCAATCATTCTAAACTTCAAAGGATAAAGTGAGATGCCAAAACTATTCAGAAGCAAAAAGCTACAAGTCCCGCACATCTAATTAAAACTAATATTCATTGATATTTTGGGATTTATAGTATATTCTCTTCTTTTTATCCTATTTGATTTTCAGTTGCTTGGGGACAAGCAATAATTTAAGTTTGGTGTTGTGATGAGCGGATAATTTATACACTTTTTGACATTGTTTTTAGGTAATTTTTAGTAGGATCTAGCTACTTTTAGGGATGTTTTCTTTAGTTTTTATGCTAAATTCACATTTCTAGACTTTACTATGAGTTTATGTATTTTTCTGTGGTTTCAGGTAATTTCTGGCTGAAATTGAGGGACCTGAGCAAAACTCTGATAAAAGGCTGACAAAGGATTGCTGATGCTGTTGGATTCTGACCTCCCGGCACTGAAATGGATTTTCTGGAGCTACAAAACTCTAAATGGCGCGCTCTCAATGGCGTTGGAAATTAGACATCCAGAGCTTTTCAGCAATATATAATATCCATACTTTATTCGAGATTAGACGACGCAAACTGGCGCTCAACGCCAATTCTACGCTGCATTCTGGAGTCAAACGCCAGAAACACGTCACGAACCAGAGTTGAACGCCAAAAACACGTTACAACTTGGCGTTCAACTCCAATAGAAGCCTTAGCTCGTGTAAAGTTCAAGCTCAGCCCAAGCACATACCAAGTGGGCCCTGGAAGTGGATTTCTGCATCAATTACTTACTTCTGTAAACCCTAGTAGCTAGTCTAGTATAAATAGGACTTTTTACTATTATATTTATATCCTGGATTGTATTTTTGATCCGGTGATCATGTTTTGGGGTTTGGCCATTCGGCCATGCTTGAACCTTCATCACTTATGTATTTTCAATGGTGGAGTTTCTACACACCATAGATTAAGGGTGTGGAGCTCTGCTGTACCTCAAGTTTCAATGCAATTACTACTATTTTCTATTCAATTCCACTTGTTCTTATTCTAAAATATTCGTTGCACTTAAACATGATGAATGTGATGATCCGTGACACTCATCATCATTCTCACCTATGAACGCGTGACTGACAACCACT
>NC_029780.3:92130215-92132977 GCF_000817695.3 Arachis duranensis
AACCTTGTCTGTGGTATTCCGAGTAGGATTCCGGGATTGAATGACTGTGACGTGCTTCAAACTCGCGATTGTTGGGCGTGATCACAAACGTAAAAGAATCAAGGGATTCTATTCCAACATGATCGAGAACCGACAGATGATTAACCGTGCTGTGACAGAGCATTTGGACCTTTTTCACTGAGAGGATGGGATGTAGCCATTGACACCGGTGATGCCCTACATACAGCTTTCCATGGAAAGGAATAAGAAGGATTGAAGGAACACAGTAGGAAAGCAGAGATCCAATAGGGACAAGCATCTCCATACACTTATCTGAAATTCCCACCATTGAATTACATGAGTAACTCTATCTTTATTTTCTGTTTTATTTATTATTCGAAAACTTCATAACATTTACTATCCGCCTAACTGAGATTTACAAGATGACCATAACTTGCTTCATACCAACAATCTCCGTGGGATCGACCCTTACTCACGTAAGGTATTACTTGGACGACCCAGTGCACTTGCTGGTTAGTTGTGCGGAGTTGTGACTAAGTGTGATTCACGTTGAGAGCGCTACCAAGTTTTTGGCGCCATTGTTGATGATCACAATTTCGTGCACCAGTTATATAGAGTGAGCAGAGATGAGACATTTGTTTTTTAGTGGGCCAAAGGAAATACCCCGGCTCATCCTCCATGTCATAATCTTCCTCTGAGTCACCTTCGTATTCCCCCAGATACTCTGTTGGAAGGATCAATATCATTCCAATTATGTCGTCATCCCCTTCTTCAAAGTATTCTTCATCAACATCGACTTCTTTGTTTTTGTGGACTCTTGAGGATTGGGTTATCGCCTTTCCTTTTTCCATCTTTGCAGGAGATAGAAGTCATTTTGGACAAGTCTCTCCATCGGAAGGAAAGACTATTCGGGAATGTACTGAGGGTGTTTCCCCTTGCTTACTTTTGTCTGAGGCTTCTTATTCTGATTGAAGTTTTTCCTACCTCCTATGCCTCTCGGATACCCTCTGGCTCGACCACGATAGTAAGGATATTGATTTCGAGGGGGTCCTCGACGTTCACACTGTGGATTGCGTCGATACAGAGCATCCCGTTTCTAGAACTCCTGACAGTTCCAAATCTATTGAACACCTATAGCCTGAGATCGGCTTAAGGGTGCAGCCACATTTTGTTGAGGAGTCTTAGAACTCTAACCCTCTATGCACCAAATCGGTTGTCTTTAGCGCGCTTGCTCTTCTCTATGAGCCAATTCTTTCTTCATTCTCTCTTTTTCGAATATTGCCACTGCTTCAGCGTTAAAGACAGCATTACATCGGGGACACAGAGATACGTCCCGATCTTTAATCTTTTGCTGAACTAGGAAGTCCAACAAACCGTCCCCTGCCCGGGGATACACCGATCTCACTTGTGACTCAAAATTATCAAGAGCCATATCAAAATCATAGGACATGCCAACCATGTTTACTCCAAAGCATGGCTCGACAAAGATGGCATCAACATCGAAGGGATCAACATCAACCTTCATTTATTTCTTGCCATCATTGAATTTCAACTGTCCTTCCATTATTGCTTCTTGAATTAAGTCACTGAAACAAACACAACTGTTAGTCGAATGACTTGTTGCTTGGTGAAACTTGCAATAAGATTTCCCTTTTAAATCTTTCACCGAAAGTAAAGTTCTACCCTCAGGCAGAATTAATTGTTTATCTTTAAGCAACACATAAAAAATATGATCAGATTTCAAAATATCAAAACTATATTTCTTTCCACTTTTTAGTTTTGAATCATTCAACTTTTCATTACTAGGAAGCTTTTTAAGTAAAGAACAAACATACGGAGGGCTTTTCTTAAGTTCGGCCAAATCGACTTCTGTTTCGAAATCGAGTTCCTCCTCTAAGGACTCCATAGTCACATAGGCAACTTTTTCTTTTCGAGTAAAGGATTTACTCTTCGATCTTTGTTCACTCCTATATTTCTCTTTCTCCTTTTTCATGAGTTCAGTCTGATAAACCTTTTTAGCCAAATGGGCTAAATAAGGGATATGCACATTAAGCAGCTTTCTGCGCATATAAATCCCTAGCCCCATAGTTGCTATTTTAACTATCTAACTCTCAGGCAATGACACATAGCACCCACTCCTAGCGTTCTTGAAACGTATCAGATAATCATCAATGATTTCACCATTGGTGGACGAAATTGTGATCACTACAACTTCGCACAACTAACCAGCAAGTGTACTGGGTCATCCAAGTAATAAACCTTACGCGAGTAAGGGTCGATCCCACAGAGATTGTTGGTATGAAGCAAGCTATGGTCACCTTGTAAATCTTAGTCAGGCAAACTCAAATGGATATGGGTGATATACGAATAAAACATAAAGATAAAGATAGAGATACTTATGCAATTCATTGGTAGGAATTCCAGATAAGCGTATGGAGATGCTTGGTCCCTTCCGTCTCTCTGCTTTCCTACTGTCTTCATCCAATCCTTCTTACTCCTTTCCATGGCAAGCTGTATGCAAGGGTTTCACCGTTGTCAGTGGCTACCTCCCATCCTCTCAGTGGAAAACAAGGTTTAGACCTTCCGGATTCTCTTGAATGCCGCCATCAGTTCTAGCTTATACCACGAAGATTCCGGTTAAAGAATCCAAGAGATATCCACCCAATCTAAGGTAGAACGGCGGTGGTTGTCAGGCACACGTTCATAGGTGAGAATGATGATGAGTGTCACGGATCATCACATTCATCAAGTTGAAGAACAAG
>NC_029780.3:92133074-92133845 GCF_000817695.3 Arachis duranensis
GAGGTACAGCAGAGCTCCACACCTTAATCTATGGTGTGTAGAAACTCCACCGTTGAAAATACATAAGAGCAAGGTCTAGGCATGGCCGAATGGCCAGCCTCCCAAAGTTGATCAAAAGATCTAAAGATCCAAAGATTCCAAAGATCAGAAGATTAAAATACAATAGTAAAAGGTCCTACTTATAGAGAACTAGTAGCCTAGGGTTTACAGAGATGAGTAAATGACATAAAAATCTACTTTCGGGCCCACTTGGTGTGTGCTTGGGCTGAGCATTAAAGCATTTTCATGTAGAGACTCTTCTTGGAGTTAAACGCCAGCTTTTGTGCCAGTTTGGGCGTTTAACTCCCACTTTGGTGCCAGTTCCGGCGTTTAACGCTGGGAATTCTGAGGGTGACTTTAAACGCCGGTTTGGGCCATCAAATCTTGGGCAAAGTATGGACTATCATATATTGTTGGAAAGCCCAGGATGTCTACTTTCCAACGCCGTTGAGAGCGCGTCAATTGGGCTTCTGGAGCTCCAGAAAATCCACTTCGAGTGCAGGGAGGTCAGAATCCAACAGCATCTGCAGTCCTTTTTAGTCTCTGAATAAGATTGGCATCTCACTCTATCCTTTGAAATTCAGAATGATTGGCTTCTTTAGAAACTCAGAATTCAGATAGTGTCATTGATTCTCCTAGTTAAGTATGATAATTCTTGAACACAGCTACTTATTGAGTCTTGGCCATGGCCCAAAGCACTCTGTCTTCCAGTATTACCACCGGATACATACA
>NC_029780.3:92133876-92134231 GCF_000817695.3 Arachis duranensis
CACCGGATACATACATGCCACAGACACATAATTGGGTGAACCTTTTCAGATTGTGACTCAGCTTTGCTAGAGTCCCCAATTAGAGGTGTCCAGGGTTCTTAAGCACACTCTTTTTGCTTTGGATCACAACTTTATTTCTTTCTTTTTTTTCTCTTTCTTTTTCCTTTCTTTTTTCTTCCTTTTCTTTTTTTTTGATTTTTTTTTGTATTCACTGCTTTTTCTTGCTTCAAGAATCATTTTAATGATTTTTCAGATCCTCAGTAACATGTCTCCTTTTTCATCATTCTTTCAAGAGCCAACATTCATGAACCACAAATTCAAAAGACATATGCACTGTTTAAGCATACATTCAGAA
>NC_029780.3:92134321-92134569 GCF_000817695.3 Arachis duranensis
TAAAATTCATGCAATTCTTTTCTTTTTCAATTAAGAACATTTTTCATTTAAGAGAGGTGATGGATTCATAGGACATTCATAACTTTAAGGCATAGACACTAAGACACTAATGATCACAAGATACAAACATAGATAAACATAAGCATAATTTTCGAAAAACAGGAAAATAAAGAACAAGGAGATTAAAGAACGGGTCCACCTCAGTGATGGCGGCTTGTTCTTCCTCTTGAAGATCTTATGGAGTGCTT
>NC_029780.3:92135196-92135540 GCF_000817695.3 Arachis duranensis
AAGGTTATGGAAAAACAAAAAGCAATGCTTTTACCACACCAAACTTAAAAAGGTTTGCTCGTCCTCGAGCAAAAGAAGAAAGAAGAGAGTAGAAGAAGAAGAAATAGAGGAGATGGGGATGGCCTTGTGGTTCGGCTATAGGAGGGAGAAGTAGTGTTTAGGTTGTGTGAAAATGAAGGAGTGAAGATGGGTTTATATAGGAGTGGGGAGAGGGTAGGGTTCGGTCATGTATGGGTGGGTTTGGGTGGAAAAGTGGTTTGAATTTGAATGGTGAGGTAGGTGGGGTTTTATGAAGGATGGATGTGAGTGGTGAAGAGAAAGATGGGATTTGATAGGTGAAAGGT
>NC_029780.3:92135605-92135922 GCF_000817695.3 Arachis duranensis
AGTGAAGAAGAGAGAGAGTGGTGGGGTAGGTGGGGATCCTGTGGGGTCCACAGATCCTGAGGTGTCAAGGAAAAGTCATCCCTGCACCAAGTGGCGAGCAAAATTGCTCTTCATGTCAATTCTGGCGTTAAACGCCGGGCTGGTGCCCCTTTCTGGCGTTTAACGCCAAGTTCTTACCCTTTTCTGGCGTTTAACGCCAGTCTGGTGCCCCTTTCTGGCGTTAAACGCCCAGAATGGTGCCAGACTGGGCGTTAAACGCCCATCTGCTAGCCTTACTGGCGTTTAAACGCCAGCAGGTTCTTCCTCCAGGGTGTGCT
>NC_029780.3:92136486-92139376 GCF_000817695.3 Arachis duranensis
GTTCTTTGGTGAGCAAAGGGGGTTCATCCTCCCAAGTCTCATTTCCAAATAACTTGTCATTTAGCTTCATGATTGCTCCAAGGTATTTAGCAACTTGCTCTTCAATGACATACTCATCCTCTTCGGAGGAAGAATACTCATCAGAGCTCATGAATGGCAGAAGTAAGTCCAATGGAATCTCTATGGTCTCATTTTGAGCCTCAGATTCCCATGGTTCCTCATTGAGGAACTCATTGGAAGCTAGTGGACGTCCATTGAGGTCTTCCTCAGTGGCGTTCACTGCCTCTTCCTCCTCTCCTAATTCGGCCATGTTGATGGCTTTGCACTCTCCTTTTGGATTTTCTTCTGTATTGCTTGGAAGAGTACTAGGAGGGAGTTCAGTAATTTTCTTACTCAGCTGACCGACTTGTGCCTCCAAATTTCTAATGGAGGACCTTGTTTCAGTCATGAAACTTTGAGTGGTTTTGATCAGGTCAGAGACCATGGTTGTCAGAGGTGTTCTGCTTAGAACTCTCTGTCTGTTGCTGAGAAGATGATGGAAAAGGCTTGCCATTGCTAAACCTGTTTCTTCCACCATTATTGTTGTTGAAGCCTTGTTGAGGTCTCTGTTGATCCTTCCATGAGAGATTTGGATGATTTCTCCATGAAGGATTATAAGTGTTTCCATAGGGTTCTCCCATGTAATTCACCACTTCCATTGAAGGGTTTTCAGGATCATAAGCTTCTTCTTCAGATGAAGCCTCCTTAGTACTACCTGGTGCATTTTGCATTCCAGACAGACTTTGAGTAATCGTATTGACTTTCTGAGTCAATATTTTGTTCTGAGCCAATATGGCGTTCAGAGTGTCAATCTCGAGAATTCCTTTCTTCTAATTTGTCCCATTGTTCACAGGATTCCTTTCAGAAGAGTACATGAATTGGTTATTTGCAACCATTTCAATGAGCTCTTGAGCTTCTGTAGGCGTCTTCTTCAGATGAAGAGATCCTCCAGCAGAGCTATCCAAAGACATCTTGGACAGTTCAGACAGACCATCATAGAAAATACCTATGATGCTCCATTCAGAAAGCATATCAGAGGGACACTTTCTGATTAATTGTTTGTATCTTTCCCAAGCTTCATAGAGGGATTCTCCTTCCTTCTGTCTGCAGGTTTGGACTTCCACTCTAAGCTTATTCAATTTTTGAGGTGGAAAGAACTTTTCCAAGAAGGCATTGACTAGCTTTTCCCAAGAGTTCAGGCTTTCTTTAGGTTGTGAGTCTAACGATGTTCTAGCTCTGTCTCTTACAGCAAAAGGGAATAGCATAAGTCTGTAGACCTCAGGGTCACCCCATTAGTCTTAACAGTGTCACAGATTTGCAAGAACTCAGCTAAGAACTGATGAGGATCTTCCAATGGAAGTCCATGGAACTTGCAATTCTATTGCATTAGAGAAACTAATTGAGGCTTAAGCTCAAAGTTGTTTGCTCCAATGGCAGGGATAGAGATGCTTCTCCCATAGAAGTCGGGAGTAGGTGCAGTAAAGTCACCCAGCACCTTCCTTGCATTGTTGGCATTGTTGTTGTTTTCGGCTGCCATGGGTTCTTCTTCTTTAAAGATTTCTGTTAGGTCCTCTACAGAGAATTATGCCTTAGCTTCTCTTAGTTTTCGCTTCAAGGTCCTTTCAGGTTCAGGGTCAGCCTCAACAAGAATGCTTTTGTCTTTGCTCCTGCTCATATGAAAGAGAAGAGAACAAGGAAATATGGAATCCTCTATGTCACAGTATAGAGATTCCTTGAGGTGTCAGAGGAAAAGAAAAACAGAAGGCAGAAGTAGAAAATTCGAACTTTATCAAAGAAGATGGAGTTTGAATTGTGCATTAAGGAATAGTGTTAGTCCATAAATAGAAGGATGTGAGAAGAGGGGAAGAAATTTTCGAAAATTAAGTAAAAGATTTTGAAAACATTTTGAAAAACTTTAATTGATTTTCGAAAACCAAGATTGAGAAAGAAGTAAAGTGATTTTTGAAAAAGATGTGATTAGGAAGATATGATTGATTTTTAAAAAGATGTGATTGAGAAGATATGATTTGAAAAACATTTTAAAAAGATTTGATTTTAAAAATTAATGACTTGGCTATCAAGAAAAGATATGATTCAAACATTAAACCTTTCTCAACAGAAAAAGGCAACATACTTGAAATGTTGAATCAAATCATTAATTGATAGCAAGTATCTTTGAAAATAGAAAGAAATTGATTTTGAAAAAGATTTGATTGAAAAAATTTTATTTGAAAAAGATTTGAATTTGAAAAATTTTGAAAACTTGAAAAAATTTGATTTGAAAACAAAATCTTCCCTCTTGTGCCATCCTGGCGTTAAACGCCCAGAATGGTGCACATTCTGGCGTTTAACGCCCAAACCACTACCCTTTTGGGCGTTAAACACCCAGCCAGGCACTCTGGCTGGCGTTTAAACGCCAGTCTGTCTTCCTCACTGGGCGTTTTGAACGCCCAACTTTTTCTGTGTAATTGCCTTCCTCACTGGGCGTTTTGAACGTCCAGCTTTTTCTGTGTAATTCCTCTGCTGTATGTTCTGAATCTTCAATTCTCTGTATTATTGACTTGAAAAGACACAAATAAAAAATATTTTTGGATTTTTAATAATGAGGAATAACCAAAATGCAACTAAAATCAAATAAACAATGCATGCAAGACACCAAACTTAAAAGTTTGTATACTATTGACACTAACAGAATGAGAATGCACATGAGAAACAACAAAACACTCAAGTCAAGAGAATTCAAAGATCAGAGCAAGTAAATCATCAACAACAACTTGAAGATCACGTAAGACACATGAATGAATGCAAGAAGAACAGAAACATGCAATTGACACCAAACTTAAAATGAGAC
>NC_029780.3:92140157-92140361 GCF_000817695.3 Arachis duranensis
ACAGCAGAGCTCCACACCTTAATCTATGGTGTGTAGAAACTCCACCGTTGAAAATACATAAGAACAAGGTCTAGGCATGGCCATGAGGCCAGCCTCCCAATGATCAAAAGATCTAAAGATCCGAAGATTCCAAAGATCAGAAGATTAAAATACAATAGTAAAAGGTCCTACTTATAGAGAACTAGTAGCCTAGGGTTTACAGAG
>NC_029780.3:92140573-92155872 GCF_000817695.3 Arachis duranensis
AATTCTGAGGGTGACTTTGAACGCCGGTTTGGGCCATCAAATCTTAGGCAAAGTATGGACTATCATATATTGTTGGAAAGCCCAGGATGTCTACTTTCCAACGCCATTGAGAGCGCGTCAATTGGGCTTCTGTAGCTCCAGAAAATCCACTTCGAGTGCAGGGAGGTCAGAATCCAACAGCATCTGTAGTCCTTTTTAGTCTCTGAATCAGATTTTTGCTCAGGTCCCTCAATTTCAGCCAGAAAATACCTGAAATCACAGAAAAACACACAAACTCATAGTAAAGCCTAGAAAAGTGAATTTTAACTAAAAACTAATAAAAATATACTAAAAACTAACTAGATCATACTAAAAACACACTAAAAACAATGCCAAAAAGCGTACAAATTATCCGCTCATCAACCATCTTCCCGTTTCAAAGCTACTTGATCAGTAACTGCCACATTCATTTCCCCCCGTTAGAATTGAGCATGAAAAGCAGTTTCCAACTGATTCTATGTTGCTAACAAATTTGGTTTGAGATTCGAAAACCAAGTGAATGCATTCTTCGTTAACGAAGAAGAAAAAAACTTCACCTTCAAATTTTCATCATTGGCAACATGTTCAGTGGTTGATTCTCCAACTTTCCTGGCAAACTTTGTGACTATCTTTGGATTTTTTACCCCTCTTGGCACTTCAGCCATTTGAATAACTTGGAGGAAAGCAGACACAAAGTGTGGTCGGTTCATAAAACCAACATTCAGACCAACTCGATTCAGTACTTCTTCCACAATTCTGGTGACCTGATAACATTCACCGCCATGATTAGCACGTAACCTGGCCAGAACTTCATCTGCATTTTGCCCACGAGAAACTACATGAGGATTTTCTTCATTAAAAATATTGTTTTCATTTTGAAATCCATTCCCGAATCCTTCATTATTTCCTCTGGCATTATGCCCTTCACCCTCATCATAATCAACAATTCGGGCAATTCGTTCGACTTGTCTAGCAAGACGTTCGAATTTCGATTCGTGATCAGCCATCATAGGATTCAGAATTGTGATCATTTGTTGAGTCAATAAATTGAGTAAGTCATGGTGACTTTCCTCTACTTGTTGTTGATATACTGCCATTGAACAGCATTCAAAGTAGAGCCCACATTATAATCACGAGAATACTCGGAATGCTGTTGTGGGTTTTGAGTATTATTCACCCCACTTGTACTCCCAAAACAAATAGGTGGAACAAAACTACCCACTAGTGGGGTATAACAAAGAGGAAGATCATATGGAGGCCAACCAGCGGTTAGTGGAGGCTGGAATGGTGGCAAAGTGCCACGTGGACGAGTGTTACGTCCAATGTTTCCAGTATTGAACAGTCGTAACTGCTATACTTTCACTTCCAAATGCACCTTCCGAACGTGAAGTCACGTCCGCTTGTTGCACAATTACTGGTATGCTATCATTGGTGGATGAACCACCATTCACATTTGACATTTCATCAGCCATGTGAATGATCTTTCCACTTTGTAATCGCATACACCGAATGACACCGAAAAATACTTATTTGACACACTTCAAATTTTTAAAATTGTCCCATTGGGCGTGCTAATTTTTTTGTCAATTTTTAGCAAATCGGTGGTGGTTCGATATCTAGTGGTCTGGGAGCGAAACCTACTCCTCTTTACATGTAGCACTTTTCTAAAAGTACATCAAAGTGTCTTCGATTAGATGGCGTTTGAGATAAAAGATAAAATAAAATTTGAAAATTGATAAAAGAAACAGATGAATAAAGTTTTTAAAAAGAAAATGTACTGAAAACGGAAAAGTTTGCGTTGAAACTTAAAAAGAAAAACAATAAAATGGCTTTAACTGAGTCAAGGGGCTTTGACATGAAAACTAAAAATGCAGAAATGTAAATTGGACATTGAAAGTAAAGAACGCTTGAAAAATAAACTTGCTTGAAAGATAAATTCTACAAGAAAATAAATTGAAAGAAGACAATGTGGAAGGAACCCTACAGAAAAATGACTCAATTGCAGACTTAAGAATTATCTGCGGATGTGAGTGTGCTTGAGTATTTTTCTGATCAGTTAAAGTTCCAACCTTTATTCCCTAAAACTTTCTAGTATTTATAATATACTTTTGGTAACTGACAATTAATTACAAAATCACAGCCTTGAATGCATATCCCTTGGTAACCGTTCCCGCTTCTTTGTCTATAGACGTTACCCATGATTTCCTCGCGTGATGAAAGCCTTTAACTTCTCCACTACCATAACTACTCGATTCACTTATTCGAATATCTTATTTGATTAATCATCTTGAATATCTATCCAGTTAGACCCGTCCGATTTAATAAAGCATTTCGAAATCCAACTCGTATCGAGTATCTCCAATTAATACCTGTGCGTGCATCCTTTTGACAACTGCTTATATTTTCGACTACTTCTCTGCTTCGAATCAACGCACCTTAATCAAAAATATTTTTTGATTAACAAATGTTAATAGTCAATTAAGATTCCTAAGTGCCTGTTGAGATGTCACTTAACTTGTCATATTAGCAAATTTTGACACTATCATCAAAGAAAATGACAGAAGGACTAACATGACTAATTTAAAATCTTTAAATGACGAATTTGATAATTTTGTTCAAAAACTAATTTAGAGAATGAGTGATTTTTCAAGGATTAATTTGACCATTTACTCAAAAAATTATCTAAAAAGAAATACAGTTGATGCGTGAGCATCTTTCTTATCTTTTTCTAGTGAATTTGCAATTAAATTATT
Source organism: Arachis duranensis (assembly GCF_000817695.3). Taxonomy (NCBI): domain Eukaryota; kingdom Viridiplantae; phylum Streptophyta; class Magnoliopsida; order Fabales; family Fabaceae; genus Arachis; species Arachis duranensis. The sequence goes on from NC_029780.3 coordinate 92,143,345, forward strand.
GAGTTTAATCAAGAATTAATTATCTTTTAGCCACTATGGATGCTACTTTGAGTCTTGTGCAATTCTGTTTATTTTAGGTAGCATTCAGCTGGATTTGATGGAGTTTCTGCAGCACAAGAATTAAAGGAGAAAACTAGCGAGGAGCGACGCGTGCGCGTACTTGACGCGTGCGCGTACTTGACGCGTGCGTATGATTTGGAGCTTTCCATGACGACGCGTGCGCGTGGCTGACGCGTACGCGTGATTTGAAGATTTGCATGGCGACGCGTGCGCGTACCTTACGCATACGCGTGACACGCGAAAACGTGGCATGCGTCAGGTGCAGAAAACGCTGGCGGCGATTTCTGGGCTGCTTTTGACCCAGTTTTTAGCCCAGAAAGTACAGATCAGAGGCTGCAGAGTGAAGGAATTAAGTGGTCCCCATCCATCAATTGAAGACTTGTTGATTCCCATAATTAATTATGATTTAAATTTAATTTTAAAATAGAAAAGATATTTTTTAGTTTTAGAAAGTAGATTTTAAATTTATTAGGATTAGATATAAAAGGATTTGGAATTAGTTAACTTTGGAAGCCATCAGATTGGAACTCAGTACATTTTACCTGAATCCTTATTTTTCCTCTCTGAACCATGAGCAACTAAACCTCCACTGTTAAGGTTAGGAGCTCTGTCTATTATATGGATTGACATTATTACTTTTCTCTTTTAATTCATGTTTGATTTATAATTCAATAATTGTTTTCATTCTTTATTTTATGAATTTGGGTGGAACGGAAGTATGACCTATGTTCTAATTGAGTTCTTATATAACTTGGAAAAGCTCTTTACTTGAACAACAGCTTGAAAACATATTATCCTAAATTTTTAATTGTTTGTATTTAACGGGATACGTGACATATAATCCTCTTATTTTTGGATAATTAGGATTCTTGTGGCATATAAACTGGAATTTGATCATCACCCTCTAATTGGAATTAATTGACCAAGGAATTGGCAATTGATGAATTTTAGAGGAGACTATGAAGATCTAAGGAATTAGGGTCTAGTCACATATAGTTTGCCATGAATTAAATCTTGCATGATTAAAAAAGTTAGTAAGAAAAGCCAAATAGATAACTCTGAAGCCTTAACTATTTTCTCCCATATTTTATTCCCAACTTATTCACCTGTTGTCTTCAAACTCTTAATTTATTGTTTAATGCTCTTTGAACATCCAACACTCTTTTCTGTTTGCCTAACTAAGTGGTTTAACCAACCATTGTTGCTTGATCCATCAATTCTCGTGGGATCGACCCTCACTCACCTGAGGTATTACTTGGTATGACCCGGTACACTTGCCGGTTAGTTTGTGGGTTACAAAATACCGCACCAAGTTTTTGGAGCCGTTGCCGGGGATTGATTGTGATTAACAACTATTAGTTGTTTGATTGCTTAGATTAGGTTTTTAGTTTTAATTTTATTTAACTTTTGTTTTATTATTTTCGAAAAAAATAAAAATTAAAAATTAAAATATTTTTATCTCTTTACACAGGTTACCTCACTGGGAATTCTCTGCACTCTGACGTAGAGATTTCCATCTTTTCTTGTTTTCTATTTGTTTATGCGCAGGAACAGAGACAAAGAACATCTCTTAGACTTTGATCCTGAACCTGAAAGGACTTTCATGCAACGTTTACAACAGGCAAGACTTTACAAGGCTGTGGAATCCGCTATGGATCCTAACAATGCTGTTAATGCCAATGTGGCAAACCCAAATGGGGATGAGCAACAAAGGAGAGTGCTTGGCTCTTATTCTGCTCCTACTGCAGATCTTTATGAAAAAAGCATTGTGGCACCTCCTATAGCTGCGAATAACTTTGAGCTGAAGCTACAATTGGTCACCCTGGTGCAATAAAATTGCCAGTATCATGGTCTTTCCCGCGAAGACCCAAATCAATTTATTTCCAATTTTCTACAGATTTGTGATACTGTGAAGACAAATGGAGTGAACCCAGAGGTGTACAAACTAATGCTCTTCCCATTTGCTCTAAGGGATGGAGCAAAGCTGTGTCTAGATTTTCGACCCAAGGAGAGTTTGGATACTTGGGACAAGGTTGTTACTGAGTTTCTTACTAAATTTTTCCCACCAAAGAAGCTGACTAAGCTTAGGGTGGAGGTTCAGACCTTCAGGCAGAAGGATGGTGAAACTCTTTATGAAGCTTGGGAGAGATACAAGCTACTGACTAAGCAATGCCCTCTGCACATGTTCTCCAAATGGACTCAACTAGATATCTTTTATGAAGGTTTGGGTGAAATGTCCAAGATGTGCTTAGATAATTCTGCAGGAGGTTCATTGCACAAGAAAAAGATACCAGAGTAGACTATTGAGCTTATTGAATTGGTTGCTAGCAACCAATATTTATACTCATCTAACAGAAATCCTATGAACTCTGAGGCCCCTCAGAAGAAGGGTGTTATGGAAGTAAAAACTCTTAATGCTATTCTTGCCCAGAAGAAGCTTATGTCTCAGCAAATAAATCTACTTACTCAACAGATGGGTGGCATGCAAGTCTCAACTATCAACACCAAAATCTACCTCAAAAGGCCTCTTATGACATGATAGGTAATTTTGTTCAAAATGATAATTATGATTATGCTCAATTTTCTTCTGAACAGGTCAATTACATGGGGAGTGCTCCTAGAAATCCCAACAATGATCCCTATTCTAAGACCTACAATCAAAGGTAGAGAAATCACCCAAATTTTGGGTGGAGAGAGCAACCTCAGAGGCCACAGAATTTTAATCATAATTTTCAGGGTGGTTTTCAACAGAATAATTTTAATCACCACCAGTTTCAGTCATCTCAGCAAGCAACTTCTTAGCGCCAACAGAATAATGATTTGGAAGCAATGTTGATAAGTTTTAGACAGGAAACCAGAGCATCAATCAAGAACTTAGAGATTTAGATGGGTCAATTAGCCACAAAAGTTAATGAAATTGATCAAAGGACCACTAATAGCCTTCCTGGTAATATAGTAGTGAATCCAAGAGAGGAATGCAAAGCTATCACCTTGATAAGTGGACAAGCAGCAAGTATGGAAGCATAAGTTGCTGAGGAGCCAGTTGAAAAAGATTCCAAGGTTATTCAACTGAGAAGTGGTAAAGTAGCTAGCTCTGAGACCAAGGTCAATGAAGAGTTAGTTGAAAAAAAGCTCCAGAGGAGAAGAAGGAAGAAGTAGAGCATGCCCCTCCAAAGCGTGCGGACAACCCATTCCCAGACTCTCTTGACACTCATCCTACATTGCCAAAGGCTCCTGAGTTCAAGTCTAAGATGCCATATCCTCAGAGACTTCAAAAGGAGACCAAGGACAAGCAGTTTTCAAAGTTCTTAGAAGTCTTCAGAAAGTTGCAAATCAATATTCTTTTTGTTGAGGTTTTGGAGCAAATGCCTATCTATGTCAAGTTCATAAAGGAGCTGTTGTCAAAGAAGAAGCGTTTAAAGGGAGATGAGACAGTAGTCCTGACTAAAGAATGTAGTGGCGTAATTCAGAGTAACTTGCCAAGGAAGATGCCAGATCCAGGGAGCTTTCAAATTTCATGCACCATTGGGAGCACCACATTTGAGAAAGCATTATGTGATCTAGGAGCAAGCATCAATTTGATGCCCTTGTCCGTGATAAAGAAGTTGCAAATCCAAGAGGCACAACCTACAAAGATAGCATTACAGATGGCAGACAAATCTACAAAGCCTGCATACGGATTAGTGGAGAATATCTTGGTCAAAGTGGATAAGTTCTTCCTTCCAGTAGATTTTGTGATTCTTGACACAGGGGAGGATGAGAATGCCTCTATAATTCTAGGAAGACCATTCCTAGCCACTGGAAAAGCTTTGATTGATGTAGAAGTTGGTGAATTAGTGCTTAGAGTGCATGATGAGCAACTAGTCTTTCATGTCTTCAAAGATGTACATTCAGCAGGTGAAAAAGAGAGGTGCATGCAGACTGAGCTTATTGATCCAACCCTTCAAAAACCCCTGATGATGCACATCAGAATCTGCAGCTCAAACTTCCCTTGGTAACAATCAATAAAATTTCTCCTGACATCAAATCTAAGTTTGGTGTTGGGAATGCATCATCCACCAAGGAAGAGGGTCATAAAAAGAAAGTACCCAGAGGATGGAAAAACAAAAAGATCCCCACTGAAGGTTTCTCCCCAGGAATGAAAGTGGTGTTGACTAGCAATCTAAAGTGGATTTATACAGTAACCAGAATCCTCTCTCTGGAGCATATTGAGCTATGTTATGGAGATACAGGAAAGAAGTTCAAAGTAAGGGGTGAAGAGCTGAGCCCCTATGATCCTCCTCCTTAGAGGAGCTGACCGTCAAGCTAGTGACGTTAAAGAAGCGCTTGTTGGGAGGCAACCCGATAAATTTGTATCCTTAGTTGTTTTTCGTAGTAGTAGTTTTCTTACTTATTTGATTTTTATTGAGTTTTCACTATTTTACTAATCATGCAGCTATTTTAGAAGTAGGAACTGAATATTTCACAAAAAAGAGAGCACATGATGCACAAGTGTCGCTGGCGCGTACGCGTCATATGTATGTGCGTGAAAAATAAAAGTGAACAGAATCATTGTTGGCTCCTGAAAGAATGATGAACAAGAGAAATATTATTGCTAATCTGAAAAATCATGAAATTGATTCTTGAAGCAAGAAAAAGTAGTGAAAATTTTTTTTTACAAGGAATCATTGGATAAAGAAGCAGAAAAAGCCAATAGCCCTTAAAACCAAAAGGCAAGGGTAAAAAGGATCCAAGGCTTTGAGCATCAACGGATAGGAGGGCCCAAGGAAATAAATCCAGGCATAAGCGGCTAAATCAAGCTGTCCCTAACTATGTGCTTGTGGCATGCAGGTCCAAGTGAAAAGCTTGAGACTGAGTGGTTAAAGTTGTGATCCAAGGCAAAAGAGTGTGCTTAAGAACTCTGGACACCTCTAAGTGGGGACTTTAGCAAAGCTAAGTCACAATCTGAAAAGGTTCACCCAGTTATGTGTCTGTGGCATTTATGTATCCGGTGGTAATACTGGAAAACAAAGTGCTTAGGGCCACGGCTAAGACTCATGAAGTAACTGTGTTCAAAAATCAACATACTAAACTAGGAAAATCAATAATACTATCTGAATTCTGAGTTCCTATGGATGCCAATCATTCTGAATTTCGAAGGATAAAGTGAGATGCCAAAACTGCTTGGAAGCAAAAAGCTACTAGTCCCACTCATCTAATTAGAATCTGAGCTTCACTTAAAACTCTGAGATATTATTGCTTCTTGATTTCTTTTTATCCTATTTTATTTATCTATTTGCTTGAGGACAAGCAACAGTTTAAGTTTGGTGTTGTGATGAGCGGATAATTTATACGCTTTTTGTTTTTAGGCAAAAATCATATTTCTGGACTTTACTATGAGTTTGTGTGTTTTTCTATGATTTCAGGTATTTTCTGGCTGAAATTGAAGGAGCTGAGCAAAAATCTGATTTAGGCTGAAAAAGGACTGCTGATGCTGTTGGATTCTGACCTCCCTACACTCGGAATAGATTTTTTGGAGCTACAAGAGTACAATTGGCGCGCTCTCAATTGGGTTGGAAAGTAGACATCCAGGGCTTTCCATCAATATATAATAGTCTATACTTTGCGCAAAGATAGACGACGTAAACTGGCGTTCAATGCCAGTTCCATGTTGTAGTCTGGCGTTCAGCGCCAGAAACAGGTTACAAATTGGAGTTCAACGCCAGAAATAGGCTACAACCTGGCGTTCAACTCCAGAAACAGCCCAGGCACGTGAGAAGCTTAAATCTCAGCCCCAGCACATACAAAGTGGGCCCCAGAAGTGGATTTTTGCACTATCCATCTTAGTTTACTCACTTTATGTAAACCTAGGTTACTAGTTTAGTATTTAAACAACTTTTAGAGACTTATTTTGTATCTCATGACATTTTTAGATCTGAATTATATACTCTTTGATGGCATGAGTCTCTAAACTCCATTGTTGGGGGTGAGGAGCTCTGCAGCGTCTCGATGAATTAATGCAATTATCTCTGTTTTCCATTCAAACACGCTTGTTCCTATCTAAGATGTTCATTTGCGCTTCACCATGAAGAAGGTGATGATCCGTGACACTCATCACCGTCCTCAATCCATGAACGTGTGCTTGACAACCACCTCCGTTCTACATTAGATTGAATGAGTATCTCTTAGATCTCTTAATTAGAATCTTCGTGGTATAAGCTAGAATTGATGGCAGCATTCATGAGAATCCGGAAAGTCTAAACCTTGTCTGTGGTATTTCGAGTAGGATTCAAGGATTGAATGGCTGTGACGAGCTTCAAACTTGCGATTGTTGGGCGTAGTGACAGACGCAAAAGAATCAATGGATTTTATTCCGACATGATCGAGAACCAACAGATGATTAGCCATGCTGTGACAGAGCATTTGGACCATTTTCACTGAGAGGATGGGAAGTAGCAATTGACAACGGTGACACCCTACATACACCTTGCCATGGAAGGAGTCTTGTATGTGTGAAGAGGAGTACAAGAGAAAAGCTGAAATAAAGAGGACAAAGCATCTCCAAAACTCCAACATATTCTCCATTATTGAGTAACAATTACTTATTCCAAACACTTTCATTTTTTACAATTAAATTCAAAGAACCTTATTGGCATCCTAACTAAGATTAATAAGATAACTATAGCTTGCTTCAAACCAACAATCTCCGTGGGATTCGACCCTTACTCACGTAAGGTATTACTTGGACGACCCAGTGCACTTGCTGGTTAGTTGTGCGGATTGCAAAAGTGTGATTGCAATTTTCGTGCACCAAGTTTTTGGCGTTGTTGCCGGGGATTGTTCGAGTTTGGACAACTAAAGGTTTATTTTGTTGCTTAGATTAGGAATAATTTATTTTTGATGCTATAGAGTCATTAAATCTGAGTCCTTTATTTTCTTTTCAAAAATTTTTCAAAAATATTATTTTTCCTTATTAATTTTTAATTTTTATGTGAGTTTAGTTTTATATTTTAAGTTTGGTGTCAATTGCATATTTTCTATTTTCCTTTAAATTTTTTAATTTTTGTTCTTTATTCTTCCTTGATCTTCAAATTGTTCTTGTCAAATTTTCTTGTTTGATCTTTGGTTTTTCCTATTTTGTGTATTTTTCGTGTTTTCCTTGTGCTTTTTCAAAATATTAGTTTTCAAAATTATTTTTTATACAACATTAAAACACGTTACATTTATAGCTCAGTTGGCTAGAGCGTTGGCTTATGTTCTTGGCAATTGGGTATCTTCCTTTTAAAACTTTTTTTCAAAAATATTTTTTCTTTGATTAAATCTTGTGCCAAACTTTAAGTTTGGTGTTTTCTTGTTAATCTTTTTTTTAATTTTCGAAAATTTTATTGTGGTTTCCTAAAAATTTTAAGTTTGGTGTTCTTTCTATTGTTCTTGGTGTTCTTGTAAATCTTCAAGGTGTTCTTGAGTCTTTCTTGTGTTTTGATCTTAAAATTTTTAAGTTTGGTGTTCCTTGGTGTTTTCCCTCCAAAATTTTCGAAAACAAGGAGCATTAGATCTAAAATTTTTAAGTCTTGTGTCTTTTGTGTGTTTATCTCTTTCATCATAAAATTCAAAATTCAAAAAAATATATTTTCTAACTATCTTTATGGCATATTTTCGAATTTTTTTATATAAAAATTTCAGATTTCAATTTCAAAAATATCATAACCACTTTCTCTCTCCTCACTTTTTCGAAAATCTTCATAAAATATTTTTAAATTCTCTTTTTTATTTTTATTTTATTTTTACTTTTATTTATTTTTATTTTTATTGTCGTCTTTATTTTATTTTATTATTATTTCGAAATTTTTATATATAATAAAATAAATAGAATAAATTCACCTGATAAGGAGGTAGATCAGGATGTCTACAGGCTATTACTGTTCCCATTTGCTGTAAAAGACCAAGCTAAGAGGTGGTTAAATAACCAACCTAAGGACAGCATAAAGACATGAAAACAGCTGTCAGAAAAATTCCTGAATCACTATTTTCCTCCAAAACGGATGACACAGCTAAGGCTGAGCATCCAACGCTTCAAACAAGGAGATAATGAATCTCTTTATGATGCTTGGGAGAGATACATAGAGATGCTAAGAAAATGCCCCTCTGAAATATTTTCAGAGTGGGTGCAGTAAGACATCTTCTACTATGGCCTTACAAAAAGAGCTCAGATTTCTCTAGACCACTCAGCTGGTGGATCTATACACATGAGAAAGAAAATAGAAGAAGCTCAAGAGCTCATTGATACAGTTGCCAGAAATCAGCATCTGTATCTAAGCAGTGAACCTTCCATGAAAGAAGAGGCTAAAACAGTAACTGCTGAACTGAGTCCTACAGAACAAGTTACTGAATTCAATCAGCAACTGGATTTTCTAACAAAACAGCTAGCCGAATTCAAGAAAATACTACAAGAAACAAGAATGGCTAATATGAATATGGAAGTACAGTTGAAGCAAACAGAACAGCAGTTATCAAAACAAATAACAGAAGAGTGCCAAGCAGTTCAATTAAGAAGTGGAAAAATATTAAATACCTCACTTCAAGGTAGCAAGAAGCCAAGAAATGAGCAAACTACCCAAAATCTATCTGAGGACAGTAAGAGCCCAGAGAGGAATAATTCTGGCGCTCAAACACCAGAAAATGGGTGGAAAGCTGGCGCTAAACGCCCAAACCATGCTCAGTCCTAGCGTTGAACGCCCAAAGGGAGCACAGTTCTGGCGTTCAAACGCCAGAAGCAAGTAAGGAGTTGGCGTCTAACGCCACTCCAACTTCCACCCTTGGCATTCAAATGCCAGTGGGGGATCAGACACATACAAGTGCTGATAATAACCCATCTAAAAAGGCTTCTCAACCCACACCTGTAGGCAATAAACCTACAACAACTAAGGTTGAGGAATACAAAGCCAAAATACCTTATCCTCAGAAACTCCGCCAAGTGGAATAGGATAAGCAATTTGCCCGCTTTGCAGACTATCTCAGGACTCTTGAAATAAAAATTCCGTTTGCAGAGGCACTTGAGCAAATACCCTTTTATGCTAAGTTCATGAAAGAGATCTTAAGTCATAAGAAGGATTGGAGGGAAAGTGAAAAAGTTTACCTCACTGAAGAATGCAGTGCAGTCATTCTGAAAAGCTTACCTGAGAAGCTTAAAGATCCCGGAAGCTTTATGATACCATGCACATTAGAGGGTATTTGTACCAAGCAAGCTCTATGTGATCTTGGGGCAAGTATCAACCTGATACCTGCATCTACTATCAAAAAGCTTGGTTTGACTGATGAAGTTAAACCAACCCGGATTTGTCTCCAACTTGCTGATGGCTCCATTAAATACCCATCAGGCGTGATTGAAGATATGATTGTCAAGGTTGGGCCATTTGCCTTTCTTATTGACTTTGTGGTGCTGGAAATGGAGGAGCACAAGAGTGCAACTCTCATTCTAGGAAGACCTTTCCTAGCAACTGGCCAAACCCTCATTGACGTCCAAAAAGGGGAAGTAACCCTGAGAGTCAATGAAGATGAGTTCAAGTTGAATGTTGTCAAAGCAATGCAGCATCCAGACACCCCAAATGACTGCATGAGCATTGATATTATTGACTCTTTGGTAAAAGAGGTCAATATAACTGAGAGTCTCGAATCAAAGCTAGAGGATATCTTTAAGGATGTTCAGCCTGATCTGGAGGAATCAGAGAGAATAATAGAACCTCTGAAAATCCCTCAGGAAGAGGAGAAACCTCTTAAACCCGAGCTCAAACCATTACGACCATCCCTGAAATATGCATTTCTGGGAGAAGGTGATACCTTTCCTGTAATCATAAGCTCTACCTTAGAGCCACAGGAAGAGGAAGCACTAATTCAAGTGCTAAAGACACACAAGACAACTCTTGGGTGGTTCATTAGTGATCTTAAGGGCATTAGGCAAGCCAGATGCATGCACAAGATCTTATTAAAGGGTGACGCTAAGCCAGTGGTTCAACCACAAAGGCGGCTGAATCCAGCCATGAAGGAGGTGGTGCAGAAGGAGGTCACTAAATTACTAGAGGCTGGGATTATTTATCCTATTTCTGATAGCCCCTGGGTAAGCCCTGTCCAAGTCGTCCCTAAGAAGGGTGGCATGACAGTGGTTCATAATGAAAGAAATGAACTAGTTCCTACAAGAACAGTTACAGGGTGGCGTATGTGTATTGATTATAGAAGGCTCAATACAGCTACCAGAAAGGATCATTTTCCTTTACCATTCATAGACCAGATGCTAGAAAGACTAGCAGGTCATGAATACTACTGCTTCTTGGATGGATATTCAAGTTATAATCAAATTGCAGTAAATCCCCAAGATCAAGAGAAAACAGCATTCACATGTCCATTTGGAGTATTTGCATATAGAAGGATGCCATTTGGCCTGTGCAATGCACCTGCAACCTTTCAAAGGTGCATGCTCTCAATTTTCTCTGATATGGTGGAAAATTTTATGGAAGTCTTCATGGATGACTTTTCAGTATTTGGAGACTCATTCAGCTCCTGTCTTGACCATCTAGCACTTGTTCTAAAGAGGTGCCAAAAGACTAACCTGGTTTTAAACTGGAAGAAATATCACTTTATGGTGATTGAAGGAATTGTCCTTGGGCACAAAATTTTGAACAAGAAAATAGAAGTGGATCAAGCTAAGGTAGAGCTAATTGAAAAATTACCACCACCAACCAATGTTAAGGCAATCAGAAGCTTTCTGGGGCATGCAGGATTCTATAGGAGGTTTATAAAGGATTTTTCAAAAATTGCCAAACCTCTAAGTAATCTTCTACTGCTGACACGCCATTTATCTTTGATAAGGAGTGTCTGCAGGCGTTTGAGACTCTGAAAGCTAAGCTGGTCATAGCACCAGTCATCTCTGCACCAGACTGGACATTACCTTTTGAAATAATGTGTGATGCTAGTGACCATGCCAATGGTGCAGTGTTGGGACAAAGGCATGACAAACTTTTGCACGTCATTTATTATGCCAGTCGTGTTCTAAATGACACACAGAAACTACACAACCACAAAAAAAGAGCTACTTGCAGTGGTTTACGCCATTGACAAGTTCAGATCTTATTTAGTAGGATCAAAAGTGATTGTGTACACTGACCATGATGCTCTTAAATATCTACTCACAAAGCAGGATTCGAAACCCAGACTCATCAGATGGGTGTTGCTTCTGCAAGAGTTTGATATAAAAATAAGAGACAGAAAAGGGACAGAGAATCAAGTAGCAGATCACCTGTCCTGAATAGAACCAGTAGAAGGGGCGTCCCTCCCTCTTACTGAGATTTCTGAAAACTTTCTGGATGAGCAACTCTTTGCCATCCAGGAGGTGCCATGGTTTGCAGACAACGCAAACTACAAGGCAATAAGATTCATACCCAAAGAGTACAGTAGGCAGCAAACAAAGAAATTGATCACGGATGCAAAGTACTATCTTTGGGATGAACCATATCTCTTCAAGAGATGTGCAGACGGAGTAATCCGTTGATGTGTGCTTAACGAAGAAGCACAGAAGATCCTCTGGCACTGCCATGGATCACGGTATGGAGGACATTTTGGAAGTGAGCGAACAGCCACAAGAGTCCTCCAATGCGGCTTCTACTGGCCTACTCTCTATAAAGACTCCCAAGTATTTGTACTTAACTGTGACAGTTGCCAAAGATCTGGCAATCTGCCTCACAGTTATGCCATGCCTCAATAAGGGATCTTGGAGATTGAGTTGTTTGATGTATGGGGTATTGACTTCATGGGGCCTTTTCCACCATCATACTCAAACACTTATATTCTGGTGGCAGTGGATTATGTGTCCAAATGGGTGGAAGCTATTGCAACACCCACTAATGACACTAAGACAGTGCTAAAATTCCTCCAGAAACACATCTTTAGCAGATTTGGTACCCCTAGAGTATTATTTAGTGATGGGGGCACTCATTTCTGCAATAAACAGCTTTACTCTGCTTTGGTTCGTTATGGAGTTAGCCACAGGGTAGCCACTCCATATCATCCACAGACAAATGGGTAAGCTGAGGTCTCTAACAGAGAACTTAAAAGAATCCTGGAACGGACTGTAATTAACCGTAGAAGGGATTGGGCAAGAAGCTTGGATGATGCTCTGTGGGCATACAGAACAGCATTTAAGACTCCCATAGGAACTTCTCCATACCAGCTTGTGTATGGAAAAGCCTGTCACTTGCCAGTCGAACTGGAACATAAGGCCTACTGGGCAACCAGGTTCCTAAACCTTGATGCCAAGTTAGCTGGAGAAAAACATTTGCTCCAGTTAAATGAGCTAGAGGAATTCAGACTCAATGCTTTCGAAAATGCAAAAATTTAAAAGGAGAAAGCAAAAAGATGGCATGATAAGAAACTGTCATCCAGAGTCTTTGAGCCAGGGCAGAAAGTTCTGCTATTTAATTCAAGGCTCAAATTATTCCC
>NC_029780.3:92155891-92175886 GCF_000817695.3 Arachis duranensis
CCATATGTGATTACAAGTGTGTCACCATATGGATACGTAGAGCTTCAGGATAATGATTCCAACAAAAAGTTCATTGTTAATGGACAGAGAGTCAAACATTATCTTGAAAGCAATTTTGAGCAAGAATGCTCAAAACTGAGACTTGATTAAAGCTTGCTGGGAGGCAACCCAGCCATTTACAAAGTTTATTTGTTAATTAATTGATTTTTATAGGTATATGTCAATTATCTTCAAGGTAAAATAGCAATTGCTTGAGTTCACAGAGTTATAGAAGGATTCAAAGGATAACAACAGCAAAAAGAAGCTCACTGGTGCGAAAACACCAGTAAGAGCTGTTTTGGGCGTTCAACGCCAGAAAGAAGCACCTTCTGAGCGTTCAATGCCAGATTTATAGCGTCCTGGGCATTCAGAAAAATGCCCAGTGACAAAGGAGTTCCTGGCGTTCAACGCCAGAAAGAAGCAACAGATGGGCGTTGAACGCCCAGGAGAAGCTGCACATGGGTGTTAAACGCCCAAAACATGCAGCGTTTGGGTGTTTAACGCCAAGATCGTGGGGATGAGGTAAATTCATTTTTACTTCACAATTTTTTTTAATTTTCTACGTTTCAATTCATGATTTCTTGCATAAACATGTTACAAATTCTCACCCTTTAATTCCAAAAATTTTAATCCTAATTTCTAAAAACCCTTTTTCAAAAATATCAAATGTATCTTAATCCATAAACACAAATCTTTTTCCAATCCAATCCAACTCTTTTTCAAATTTTTCAAAACTCAATTATCTTTTAAAATCTTTTTCAAAATAAAAATTCAGATTTATCTTTTTCAAATAACATTCACAACTTTTTAATTTTAAATTATATCTTTTTCTTATCATATTTATCTTTTATAAATCATATCTTCTATCTTATCTTTCTTCAATATTTTCGAAAACCCACCCCCTCCCTTTAAATCCATATTCGGCCTCCCTCCTCTCATCCACCATTCGACACTAGCTCTCCTTCTATCCCTCTCCTTTCTTTCCTTTTGCTTGAGGACAAGCAAACCTCTAAGTTTGGTGTATTTATCCGTGATCACTAATCCATACCCACTAAGATCATGGCTCCTAAAGGAAAACAACCCACTCCAAGAGGCAAGAAAGAGAGTATTCCAAAACCACTTTGGAATCAAGGGAAGTTCTTAACCAAAGAACATTCAGACCATTACTACAAAATAATAGGTCTAAGATCAGTGATCCTGGAAGTCAAATTTGATCTGAAAGAAGATGAATATCCGAAGATCCAAGAGCAAATTCGAAACAGGAACTGGGAAATCCTAGTTAATCCTGAAACAAAAGTGGGAAGGAATATGGTTCAGGAGTTTTACGCTAATCTGTGGCAAACAGATAGGCAGAGAATATCTGGAACTGCCCTATTTGACTATCGGACCTTGGTCAGAGGAAAGATTGTTCACATCCACCCTGACAAAATCAGGGAGATCTTTAAGCTGCCTCAGCTGAAAGATGACCCAAACTCCTTTAATAGGAGAATGATGAGAACAAACAAGGGCCTGGATAAGATTCTAGAGGATATATGCATCCCTGGAGCCAGGTGGACCACCAGCACCACGGGTGTCCCAAATCAACTCAAGAGAGAAGATCTCAAACCAGTAGCCAGAGGCTGGCTGGACTTCATTGGGAGTTCTATATTGTCCACTAGCAACCGTTCTGAAGTCACGGTTAAAAGAGCAGTGATGATTCACTGCATTATAGTGGAAAAAGAAGTAGAAGTTCATCAGTTAATTTCGTGTGAACTCTACATAATAGCAAACAAGAAATCCAAAGACGCCAAATTGGCTTATCCAAGCCTAATCTCTATGCTATGTAAAGATGCTGGAGTAAAGATGGGAATAACTGAATATATCTCAGTTGAGCGGCCAATCACCAAAATATCAATGGAAAAACAACAAGTGCAGGATGACCCCATCAAAAAGGAGAGACAAGAATTCCTCCCAGAAATCCCTCAATTTGAATACTGGGAGCATCTTGAATCGTCTGTTACCAAGTTGCAAGAAGCTATGGACCAAATAAAGGAAGAACAGAATAATCAAAATAGCATGCTTTGCAAATTGCTTAGGGAACAAGAAGAGCAAGGGCGTGACTTAAAGGAACTGAAACGTCAAAAATTATCTCTTGAAAAACTAAGCACCCCATAGACTAGAGGAACATCCACTTCCCAAAATAAAGGTTGTTGAGTTCTAATTTTTGCTTTAACTCTGTGATAGTTGTTATTATATGAATTTACCTTAGAAGTTATATATAAGTAGTGGTAAATTAGTATATCTATTTTGATTTTATTTTCAATTAAGTTATAATTTATTTTTCTCATCATCATCAAACATGAATAAAATAGTAGATTTTTAGAATACAGAGGTAATTTATATTTTTCGAGTATTTAATAAGGAAAATTCTAATTAATTATATGTGGTGGAAATACTTTTTGTCTTCTGAATGAATGCTTGAACAATGCATATTTTTTATCTTGAATTTTATGAATGTTAAAATTGTTGGCTCCTGAAAGAATGATGAACAAGAGAAATATTGTTGCTAATCTGAAAAATCATGAAATTGATTCTTGAAGCAAGAAAAAGCAGTGAAAAATTTTTTTTACAAGGAATCATTGGATAAAGAAGCAGAAAAAGCCAATAGCCCTTAATACCAAAAGGCAAGGGTAAAAAGGATCCAAGGCTTTGAGCATCAATGGATAGGAGGGCCCAAGGAAATAAATCCAGGCATAAGCCGCTAAATCAAGATGTCCCTAACTATGTGCTTGTGGCATGCAGATCCAAGTGAAAAGCTTGAGACTGAGTGGTTAAAGTTGTGATCCAAGGTAAAAGAGTGTGCTTAAGAACTCTGGACACCTCTAAGTGGGGACTTTATCAAAGCTAAGTCACAATCTGAAAAAGTTCACCCAGTTATGTGTCTGTGGCATTTATGTATCCGGTGGTAATACTGGAAAACAAAGTGCTTAGGGCCACGGCCAAGACTCATGAAGTAACTGTGTTCAAAAATCAACATACTAAACTAGGAGAATTAATAATACTATCTGAATTCTGAGTTCCTATGGATGCCAATCATTTTGAATTTCAAAGGATAAAGTGAGATGCCAAAACTGTTTGGAAGCAAAAAGCTACTAGTCCCGCTCATCTAATTAGAATCTGAGCTTCATTTAAAACTCTGAGATATTATTGCTTCTTGATTTCTTTTTATCCTATTTTATTTATCTAGTTGCTTGAGGACAAGCAACAGTTTAAGTTTGGTGTTGTGATGAGCGGATAATTTATACGCTTTTATTATATTTCTGGACTTTACTATGAGTTTTGTGTGTTTTTCTGTGATATCAGGTATTTTCTGACTGAAATTGAAGGAGCTGAGCAAAAATCTGATTTAGGCTGAAAAAGGACTGCTGATGTTGTTGGATTCTGACCTCCCTACACTCGGAATGGATTTTTTGGAGCTACAAAAGTCCAATTGGCGCGCTCTTAATTGGGTTGGAAAGTAGACATCCAGGGCTTTCCATCAATATATAATAGTCCATACTTTTCGTGAAGATAGACGATGTAAACTGGTGTTCAACGCCAGTTTTATGTTGCAATCTGGCGTTCAGCGCCAGAAACAGGTTACAAATTGGAGTTCAATGCCAGAAACAGGCTACAACCTGGCATTCAGCTCCAGAAACAGCCCAGGCATGTGAGAAGCTTAAATCTCAGCCCCAGCACACACCAAGTGGGCCCCAGAAGTGGATTTCTGCACTATCCATCTTAGTTTACTCACTTTTTGTAAACCTAGGTTACTAGTTTAGTATTTAAACAACTTTTAAAGACTTATTTTGTATCTCATGACATTTTTAGATCTGAATTATATACTCTTTGACGGCATGAGTCTCTAAACTCCATTGTTGGGGGTGAGGAGCTCTGCAGCGTCTCGATGAATTAATGCAGTTATCTCTGTTTTCCATTCAAACACGCTTGTTCCTATCTAAGATGTTCATTCGCGCTTCACCATGAAGAAGGTGATGATCCGTGACACTCATCACCTTCCTCAATCCATGAATGTGTGCCTGACAACCACCTCCGTTCTACATTAGATTGAATGAGTACCTCTTAGATCTCTTAATTAGAATCTTCGTGGTATAAGCTAGAATTGATGGCGGCATTCATGAGAATCCGGAAAGTCTAAACCTTGTCTGTGGTATTCCGAGTAGGATTCAAGTATTGAATGGCTGTGACGAGCTTCAAACTCGCGATTGTTGGGCGTAGTGACAGACGCAAAAGAATCAATAGATTCTATTCTGACATGATCGAGAACCAACAGATGATTAGCCATGCTGTGATAGAGCATTTGGACCATTTTCACTGAGAGGATGGGAAGTAGCCATTGACAATGGTGACACCCTACATACAGCTTGCCATGGAAGGAGCCTTGCGTGTGTGAAGAGGAGTACAAGTGAAAAGCTGAAATAAAAAGGACAAAGAATCTCCAAAATTCCAACATATTCTCCATTATTGAGTAACAATTGCTTATTTCAAACACTTTCACTTTTTACAATTAAATTCAAAGAACCTTATTGGCATCCTGACTAAGATTAATAAGATAACCATAGCTTGCTTCAAACTAACAATCTCCGTGGGATTCGACCCTTACTCACGTAAGGTATTACTTGGACGACCCAGTGCACTTGCTGGTTAGTTGTGCGGATTGCAAAAGTGTGATTGCAATTTTCGTGTACCACCCAACCACGCGGACACGTCCCTGACGCGTTCGCATCATTTTCCCATTCTGGCCGTCCACGCATACGCGTTTCTTGAAGTTCGTGCGATCCACGCAAACGCATTCCTCACGCGTACGCGTCGCATGCGATGCCCAATTAACCACCTCAGCACCTGATTTCAAATCATCCACCTCCCAAATCCTAATTCTCTCTTAATCTTTTATCTTTTTATTCTTCTTTCATCATATTAATTACTTTTATGTCTCTCTCTGTTTGCAGTTCTTCTTTGCTTGAGGACAAGCAAACCTTTAATTTTGGTGTTGACGCTTCGCTTATGGCTTTTCTGTCTAGCACCAAAGGGAGAAGAATGTTCTTCATGAAGGAATGAGATGACCACCAGCATAACTGAGGTGGTTGAGTTCCTTTCATTCTATTTCTCCTCCATTCTTATTGTGTTATCTTCTATTTTCTGTTGCTTTAATTGCTTGCATGATCTTTAGTAATATGATAAAAGAAATTTGTCTCATGTATTACTCACTAAAGCTTGAATTCAAAAGAAAGAGAAGTGATGTATTGCATGAGAAATTGAGTTATATTTAAGAGTAGTCTTATTTACTTAAATGTGGTGGTATTATTTGCGATTTTTGAATGCATGATATGAATAGTGCATATTTGAATTTGAATCAAGGGATGTTGATGTATAAGGAACAGGGATTTAGAGAATTCATAATATTATCCAGATTCTAATTCCGAATGACAGTAACATTCTTCTGATTCAAAGGAGAGTGAGATGCCAAAACTATTCAGGATCGCAGTTATAAACCCCACTATAAGAAGAGACATGAGCTTAATCGAACTCTCATTCTCATGCAAATTCACATCCTAAGCCTATATTAGTTTTGGTTGCTTGAGGACAAGCAACAGTTCAAGTTTGGTGTTGTGATGTGTGAGCATCTTTCTTATATTTTCCTAGTGAATTTACACTTAAATTGTTGAGTTTAATCAAGAATTAATTATCTTTTAGCCACTATGGATGCTACTTTGAGTCTTGTGAAATTCTGTTTATTTTAGGTAGCATTCAGCTGGATTTGATGGAGTTTCTGCAGCACAAGAATTGAAGGAGAAAACCAGCGAGGAGCAACGCGTGCGCGTACTTGACGCGTGTGCGTACTTGACGCGTGCGCGTGATTTGGAGCTTTCCATGGCGACGCGTGCGCGTGGCTGACGCGTACACGTGATTTGAAAATTTGCACAGCGATGTGTGCGTGTACCTGATGCGTACGCATGACACGCGAAAAGGACTATCGACGCGTACGCGTGGCATGCACCACGTGCAGAAAACGCTGTGGGCGATTTCTGGGCTGCTTTTGACCCAGTTTTTACCCCAGAAAGCACAGATTAGAGGTTGCAGAGTGAAGGAATCAAGTGGTCCCCATCCATCAATTGAAGACTTGCCGATTCCCATAATTAATTATGATTTAATTTTAATTTTAAAATAGGAAAAGATATTTTTTTTAGTTTTAGAAAGTAGATTTTAAATTTATTAGGATTAGATATAAAAGGATTTGGAATTAGTTAACTTTGGAAGCCATCAGATTGGAACTCAATACATTTTACCTAAATCCTTATTTTTCCTCTCTAAACCATGAGCAACTAAACCTCCACTGTTAAGGTTAGGAGCTCTGTCTATTGTATGGATTGACATTATTACTTTTCTATTTTAATTCATGTTTGATTTATAATTCAATAATTGTTTTCGTTCTTTATTTTATGAATTTGGGTGGAACGGAAGTATGACCCATGTTCTAATTGAGTTCTTGTATAACTTGGAAAAGCTCTTTACTTGAACAACAGCTTGAGAACATATTATCCTGAATTTCTAATTGTTTGTATTTAACGGGATACATGATATATGATCCCCTTATTTTTGGATAATTAGGATTCTTGTGGCATATAAACTGGAATTTGATCATCACCCTCTAATTGGAATTAATTGACCAAGAAATTGGCTGTTGATGAATTTTAGAGTAGACTAGGAATGTCTAAGGAATTAGGGTCTAGTCACATATAGTTTGCCATGAATTAAACTTGCATGATTAAAATAGTTAGTAAGAAAAGTCAATCCAAAAAATAGATAACTCTAAAACCTTAACTATTTTCTCCCATATTTTATTCCCAACTTATTCACTTGCTGTCTTCAAACTCTTAATTTACTGTTTAATGCTCTTTGAACATCCAACACTCTTTTCTGTTTGCCTAACTAAGTGGTTTAACCAACCATTGTTGCTTGATCCATCAATCCTCGTAGGATCGACCCTCACTCACCTGAGGTATTACTTGGTACGATCCGGTGCACTTGTCGGTTAGTTTGTGGTTAATTAAATACTGTACCAACAGTCAAAAATCCTATATATCAAAAAATAGTTGGAATGAGTGGCAGCATTGCAATTTTTTATGGTAAACTATTATAATGATATCCAAAAAATTATATTGTTAATAAAAATAAAATAAAAAAATACAAATGTTCTTGGAAGATCTAAAAATGTGATAAAAATAATTAGAAATTAAATATTTATTCTAAAAAAAGATTTTAGAGATTAAATTTTCATACAATTTTATACAAGTATTAGAAAAATAAGATATTTTTATTTTTAAAATTTGATAATTTTATGTTAAGTAAAGTTCTTTTAAAATTTTTTTACTATGAATGACCAAGTTTTTTTTTTTGAAAATAAAAAAATATTCTAAAGATCAAAATTTGCTCCAATTTTTTGTACCTTCTAAATAGTTATTCAAATATTTTCATAAAAATTCGGATCAAATGGATAAATCGTTTGTTAAATACAAATTTTTTTGGCACCTATAAAAAATATAATATTTACAATTAATCTCTATATACAAGTGATTTAAACAAACAAGTCCAAACAAGTTAGTTTGACCTAATTCAACTCTTATTTGTACAGAATGATAAAGGGGCACACGCGCCACTTTCTCTAACAAACTTTTCATTTAATGCACCAATATATAACTTCCTTTTTCATGCGAATTTTGTTTTCTTTTTCGAATTTTCTCAACATGTTCTGCATCTCTAAGTTCCGTTCCATCTTTGTGTTTCTCCTCCTTCTCTGTGTTCTCTTCGTTCAAGTTCAATGCTCTTCTTTAAAGTTTTTGAAATCAAGCTGTGAAATCAGGTTTGAACAGTTATTTCGTTGTCAAAGATAATGAATGATTCAAGTTTAGACTGTTAATTGAATCAGAGCGAAGTGGATTATTGTTTCGAATCGAATGAAGCAGCTAAGGTGCGGTTTGATTTTAGTTTAATGTTGTTCGTTAGTAGTTTATGATTCTGTAGGTGAATAATGCTGTTCATTGTTGATGGTTTGAATTGAATATAACGTACCAATTCTGAATATGTTTCTATTATTTGATGAATCTGCTTCCTCCCTCCGTTTCAATGTATTTCGATTATAAATTGGTGTATTTTGGAACTCTTTCTGTGTATTTTGGAAATCTTTCATTGTATATATAGGTTCAGACTTTCAATTAAACCAGGGCGAATTATATTATTATTTTGAATCGGATCAAGTGGTGAGGTGTGGTTTGAATCTAGTTAATGTAGTTTGTTAGTAGTTTATGATTCTGAAGTTGAATCATTTTGTTTTTATTTGTCAAACTTGTTGTACACGGTTGATGATTTTTATTTGATTGTAACGTACCAGTTTTGAATTTGATTCTATTATTTTGATGAATCTGTTTCCTCCTATAACACCCTAACTTTTAGTACCTCATGATTGCACTAAAAGCTCAGACATTACTTACTTTTAAACCTTTTTATTCAATACTATCTTTATTTAATATTGAGCTTTCACGAATACAAACCGATACTTTAATTAAGAAATCAAACGGAAACTTTATTTTAAATCACTTAACTATAAAAGTATATATTCACATAGTTTTATATACATGGACTTATTTCAAGATTCTCATAAAGAAATCTCTAAAAAAATAAAAACAATAAACGATGAGGGAAAAATAAATTCTAACAACTCAACTCGTGAATATAATCTTCTATGCTCCTGTAGCTCCGCACTAAACCTTCGCACCTGTAGTTGAAAGGGGTGGAAATGGGGGTAAGAACTGGGGAGTTCTTAAGCAAAGGCCGGTCAGAGTATACATATACACATATATATGACCCCAAAGAATACCCTAAACCCAAGCTACAAACCTATTTCTCTAAGTCAACCTCTAGGAGGGACAAAACATAATATATACAAGGTGGAGAATCTGTACACATATATAAACATAAACCAAATACAAACACCAAGTCCCAAGATAGTTCTTTGCTCCCAAGAGTCTCCAGAATGCTCAGTACGGTGCCTCACGTTCTACATCTGAAAAACAACAAAAATATGTATGGAATGAGAACCGGGGGTTCTCAGTTTGGTAAAGGTACCCGCATAGTTAATATAAAAGGTCTTGGGAAAGCCAGAGGCATTCCTAGAACTTTGACACTCAGATTAATCTTAAATTTATTCTAAACAATAATATCGGTAATCTAACTAAAGGATTTCAACCCTATTCTAACTCTGCACTTTCTATCAACTCTAAACTTCCAAATCACCGGTGGAACAACCCTCATTCACTCCTCCACCAAGAGAGGGTCTCTCAGAAGAATACAAATAAAATTCAAGCAAGGAAAACACAGATAAAAGTGCAATTGCAGAAAGTAGAACAAGTAGCAGATAAGCAGAGTTAAGCAATTAAGCAAACCAAAACAATACACACTCAATCAAAACATACAAATGCACATGATGTATGACAGTCATATGGTCGATGAGCTCATTCGTCGGTTATATAGCCAAACCCGATATGTCTGGTAGCTAACCTGGACACTGTCTCTCTCTTGAGCATTAATACCATTAGAGGGAATACGTGCCATGTTACCATTAGAGGGATTATGTGCCCTGTCATTAGAGGGAATAGGTGCCATGTCACCCTTACAATCAAAGAGAAAAAATAGACATACTTGTCATTAATCAACCTCAACCATGTCTCATTTATCATATTCAATCAATTTCATAATCAAACTCAGTTTTCATTATTCTTCTTCCTCATCTCTTTCTTGGAGAAAGTGGACAACGCCACTGCCTCTTATTCGGGGTCTCAACTCTTAATCAAATTCAATTTCATTTTTAAATCCATTTCTCAATATCATTATTCCTCGAGCTAACTTCAAAACCGTTTTCGAATTTAAACTCTTTTCAAAAGACAAACAAAAACCATTTATTAGTTAAATTCTTCGGCAAAGCCTCTAGACTTTAGGGAAGCGACAACCAATCTCGTTTCAAAACTAAATCATTTAAACTCAAACATAATTCATTCTTTTCTTAAATGAATCAAAATTAAATTATAAAATCCTTTAAAATCCAAATCTTTCTAAATAACCATTTCAAACAAGCCTCCAATTTTCATCAAAATTTTGACAACATTTTCTCTAAAACATGGACTTTTGCCACCTCTCAAGGGTCCCAACCACCAAACCAAACACCTCTCGGTCATTTAAATCATTTTCAATATCCAATTATTTCAAAATCAAACCAATTTCAATATTAATTCAAAAACCAACAGGCTCCAATAGCAAACCATTTACAAAATTGAACCACACATCTCTTAACCAATCCATTCCATTCAATTCAATTTCACAAACCCAACATCAACTCTCAACACATCAACAATCATCATTATTTTATACTCATCAAAGTCATAATCCAACACATACAACTTCATTCATCCTTTTATACACACATCATATACCATAAACCCAATCCATCAATAATTCATTCAGTTCATTCCTATCTTAAGGTCTTCTAGTCTAAGTTTTCATGTGACATTAAACATTAACTACAAGAAACCAAAATTATGTCTTGGCTGATTCCTCTGTAGTACTCATAAACTATCAAAATCACAAAATATCTCAATTACCAAAATCCAAATTATGAACTGAAAAGGGGATAACTGGGTGAGAAAACATGGTTTCCTTACCAAATTGTTGGGTGGATTTTGTAGAAAATTCTAAGAGGAATATGTGGCCGCTGACAGCTCCTCAATCGGAGCTTCGGATTGAAAGTTATGGACAATTAAACTTTTGGAGGTGAGGTTTGGGTTTTAAGATGATTCTCTCTTCTTCAGCACATTTTATGGGTGAAATGAAGAACAAGGCTTTGTATGAGTGTCTTATAGGTTGGGCTTTAGGCCCGGTCTAACTGGTTCAGCCCGTTGGCCCGTTTTTGGAGCAAAATCTTTAAAACTAATGTCAAACTTTATATTTTAATTATTTCTACTTTATTAAACTATAAAATTTATTTTTTTAGTTTTTTTATAATAATTAATTTATTAATTAATTATTCATTAATTACTCAGAGTTTACATCCTACCCCGTAACAAAAATTTTCACCCTCGAAAATTTGCTCTCAAATCTTCATATACGCTCCCTCAGATTCAACCGACCTCTTACCATTCATTTTGTCATTCTCCAACATTATTTTAACACCCTATTCCCAATTCAAGCCTAAGTCATACCAATTTATTTCACTCTTAGCTTCATTTAACTCTTTCTCAATGACTACAAACTTTCTTACCCTTCAAGAGTTCTTAAATATCAATTCCTTCTCGACTATGTCAAACACTAACCAATTCCTCAATCTCTTAAGCTGGGTCAATCCATTATAATCTAAACCACACACTCACACTTTCTATTCCTCGATCCTACATCAGTCCTCAAAACCATCTCATATCCCAAGTCTCTTTTCTCTCGTCACTACTACCCTAGAGCTATCAAAATCATCGTGCTTCCGCAGTGCCACTCTGATTATAAACCACTATGAACTCAAATCTTCACTCGCTTTCACCAAAATATCTCCTTGAATCTTTTTACCTCTCTAGCTAAAAGCCATTGACCTTACTCTAGCTGCACGAGTCCAAATCCCTTGGTTGTCTCCACCACCAAGTCTATTAGCACCTCTTTCATCATTCCTAGTTTGTTCGCTCCATCTCTTTAGCAGTAGCTCGCACAGTAGCAACCATATTCTCCAGAGCAGCTTTAAAATCAACCATATAACCTCGCTCGCGCCCATGGGATGTCTTTTGGGTCTTGTCCACACCAAACAATTGATATTAAGGTGATCAGTCTTAATATCTCAAGTCTAGTGCGTCAATTCTCCAAAAGTATGCTCATGAATATCTATGCTATACATGTCAAGCAGACATCCTAAATAGCATGTACACATACCCAGAGTATGTTCAAAAGTATAGTCAGTCCGTCTCTCAAGCTCTACAGGAATGAACTGCTCTGATACCATAATATAACACCCTACCGCAGAGAACTTTACATCTAGGATGTAAAATAGAGGTGGCAAGAATTTCAAAAATTCCGAGACGAACGCGTGCCCGTTGACGGCTCGTCAATCGGAGCTCCGGATTGAAAGTTACGGATGATTGAACTTTTGAAAGAATAAGGGTTATGTTTTTGCTTTCTTCCTCTCCCACAGTTCAGCATGCTTTAAGGGAAAATAATGGGAAGGAGAAGCCGGGATCTTGGTATATATATTGGGCCTTGGGCCTGGTTTGGATCCTGTTCAACCAGTTCGGCCCGTTGGCCCGATTTTTGGCCAAAAAAGTGTTAAAATTTATCTTTTAATTATTTTTACTTCTTTAAACTATAAAATATAATTTTCTAATCTGTTTGAATAATAATTAATTTATTAGTTGATTATTCATTAATTACTCAAGGTTTACATAGAACAAGTTACTAACTCAACATTCAATAAGTTTGTAGTTACGTACGACACGATATCATCTCAAGTTAAATGTCAGTGCTTATTATTTGAGTCAAGAGGGATATTGTGCCGTCAATCTCTGAGCATGTTAAGCTTTGAGCGAGTAGATAAAGTGTCACCAAGATATATATTTGAATGGTGGAGTAAGAACGTAAAGAGGAGGCACAAACATATCAAGAGCAGCCATGACGAGCCTCTTTTGGAACCAAGAAATAGGAGATTTGACGATTTGGTATTTCGGTCACAAATTATTTGTGAATTTGCATCAAAATCTGAGGAGTTGACGATGATTCTGCACCGCATATATGACAATGTTATGGATGAGATGCGAGAATACAAAGCCAAAAGCAAAGAAAAATGTTCGTTATCTCACGAAGATGCTTTGTTGGAAGATATTAACGAGTTTTAAAGCCTTCCACGGGAGAGAACAAGAGGACATCTAAAAAATTGATTAGGATCAAACACTGAAAAATAGATTACAAATGCTGCAAAAAAAAAAGAAAAAGAAGGTTCTAACTAAGGTAAAACTCATGTTCTTTAAACAGTGGGAATTGAGTTTGTGTATGTTAATAGTTTTGCTAATATATGATTTATCTTTTGCAGTTGAACCTTTTTTATGGTGGTTCAGTGGTATAGTCAAATTCCAGCCATTATCATGGACATATTATGAATTATAATTTTAGAGATTCAAGAGAATAAGATAGATTTTTGGTATTTTTATGAATCTATTTCGTTGTTATTTGATACAATTTTGGTGAAATCTATATAATGTTTTGTTTTTTTATGGAAATGAGGTTTAGTATTTATATTTTCTTATTTTGTTCTATTTTACGATGTTTTTAAATTAGTTTTTCAAATTATTTGATGGGATTTGTTTTTTTTTTTAAATATACGGTACACAGACAATTCAATACTTAAGTAGTGTAGAAATTCAACCTATAGAATTCGGTGTTTATCTGAATAATATTCGGTGTATTTGAAAAGAAATTTGTCATCGTAAAGAATTTATTTTTCTTTTTTTACATTTTTGAAACTTGGATTTATTCAGATTAACAACATTTCAATACAGTACAAACAGGTTCATAAAAGTTTAATTTTGCAAAGAAAATTATGTAATATCAATACAAACATACAATTTACAATATCAACCTATCTACTATCAATATCTGATGATTTCAATGTACAGTAAAGACTCAGTAGTGCAATAGATGGCTTAGATAGTCTGATTACTTCACATTCTTCAATGACTTTATCTCTGAGTTGATTCATTTCATCAAATAGAATGGTTGAAGCATATTCCACTCTAAACTGATCAACTCCATCCTACATTTTAAAGAAATTTATTTATTAAAGCCCGTTAATTTAGTATTTATTTTTAAAGATAATTATATGTTTCCAATTCTTCCACGAATATTTTTTTCGTTTTGATCTTTTTTGGATCAATTAACTCCGGTCATTTCATAACATATATTGCGCAATCGTAGTTGAAAACAAGAATAAATTAACACAATAAAATAGTAGAGTAAGAGAAAACACAATAAAATTTATTAAATAGAAAGATTTGGTACCTTGTCCGCTACCCACTAATGTTGATGTATGGTGCTTTGACACACTCATCTTTGTCTATCAAAGATTTTTCTCCAACAAACACCCTCATTTTTGAAATGATGAAGCCCTTAAAACCAAAACAAGGCAAGTATAATTTCAACCTTTAGAATTCAATGTTTATTTGAATAGTTTTCAGTATATTCAAAAAGCAATCCAGTGTATTATAGTATTTATTCTTCTTTTTTCATAGAACTACAAGTGCACCTTATTTCAAATAGACAGAAACAAGAGAATTTATAGAGAAAACAGAAATTTGTATCAAATAAACAACTTATAACAAATTTATTAATTGTTGTTCTCTCTTTTGTAGGAGCTTTTTTGTTTATTGGGTCAAGGACATGAAATTTCTTCTTTTTAACATCCGCTATCCATAACCACCGATTCTCCATATAGCAAACCGGGGCAAATATCTGAAGTTTGGCCAGAGAGAATAATTTTTAAGCTTAATTGCCACATAATGTAAGAATTATTTAAGAAACTTTATAAATGAAAGATTACAAATGGATGGGATGCAAGCTTCTTCTTGTCCAAAAATGGGAGGTAGTTTTGATAGTCTTCAACTCGCAAGGGCTTTTTAGTTTTTGGATGAAGGAAGTTTACTTTAGGACTTGACAATGTGCAATTCTGCAAAATTTGTATAACATCAAAGAAATAGTTACAGCAAGCAATATATTTTAAAAATATACCAAAATTTTAATGTATTATAACTTACAATAATATCAAGGGGCAGATAGTATGAGTTTCTAAAATCCTTCAATTTTTCTGGTGTTCAGAATTTGGAACATTGCCAAGATAACCTACGAGAACCAAAACCCAAATACATATATGGTACAACGAATGATAAGAAAATCATTAACGTTATTCTAGGTTTACCAGACTTTTGACATCTGATTCAGGTTTTAAGGATTCAAAGTGCATTCTTCTTATTTTCAATACTTTTTCATGCTTCAGTATAAAAATTGTCTCCCACTCATTAGTGCTTTCATCTTCATAAGTCTTGATATTTGTCACCGTGAAAGTATTTCTCCTTAAGTTCATCTATTATTTGCTTCTGCCTAATGGGAATTTTGAATTTGTCGAGGAAGCTTGTTGTAGGCTGCACCTTTTTCGGAGAGGGACTTTTCTATCTACCAAAGTTTAATGCTGCTGCAACCCCAGTATCTATGACAGCTTCCACCAACTCTTCCAAATCTTTCACCAATATTAGGTTGTCCTGAGATTTTCCTTCACAGCTTGTGGTTCATCCTCTTGAGAAAGTGTAGCATCCTCATTTGATTGAGTGAATCCAAAGCTAAATGATGGTGCAGGAAAGTCATTATTCAATGTAATATTGGCAACCATCATTATTACATCAGTCACTGTTTGAGGGGGTGGATGACTGCATAGTGACATTAAAATATTTTAAGATTACACAGAAAATATTAAAAAAGAATTTTAAAAAGTAAAACTTACACATTAGTAGGAGCCAGTTCTTCATGACATTCTTATTGTGGTTGCTGAGGTTCTTCTTCAGTACATTCTTTTGTAGCAGCTCGTTGAGGTTGTGGGAGACTTCAAGATTACAGAAAAGAAATTTAATCAATACAATCAAACTAGGTGCACCTCAATTCACTTGAAATACACAAAAATACAAACCAAATATACCAAAATTTAAAAAGATATGCAACTCAATAAAACAAGCACAAAATGACAACAGAAGCACTACAATAAACTTCTATGGGCTAGTTATAATAAATGCATTAACTAAGTCCATCAAAATAGACAAAATCAATATTCTTTTGCTTAGTTACAACAAAAAGAGGAAAATAACACGAAGTGCACCTCAAATAATAAGAACTACACCTAAACACAAACCAAATAAACCGAAACTATTAGAAAAGAAATTTAAGTAATACTTACGCATTAATAGTTTCTTCTTCTATATCTTCCTCTCTGGGTAACGGTGTAGCAGTTTGTTGAGTTTGACGAGGGCTTGAAGCAGGAGCAAATACTTGAAGTGGGACTCTAAGGAAAAGAAAAATGAAAAAGTTAATATGGCATAATGATGAGCAGATATTTTATACGTTTTTTTACATCATTTTCATATAGTTTTTTTTATGTTTTATTTAAGTTTTATTATATTTTTATAGGTTTTAGTGTAAAATTCATGTTTTTGGATTCTACTATGAGTTGTTGTGTTTTATGGTGATTTTAGGTATTTTCTGGCTAAAATCTGAGAGTTTTGACAAAGTCTGATTCAAAGGCAAGGAAAGCGCAGCAGATATTGTTAGGATCTGACCTCAGTGCATTCAAACAGGCATTTCTAGAGCTACGAATATTCAAATGGAGCCTAAAATCCAGGGCTTTCCAGAAATATATAATATTTCATACTTATTTTTGGAGATGAAGGCCCAAAACTGGCGTTCAACACCAGCCATCTACCCCCTTTCTGGCGTTGGATGCCCAAAAGGGAGCAGCTGGCATCCAACGTCCAAAAGGGTATCCCAAGCAGGCGTTCAACACCCAAGGAGCCTACAAGCACGTGGAGACACCCTTAGCTCATCCCACACACTCACCAAGTGGGCCCCATAAGGGAATTTTTGCACTACAAGCCTAAGCCTATCATATTTCTGTAATCCTTAGTTGTTAGATTAGTATATATAGGAGAAGATCACCCTTGTTTTAGGATCTTCGACCACCATAGAACATTATTTCATATTTTCAAGTTTTATTGTACAATATGAGCCACTAAACTTGTTTTAGGATCTTCAACCACCATAGAACATTATTTCATATTTTCGAGTTTCATTGTACAGTATGAGCCACTAAGCTTCCTAGGTTAAGGTTAGGAGCTCTGCTGAGTTTTATGGATTAATAAAAGTACTACTGTTCTATTTTAATTCGTGTTTGATTCTCTCCTAAGATGTATATTCGTTCTTCAACCTTATGAATGAGTTGAACCGTTATAAGTTATCTCTATTTTATATGGGTTCAGTGAGTGTCTTTAATCGGATATTACCGAACCACTAGCGTGAGGATACGTCTCTTAGAGGGCTAATCCCCAACTTTGTTGGGGACTTCTTGAGACATCAGTTTAGCGGAGGTGTGGGGAGATTGGAGTCTTTGTGGTAAAGGCTAGAACCAAGGCACAGCATTCTCTGATACGAAAGATTCGACCTTGTCTGTGGCATTTTGAGTAGGATCACCAAGGGAATGAACTGTAGGAGCTTCACCCTCATTCAGACTGGATGCGCACTAAACCTGGTGTTCAGCCTAGAGGAAGATTGGCGGCCTCTCAACCGGCATTGATCATATACAGCCTGCTATAGAAGAAATCATTTCCATGAGTTCTGATGAATACTCATCCTCTGATGAGGATGAGGAAACTAGGGAAGAGCAAGTTGCTCGGTACCTAGGAGCTCTCATGAAGCTAAATGTCAAGTTATTTGGAGTAAAGACATTGGAGGAAGAACCTCTAGTGCTTACCAAAGAACTCAATGCTTTGGTTCTGCAGAAGCTGCCTCAAAAGCTTCCGGATCCCGGACGCTTCCTAATTCCTTGCACCATTTGCACCATGACCTTTGAAAAAGCTCTGTGTGACCTAGAGTCAAGTATAAACCTCATGCCACTCTTTGTGATGGAGAAGTTGGGAATCTTTGAGGTACAAACTACAAATATCTCACTAGAGATGACAGACAAGTCAATGAAAAAAGCATATGGCATAGTAGAGGATATCTTAGTAAAGGTTAAAGACCTTTACATCCCTGCAAACTTCATAATCTTAGATACTAGGGAAGATGAAGATGAGTCCATCATCCTTGGAAGACCTTTTCTAGCCACTGCCAATGCTATCATTGATGTAGCAAAGGGAGAACTGATTTTACAACTAGGGGAGGAGCACATCTTGTTCAAGATGCCTCACCCCAACTCTCCCTCTGAGAAAAGAGAGATAATTATGCAACACTTAGGGTTCCAACCATCTCTTTTAGTGTAGAACTTTACTAAGCCCACAGACACCAATTCTAAGTTTGGTGTTGGGCAGCCAGCAACAAGCACTGAGAACAAAGGTACTAAGAAGAAAGTACTTAAAAGCTAGAAGGACAAAAAGATCCCCACAGAAGGCCTCTAACATGGCATGAGAGTTGTCTTCACCAAGAAACTAGTCATACCATATACAGTGAGTCGTATCTTGTCTCTCGAGCATGTGGAGCTCATTCATGAAAAGACAGGAAGAAAGTTCACTGTAAAGAGGAAAATTCTGATCCCGTATCAATCTCCGTAAGGAGCTAACCGTCAAGCTAATGACATTAAAGAAGCGCTTGTTGGGAGGCAACCCAACCATATTTAGTTATTTCTATTTCTTCTAAAGTTTATTTTACATAATTAATTCCTTGAGTTTATGTTTTCTTTAGTTGTTTCTTAAGGTTCATGATTGGTGCACAAAATTGCAATCACACTTTTGCAATTCCACACAACTAACCAGCAAGTGCACTGGTCGTCCAAGTAATACCTTACGTGAGTAAGGGTCGATCCCACGGAGATTGTCGGCTTGAAGCAAGCTATGGTTATCTTGTAACTCTTAGTCAGGATATCAATAATTATCAGGGTTGACTGTGAAAAGTAAAAGAACATGAAATAAGTACTTGTCTTGCAGTAATGAAGAACAGGTTGAGGTTTTGGAGATGCTCTATCTTATGAATCTCTGCTTTCCTACTGTCTTCTTCTTCATGCATGCAAGGCTTCTTCCATGGCAAGCTGTATGTAGGGTTTCACCGTTGTCAATGGCTACCTCCCATCCTCTCAGTGAAAATGTTCAACGTGCTCTGTCACAGCACGGCTAATCATCTGTCGGTTCTCAATCAGGTTGGAATAGAATCCAGTGATTCTTTTGTGTCTGTCACTAACGCCCAGCCTTCAGGAGTTTGAAGCTTGTCACAGTCATTCAATCCTTGAATCCTACTCAGAATACCACAGACAAGGTTTAGACCTTCTGGATTCTCTTGAATGCCACCATCAGTTCTAGCTTATACCACGAAGATTCTGATTAAAGAATCCAAGAGATATCTACTCAATCTAAGGTAGAATGGAGGTGGTTGTCAGGCACACGTTCATAGGTGAGAATGATGATGAGTGTCACGGATCATCATATTCATCAGAAGCAAGCGTGATTGAATGAAAAACAGTAGTAATTGCATTAATCCATCAAGACACAGCAGAGCTCCTCACCCCCAACCATGGGGTTTAGAGACTCATGCCGTAGAAGTTATAACGCCGGTTTGGGCCATCAAATCTCGGGTAAAGTATGGACTATTATACATTTCTGGAAAGCCCAGGATGTCTACTTTCCAACGCAATTAAGAGCGCGCTAATTGGGCTTCTGTAGCTCCAGAAAATCCACTTCGAGTGCAGGGAGGTCAGAATCCAACAGCATCTGCAGTCCTTTTCAACCTCTGAATCAGATTTTTGCTCAGGTCCTTCAATTTCAGCCAGAAAATACCTGAAATCATAGAAAAACACACAAACTCATAGTAAAGCCCAGAAAAGTGAATTTTAACTAAAAACTAATAAAAATATAACAAAATCTAACTAAAATATACTAAAAATATACTAAAAACAATGCCAAAAAGCGTATAAATTATCCGCTCATCACAACACCAAACTTAAATTGTTGCTTGTCCCCAAGCAACTAAAAATTAGAATAGAATAAAAAGAAGAGAATATACTATAGACTCCAAAATATCAAAGAAACTTAGCTCCAATTAGATGAGCGGGACTAGTAGCTTTTTGCTTCTGAACAGTTTTGGCATCTCACTTTATCCTTTGAA
>NC_029780.3:92176335-92178986 GCF_000817695.3 Arachis duranensis
AGGTGATGGATTCATAGGACATTCATAGCTTTTAAGACATAGACACTAGAACACTAATGATCATGTAATAAAGACACAAACATAGATAAACATAAAGCATAAAAATTTGAAAAATAGAGAATAAAGAACAAGAAAATTAAAGAACGGGTCCACCTTAGTGATGGCGGCTTGTTCTTCCTCTTGAAGATCTTATGGAGTGCTTGAGCTCCTCAATGTCTCTTCCTTGCCTTTGTTGCTCCTCTCTCATGATTCTTTGATCTTCTCTAATTTCATGGAGGAGGATGGAATGTTCTTGGTGCTCCACCCTTAGTAGTCCCATGTTGGAACTCAATTCTCTTAGGGAGGTGTTGATTTGCTCCCAATAGTTTTGTGGAGGAAAGTGCATCCCTTGAGGCATCTCAGGAATTTCATGATGAGGAATTTCCTCATGTTCTTGTTTACTCCATGCTTTTCTTAGTGATGAGCTTTTGAGATGAATCTCTCCATCTCCCAGACTAAGAGGTGGAAGCTTTTGCCTTCCCTTTCCTCTTTCTAAAGGTTTCTCTTGCCTTAAGTGTCATACATGGTTATGGAAAAACAAAAAGCAACGCTTTTACCACACCAAACTTAGAAGGTTTGCTCGTCCTCGAGCAAAAGAAGAGAAGAGGGAGTAGAAGAAGAAGAAAATAGATAAGATGGAGAGGTGTGAGTGGTTCAACCAAGGGGAGTTTTAGGTGGTTATGATGTGGGAAAAGGAAGGAGTGATGGTTTGAATTTGAGTGGGTGGGTGGGGTTTTATGAAGGATGGATGTGAGTGGTGAAGAGAATGGTGGGATTTGATAAGTGAGGGGTTTTTGGGGAAGAGGTGTTAAGGTGATTGGTGAATGGGTGAAGAAGAGAGAGAGTGGTGGGGTAGGTGGGGATCCTGTGGGGTCCACAGATCCTGAGGTGTCAAGGATAATTCATCCCTGCACCAAGTGGCGAGCAAAAATGCTCCTACTGCCAATCCTGGTGTTAAACACCAGGCTGGTGCCCATTTTTGGCGTTTAACGCCAGCTTCTTGCCCATTCCTGGCGTTAAACGCCAGTCTGGTGCCCCCTTTCTGGCGTTAAACGCCCAGAATGGTGCCAGACTGGGCGTTAAACGCCCATTTTGCTATCTTTACTGGCGTTTAAACGCCAGCAAATTTTCCTCCAAGGTGTGCTATTTTTCTTTCTTGTTTTCATTTTGTTTTTGCTTTTTCAATTGATTTTGTGACTTCCCATGATCATCAACCTATAAAAAAAAAACATAAAATAACAAAGGAAAATAGATAAATATAACATTGGGTTGCCTCCCAACAAGCGCTTCTTTAATGTCAGTAGCTTGACAGTGGGCTCTCATGGAGCCTCACAGATGTTCAGAGCAATGTTGGAACCTCCCAACACCAAACTTAGAGTTTGAATGTGGGGGTTCAACACCAAACATAGAATTTGGTTGTGGCCTCCCAACACCAAACTTAGAGTTTGACTGTGGGGGCTCTGTTTGACTTTGTTTTGAGAGAAGCTCTTCATGCTTCCTCTCCATGGTAGTAGAAGGAGAACCTTGAGTCTTATAGTTTGCAATGTCTACAAGCCACAGAGCTTCCTGAATAGCAAACAATTGCTCATCCGGAAAGGTTTCAGAGATCTCAATAGGAGGGGGGATGCTCCTGCTACTGGTTCTATCCGGGACAGGTGATCAGCTACTTGATTCTCTGTCCCCTTTTTGTCTCTTATTTCTATATCAAACTCTTACAGAAGCAACACCCATCTTATGAGCCTGGGTTTTGAATCCTGCTTTGTGAGTAAATTTTTAAGAGCAGCATGGTCAGTGTACACAATCACTTTTGATCCTACTAAATAAGATCTGAACTTGTCAATGGCATAAATCACTGCAAGTAACTCCTTTTCTGTGGTTGTATAGTTCTTCTGTACACCATTTAGAATACGGCTGCCATAATAAATGACATGTAGTTGCTTGTTGTGCCTCTGTCCCAATACTGCACCAATGGCATGATCACTGGCATCACACATTAGTTCGAATGGCAGTGTCCAGTCTGGTGCAGAGATAACTGGTGCTGTGACCAGCTTAGCTTTCAGAAGGTCAAACGCCTGCAGACACTCCTTATCAAAGATAAATGGCGTGTCTGCAGCTAGCAGATTACTCAGAGGTTTTGTAATTTTTGAAAAATCCTTTATAAACCTTCTGTAGAATCCTGCATGCCCCAGAAAACTTCTAATTGCCTTAACATTGGTAGGTAGTGGTAATTTTTCAATTACTTCAACTTTAGCTTGATCCACCTCTATTCCCTTGTTTGAAATTTTATGCCCAAGGACAATCCCTTCAGTCACCATAAAGTGACATTTTTCCCACTTTAAAACTAGGTTGGTCTCTTAGCATCTTTTCAGAACAAGTGCTAGATGGTTAAGGCAGGAGCTGAATGAGTCTCCAAATACTGAAAAGTCATCCATGAAGACTTCTAGAAATTTCTCTACCATATCTAAGAAGATAGAGAGCATGCACCTCTGAAAGGTTGCAGGTGCATTACACAGACCAAAAGGCATCCTTCTATAGGCAAACACTCCAGAAGGACATGTGAATGCTATTTTCTCTTGGTCCTGAGGATCTACTGCAATTTGGTTGTAACCTGA
>NC_029780.3:92179089-92180312 GCF_000817695.3 Arachis duranensis
AATGCCCTTAAGATCACTTATGGACCATCCAAGAGCTGTCTTGTGTGTCCTTAGTACTTGAATTAGTGCTTCCTCTTCCTGTGGATTTAAAGCAGAGCTTATGATCACTGGAAAAGTGTCACCTTCTCCCAGAAATGCATATTTCAGCGATGGTGGTAGTGGCTTGAGCACGGGTTTAGGAGGCTTATCCTCTTCCTGAGGAATTTTCAGAATTTCTTTTATTTCCTTTAGCTCCTCCAGATCAGGCTGAACATCTTTAAAGATGTCTTCTAGCTCTGATTCGAGACTTTCAGTCATATTGACCTCCTCTACCAAAGAGTCAATAATATCAGTGCTCATGCAGTCATTTGATGTGTCTGGATGCTGCATAGCTTTGACAACATTCAACTTGAACTCATCCTCATTGACTCTCAGGGTTAATCCCCTTTTTGGACGTTGGTGCACGAAATTGCAATCACACTTTTGCAATTCCGCACAACTAACCAGCAAGTGCACTGGGTCGTCCAAGTAATACCTTACGTGAGTAAGGGTCGATCCCACGGAGATTGTCGGCTTGAAGCAAGCTATGGTTATCTTGTAACTCTTAGTCAGGATATCAATAATTATCAGGGTTGATTGTGCAAATTAAAAGAACATGAAATAAGTACTTGTTTTGCAGTAATGAGGAACAGGTTGAGGTTTTGGAGATGCTCAATCTTCTGAATCTCTACTTTTCTACTGTCTTCTTCTTCAAGCACGCAAGGCTCCTTCCATGGCAAGCTGTATGTAGGGTTTCACTGTTGTCAATGGCTACCTCCCATCCTCTCAGTGAAAATGTTCAACGCACCCTGTCACGGCACGGCTAATCATCTATCGGTTCTCAATCGGGTTGGAATAGAATCCAGTGATTCTTTAATGTCTGTCACTAACGCCCAGCCTTCAGGAGTTTGAAGCTCGTCACAGTCATTCAATCCTTGAATCCTACTCAGAATACCACAGACAAGGTTTAGACCTTCTGGATTCTCTTGAATGCCGCCGTCAATTCTAGCTTATACCACGAAGATTCTGATTAAGGAATCAAAGAGATATCTACTCAATCTAAGGTAGAACAGAGGTGGTTGTCAGGCACACGTTCATAGTTGAGAATGATGATGAGTGTCACAGATCATCACATTCATCAGGTTTAAGAACAGGTGATATCTTAGAATGGAAGCAAGCATGATTGAATGAAAAACAGTAGTAAT
>NC_029780.3:92180765-92182250 GCF_000817695.3 Arachis duranensis
ACAAACTCATAGTAAAGTCCAGAAAAGTGAATTTTAAATAAAAACTAATAAAAATATAACAAAAACTAATTAAAATATACTAAAAACATACTAAAAACAATGCCAAAAAGCGTATGTATTATCCGCTCATCAGACGTCAATGAGGGTTCGTCCAGTTGCTAGGAAAGGTCTTCCTAGAATGAGAGTTGCACTCTTGTGCTCCTCCATTTCCAACACTACAAAGTCAGTGGGAAAGGCAAATGGCCCAACTTTGACAATCATGTCCTCAATTATGCCTGATGGATATTTAATGGAGCCATCAGCAAGTTGGAGGCATAGTCGGGTTGGTTTGACTTCTTCAGTCAAGCCAAGCTTTCTGATAGTGGATGCAGGTATTAGGTTGATACTTGCCCCAAGATCAGATAGAGCTTTCTTGGTACAAGTACCCTCTAATGTGCATGGTATCATAAAGCTTCCAGGATCTTTAAGCTTCTCTGGTAAGCTCTTTAATATGACTGCACTGCATTTTTCAGTGAGAAAAACTTTTTCAGTTTCTCTCCAATCCTTCTTATGACTTAAGATCTATTTCATGAACTTAGCATAAGAAGGTATTTGCTCAAGTGCTTCTGCAAATGGAATCTTTATTTTAAGAGTCCTGTGATAGTCTGCAAAGCGGGCAAATTTCTTATCCTGTTCCGCTTGGCGGAGTTTCTGAGGATAAGGCATCTTGGCTTTATACTCTTCAACCTTAGTTGCTGCAGGTTTATTTCCTACAGAAGTGGTTGGAGAAGCCTTCTTAGAGGGGTTACTATCAGCACTCTCAGGTGTCTGATTCCTCATTGGCATTTGAACGCCAGGATTGGGTGAGGAATGGGCGTTTAATGCCAACTTCCCCCCTTGCTAGCGTTTGAACACCAGAACTGGGCAGGAAATGGGCGTTTAACGCCAACTTTTCCCCCTTTCTGGCGTGTGAATGCCAGAAGTATTCCTCTCTGGGCTCTTACTGTCCTCAGAGGGATTTTGGACAGTGATTTGGTTATCCTCTATCAGTTGTTCCTTTCTTAGCTTTCTACTGCTTTGAGTTGATACATTCAATGTTTTCCCACTCCTTAATTTAACAGCTTGGCATTCTTCTGTTATCTATTTGGATAGTTGTTGTCTTGTCTGATTTAATTGTGCTTCCATATTCTTGTTAGCAATTTTAGTTTCTTGGAGCATCTCTTTAAATTCTGCTAACTGCTTTGTCATCATGAGTAATTGCTTATTAAGCTCAACCATCTGTTCTTGAGGGTTAGGATCAGCAGTTACTGCCATAGCTTCTTCTTTTATAGAGGACTCACTGCTTGAGTATAAATGTTGATTTCTAGCAACTGTATCTATGAGCTCTTGAGCCTCTTCAATCGTCTTCTGCATGTGTATAGATCCACCAGCTGAGTGGTCTAAAGACATCTGAGCTTTTTCTGTGAGCCCATAATAGAAGATGTCTAACTGTACCCACTCTGAAAA
>NC_029780.3:92182355-92184160 GCF_000817695.3 Arachis duranensis
TTGTTTAAAGCCTTGGATGTCCAGCCTTAGCTGTGTCATCCTTTTTGGAGGGTAAAATTGATTCAGGAATTTGTCTGATAACTGTCTCCATGTTTTTATGCTTGCTGTAGGTTGGTTATTTAACCACCTCTTAGCTTGATCTTTTACAGCAAATGGAAACAGTAATAATCTGTAGACATCCTGATCCACCTCTTTATCATGTACTGTGTCAGTAATTTGTAAGAACTGTGCCAGAAACTCAGTAGGTTCTTCCTGTGGAAGACCGGAATACTGGCAGTTTTGCTACACCATGATAATGAGTTGAGGGTTTAGCTCAAAGCTGCTTGCTTTAATGGGAGGTATACAGATGCTACTCCCATATGCAGCTATGATGGGGTTAGCATATGACCCCAGAGTCCTTCTGGACTGCTCAATTCCACTTAGGCCCATGATGGAGAAAGGGAAATGATATGGATTCACAAGTAAAGTATAGAATATTTTTTTTATTAAAAGTAACTGAAAATAATAAAATAAAATAAACGAAAAATAAAATAAAAATTAGAAAACCAGAAGAAAATAAAATCAAAGCAAATTGAAAACTAATTTAATTAATTAATTAAAAAGATTCTGGAATTAGCAATTAAGAAAATATGATTGAAAATTATTTTGAAAAAGTTATGATTGAGAAGATATGATTGCAATAAAAAGATATGATTAAAGAAATTAAAAAGATTTGATTTTTGAAAAAGATTTGAAGAAGAATCAATTTTTTAAAATTAGAATTTTGACTTGACTAAAAAAAAGATATGATTTTGAAAATATTTGACTAATTTAAAGCAAAATTTCGAAATTTATGAGTAAAAAAAGGAAAGGATATTTTTTTATTTTTGAATTTTAGTGAGGAAAGAGAAAAACAACAAAATGACACTAAACTTAGAAATTTTAGATCAAAACAAAGGGAACATGCGAATTCGAAAAATTAAAAGAGAATAAAAGCATGCAATTGACACCAAACTTAAAATATGAAACTAAACTCAAATAAAAGACTCTAAACCAACAAAAATAAAATATTCCTAATCTAAGCAACAAGATAGACCGTTAGTTGTCCAAACTCGAACAATCCCCTGCAACGGCGCCAAAAACTTGGTGCACGAAATTGCAATCACACTTTTGCAATTCCACACAACTAACCAGCAAGTGCACTGGGTCGTCCAAGTAATACCTTACGTGAGTAAGGGTCGATCCCACGGAGATTGTCGGCTTGAAGCAAGCTATGGTTATCTTGTAAGTCTTAGTCAGGATATCAATAATTATCAGGTTTGACTGTGAAAAGTAGAAGAACATGAAATAAGTACTTGTTTTGCAGTAATGGAGAACAGGTTGAGGTTTTGGAGATGCTCTATCTTCTGAATCGCTGCTTTCCTACTGTCTTCTTCTTCATGCACGCAAGGCTTCTTCCATGGCAAGCTGTATGTAGGGTTTCACTGTTGTCAATGGCTACCTCCCATCCTCTCAGTGAAAATGTTCAACGCGCTCTGTCACAGCACGGCTAATCATCTGTCGGTTCTCAATTAGGTTGGAATAGAATCCAGTGATTCTTTTGCGTCTGTCACTAACGTCTAGCCTTCAGGAGTTTGAAGCTCGTCACAGTCATTCAATCCTTGAATCCTACTCAGAACACCACAGACAAGGTTTAGACCTTCTGGATTCTCTTGAATGCCGCCATCAGTTCTAGCTTATACCACGAAGATTCTGATTAAAGAATCCAAGAGATATCTACTCAATCTAAGGTAGAACAGAGGTGGTTGTCAGGCACACGTTCATAG
>NC_029780.3:92184285-92210227 GCF_000817695.3 Arachis duranensis
ATGATTGAATGAAAAACAGTAGTAATTGCATTAATCCATCAAGACACAGCAGAGCTCCTCACCCCCAACCATGGGGTTTAGAGACTCATGCTGTAGAAGATACAATGAGAAATGTGTAAAGTGTCATAAGGTACAGATACAATATCAAAAGGTCCTATTAATAGTGAACTAGTAACCTAGGGTATACAGAAATGAGTAAATGACGTAAAAATCCACTTCTGGGGTCCACTTGGTGTGTGCTTGGCCTGAGCATTGAAGCTTTCATGTGTAGAGACTTTTTCTGGAGTTAAACGCCAGCTTTTATGCCAGTTTGGGCGTTTAACTCCAATTTTTGTGCCAGTTCCGGCGTTAAACGCCGGAAATTCTGAAGCTGATTTGCAATGCCGGTTTGGGCCATCAAATCTTGGGCAAAGTATGGACTATTATACATTGCTGGAAAGCCCAGGATGTCTACTTTCCAACGCAATTGAGAGCGCGCCAATTGGGTCTCTGTAGCTCCAGAAAATCCACTTCGAGTGCAGGGAGGTCAGAATCCAACAGCATCTGCAGTCCTTTTCAGCCTCTAAATCAGATTTTTGCTCAGGTCCCTCAATTTCAGCCAGAAAATACCTGAAATCACAGAAAAACACACAAACTCAAAGTAAAGCCCAGAAAAGTGAATTTTAACTAAAAACTAATAAAAATATTACAAAAGCTAACTAAAATATACTAAAAACTTACTAAAAACAATGTCAAAAAGCGTATAAATTATCCACTCATCAATGATCACATGCATTAGTTAGAACAGAGATAGGAAGGTTCAGAGATGGAAACAGAATACTCTGGAATAAGTATCTTACTACCATTAAATGCCAGATTAAGAAGGCAGAGTGGGCATTCAACGCCCACCAGAAGCATCCAAACTAGCGTTGAACACCACACAGGGTGTCCTTGATGGGCATTCAACACCTAAGAAGACTAGAAAGTTGTCGTTGAATGCCAGCCAAGGAGCAGAGGCTTGGCATTCAACACCCAAAAGAAGCAAAAGACCTGGCATTAAATGCAAGGAAGGAGGTCCCTCCTAGGGCGTTCAACGCCCTGAATAGAGCAGAAAGCTGGCATTGAACACCAGCTACGGACTATGAGCTAGGCGTTCAACACCCATAAGGGGGGCAGGGAATTTGAATTCCCTAGTCTCTCAAGACCAGTGGGTCCAAAGCATCTTCACCTACCCCACCTTCTTCTCTCTTCTTTTTACACCTCTCCATATACTCTTCCCTATAAACCCTCAACCAATTATATTTATACCTCTTCCCCAAAACCATCATAACTCCCACCAACCCCCACCCACTAAAATTCAAACTTCCCACCCATACCCCCTAGTCATTCGAACCCCTACCCACAACCTCCCTATAAATACCTCCCTCATACTACTTATCCCACACACTACTCATACACCTTCAACCCTCCCTTGGCCGAATTGCTCTTCTCCCTCATCTATTTTCTTCTTCTTCTACTCCATTCTTCTCTTTTGTTTATTTTTGCTTGAGGACAAGCAAAGCTTTTAAGTTTGGTGTTGGAAAAGCCTTACTTTTTGCTTTCCATTCCCACTTATGGTGCCCAAGGTTAAACCCCTCAAGAAAGAGGAAAGGAAAGGTCATAGCCACCACCTCCGAATCTTGAAAGATAGATAGATTCATCACCAAAGATCATCAAGACCTCTTCTATGAAGTAGTGGTAAAGAAAAAGGTGATTCCTGAAGTTGGGAAATCCTAATAAATCCCATCTAAGAGGTTAGAATCTTAATGGTTCAAGAGTCCTATGCTAATGAATGGGTCACGAAAAACCATAACATTAGTGTGAACCCTCTCCTAAAAATTAGAGCACCATGGACCGAGAGAGAATCTTAGACTTTAGTCCGGAAAGTGTGAGGTTGGCGTTCAACTTGCCTTTGATGCAAGGAGACCCACATCCTTACACTAGAAGAGTCAATTTTGATCAAAAGCTGGATCAAGTGCTCTCAGACATATGTGTGGATGGAGCACAGTGGAAAAGGGATTCCCAATGGAAGCCTATCCAACTAAGAAGACTTGACCTCAAGCCCATAGTTAGAGGATAGTTGGAATTTATCCAACGCTCTATCACTCCTACTAGCAACCGGTCCGAGGTGACCATAGACCGAGCCATCATGATCCATTGCATCATGTCAGAGATGTGGTGGAAATGCATGAGGTGATACCTCAAGAGTTGTACAAAGTGGCGGACAAGCCCTCCACCCAAGCAAGGTTAGCTTTCCCTTATCTTATCTGTCACCTATGCAATTCAGCTGAAATTGTCATAGAAGGTGACATTCCAATTAAGGAGGATAAACCCATCACTAAAAGAAGGATGGAGCATACTAGAGAGCCGGCATATGAACCACAACATGAGCATGTAGAACCGGCTCAACATGAGATCCTTGAGATACCTCAAAGGATGTATTTTCCTCCTCAAAGCTATTAGGATCAATGGCATACTTCTATGGAAGAATTAAGCTCTAACATAAATCAGTTGAGGATGGAGCATCAAGAGCATTCCACCATCCTCAATGAAATTAGAGAAGATCAAAGAGCTATGAGGGAAGAACAACATAGACAAGGGCGTGACATTGAAGATATCAAATACTCTATTGGATTATCTAGAAGAAGTGGTAGCCGCTGTCATTAAGATGGTCACGTTCCATCACCCCTTGCTTTTATGTCATTTTTCTGTTTTCCATTATGTTTTGCTGTCTGTTCTCATGTTCTTATTGCATGATCATTTCTATCTATGTCTTAAATTTATAAAATATTCCAAATATCTCTCACCTTACTTAAAAGAAAATCTCATTTGAAAAAGAAAAATTAAGATGCATGAATCTTCGAGTTTATCTTAAGAATATTTCAATTATCTTGATGTTGTGGCATTGCTTTTGTTCTCTGAATGTATGAATGAACAGTTCATATTTGAAATTGGAATTAAAAATGTTGACTCTTGAAAGAATGATGAAAAAGGAGAAGTATTATTAGTAATTTGAGAAATCAAAAGAAATTGATTCTTGAAGCAAGAAAAAGTAGCAAAAAGCAAGATGCAATAAAAAGAAAAACAATTGCATGCGAAAAAAAGAAAGAAGCAATAGAAAAAGCCAATTGCTCTTTAACTCAAAAGGCAAGAGAAAAAAACCAATATCTCTTTAAACAAAAGGCAAGAGCATGGGTTGAAGGCTTTGAGTATCAATGATTAGGAGGGTCTAAAAGAAACAAAATCTGGCCTAAGCACTCCAAAGGAACAGTGTCCCTAACTATATACTTGTGGTGTGAAGGTGTCAAGTAAAAAAACTTGAGACTGAGCAGTTAAAGCCATGATCCAAAGTAAAAAAGTGTGCTTAAGAACTCTGGACACCTCTATCTGGGGATTCTAGCAAAGCTTAATCACAATCCGAAAGGGTTCACCCAGTTAAGTATCTGTGGCATTTATGTATTCAGGGGTAATACTGGAAAATAAAGTGCTTAGGGCCATGGCCAAGACTCTAAAAGTTGTGTTCAAGAATAAAAAAGAACTAAACTAGGAGAGTCAATAATATCATCTGGACTCTAAGTTCCTCAGGATGCCAACACTTCTGAACTTCAATGGATAGTGATAAGCAAAAACTATTCATAAGCAAAAAGCTACTAAGTCCCGCTCATCTAATTGAAACTGAACTTCATTGAAAACTCTGAGATTTATTGTATCTTACTCTTCTTTTTATCCTACTTTGTTTATAATTGCTTGGAGACAAGCAACAGTTTAAGTTTGGTATTGTGATGAGCGGATATTTTATACGCTTTTTGACATCATTTTCATATAGTTTTTGTTATGTTTTATTTAAGTTTTATTATATTTTCATAGGTTTTAGTGTAAAATTCACATTTTTAGATTCCACTATCAGTTGTTGTGTTTTATAGTGATTTCAGGTATTTTCTGGCTGAAATCTAAGAGTTTTGACAAAGTCTGATTCAGAGGCAAGGGAAGCGTAGCAGATGCTATCAGGATCTGACCTCCGTGCATTCAAATAGGCATTTCTGGAGCTACGAAAATCCAAATGGAGTGTTCTCAATGGCTATGGAAAGTTAACATTCAAGACTTTCCAGAAATATATAATAGTTTATACTTATCTTTGGAGATGAAGGCCTAAAACTGGCGTTCAATGCCAGTCATCTACCCCCTTTCTGGCGTTAGACGCCCAAAAGGGAGCAGCTGGCGTCCAACG
Organism: Arachis duranensis; assembly: GCF_000817695.3. NCBI lineage: Eukaryota > Viridiplantae > Streptophyta > Magnoliopsida > Fabales > Fabaceae > Arachis > Arachis duranensis. The sequence goes on from NC_029780.3 coordinate 92,188,532, forward strand.
TCTAAAAAGGTGTCCCAAGCAAGCGTTTAACACCCAAGGAGCCTACTGGCACGTGGAGACATCCTTAGCTCAGCCCAAACATTCACCAAGTGGGTCCCAGAAGTGAATTTTTGCACTACAAGCCTAAGCCTATCATATTTCTGTAATCCTTAGTTATTAGATTAGTATATATATGAGAAGATCACCCTTGTTTTAGGATCTTCGACCACCATAGAACATTATTTCATATTTTCAAGTTTCATTGTACAGTATGAGCCACTAAACCTCCTAGGTTAAGATTGGGAGCTCTGCTGAGTTTTATGGATTAATAAAAGTATTACTATTCTATTTCAATTCATGTTTGATTCTCTCCTAAGATTTATCTTCATTCTTCAACCTTATGAATGAGTTGAACCGTCACAATTTATCTCTATTCTATATGGGTTTAGTGAGCGTCTTTCATCGGATATTAATGAACTACTAGCTTGAGGATATGTCTCTTAGACGGCTAATCCACGACTTCATTGGGGACTTCTCGAGATATCAGTTCAGCCGAGGTATGGGGAGATTAGGGTCTTTGTGGTAAAGGCTAGAACCAAGGCGCATCATTCTCTTATTCGGAAGATTCGATCTTGTCTGTGGAATTTTGAGTAGGATCACCAAGGGGATGAACTGCAGGAGCTTCACCCTCATTTAGACTGGATGCGCACTAAACCTGGTATTCAGCCTAGAGGAAGATTGGCGGCCTCTCAACCGGCATTGATCATATACAGCCTGCTATAGAAGAAATCATTCACAGTTGGAGTAGACAGTAAGAAAGGATTGATCTAGAAGAACAAAGCATCTCTGTGGCCTTAACCATCTTCTTATCATTGAATTCACAACCACTGAGTAACGTTATCTTTATTTTACTTTTATGCTTTTAAACAACTAAACAACTTTTCTATCCACCTAACTAAGATTTACAAGATAACCACTGTTTGATCCAAGCCGACAATCCTCGTGGGATCGACCCTGACTCACCTCATGTATTACTTGGATGACCCAGTGCACTTGCTGGTTTCGTTGTGCGAAGTTAAATTCTGTGCACCGCATAAATATTCAAGTGCAAATGGTTAACCCAATGAAATAAAACATTGAAAGTGAGTGTGAAAACTCACATGTCCAGTGGTTCTGATTGAGAATGAGTTTGTTTCAGAAGAATAATGACTTGTCCTTTAGGATTATCATTTATTATTCCTTCCTGAACAGGAGCTGGTTCATTGAATGACTCCTCTTGTTTCGTGAATTTAAAATACACCGAAATCAGATCACAACTACACCACAAGCATTCAATAAAAATACAACTTTTGTTGCATGAGAACTTACATAGTTACAGTTTTTTCTATTTTTCTTGCATAAAATCTTAAAGGGATTTTTTTCTAAAAAAAATATATGAAATCAGAAGTAGAATATGGTAGCACAAGAATGAAAGAAATAGTAAGAAAAAATTAGATTTTATCAATTGGTTGATTTACACTGCTCTGATTGTTTGTTTGTGTTAGAAACACATCATCATTTTCACTTGCCAAATTTACATATGGCATTTTAAGGACAAAATAAATATTATTCAGTAAAACTAGAGTAATTACATTAGGTTTAGGGAAAATTTAGTACAGAAAGAACTTCAGACAATGAATCTTACGTTGGTGAAGGATTATAGTGAGCTTCCATGGAGTGAAGCCCAGTTTTTGGAATATCAATGGTTTTTTAACTGCATCCTAGAAAAGCAATCAATCATCAGGCAAAAAAACACAATAAACTTGCCAAAATCCACCGAAAATTGACTAGCATAGCATTTTACAATGATAATTTCTGAATCTTACTCATTATCAGATTCAGTTTCTTTTTGTGAAAATGAGTCCTCAACAACTTGTTTCCTTTTTTGGATTCAGTTTTGCAAAAGTGAACAATCCTCAGGCAAATAAACACATTAAAGATAGCATCATAATGATAGTTTTGGAATCTTACTCATTCTCGGATTCAGTTTCTTTTTTGAAAGATGAATCCTCGATAATTTGTTTCTTTTTTTTTTTGGATTGCATCCTTAAAAAGTAAATAATCATCAAAAAAATAAACACAATAAAATTGATAAAATAACCAAAAAATAATACTTACTTTTATGTAGTCTTGTGAATTTTTTTTCTTAAATCTTTATTTTCTTAATTTCTCACTTTCTTTAGACAATACATTCAAAAAATTATGTTAATAAATAAACTTTTGACAAAAAAGAAAAATATAGTATTTTCAATTATAGGTTTTGAATCTTAAACATTATCATATTCACTTTCTTTTTCGGAAGATGAATCCTCAATAACATGCTTTCTTTTCCTGGACTCCATCCTGAAAAAGAAAATAATTTTCAGGCAAGAAAACATAATAAAATGGTAAAAAATACACCGAAAAGAATACTTACTTCTTTGCCGTTCTTTTAAGTTTTTTTTGTGTCTCCTCCAAGTCATCTTTAGAATCGGACTTGGATTCAACAAGACTTTCACTCTCTAAAGAAATAGTCTTCTTCTTCTTTTTCTTCTTTCTTTTTTTCTTTTTTCCCTTCTTTTTCCCTTCCTTTAGTTGTTTTTTCAGCTGCGCCATTTTCACAATTCCTTAAAATAGAAAAAATATTTGTTTACACAATATATTTATAAGAAATACACCAAGAATAAAGAAAGAATTCTGTTAAGTTACCATCTCATCATTGATCTCAGCATTTATTCTTTGTGCCAGCAACTCCTTGGTCCAATGTTGGACCCACGATGATCCAAGAATTTCATCCATCGGGCTATATTTGTATGTTGATTCGTGAAAATATACAATTATTAGAGCCTAGAGGCAGCCATTAACAACATATTTCTTTTTCAACATGTGCTCTTTAATGTCCTTTATTAGGAAGTTGAGCACATGACTAACCCAATTCCATTGACGTATTGTGTCCACGTGAAGAATGGGTGGCATGTGAACCGAAAAAATTTTGTTTACCATTATCGGCAACAAGAAAGACATTTGAATATATAGGATGAATGTCCTCTTCAATTTCATCCGATTTTCCTCCTTATCGACATTCATCTTCATCATAGAGGTTCATAATTAGGACAAGGTCTTCCCTTGAAAGCTTCTAATAGCTTCCTTATTCTCCTTAGTAAGTTCTTGAAAGTTCATTTTTGCTGGATAGCGTGTCCTTGTAAAAGCGGCAAGAAATATTTCAATGACACATAAATAATTTGATAATACACTGAAATTTGATTCACAGAATATATTAGGAAATAGATTTTTATTAGCTATACTCAAGCCAAGGGCAGCTGCTATATTTTTTTGGGTGATGTTGATTATATCATACCATGTGTCTAGTCTGTTACGGGACAGATCAAATGAATATGTCCATTATTTCATAAGTGAGGGTTCAAATATAATTTTATAAAATATTGAGGTTAAGAATAGAATATTCAAGAGTTCATGATTTATAAAGTAATTAGTAGAAGTTTAAAAATAAGGTTTTATAAACTAGGTTTTAAAAAGAAGATTATAAATATTATTTTAAATGCTTTTTTTAATCGTTTATATTAAAATAAATTATTTTTATAATTAGTATTTATCAAAGATATTATCTCGTAAGAATATCATAATGTGTATTATTAATGAGAAAGCAAGCAAACAGAGCGATCTTAAAAGCTTTAGAAAACGCAGACTAAATTAAAGTACTTTATAATTATTTTTCATAAGACACTTAGGGTCTGGGCTGTAAGCTCCATGCAAATTCTCCTTTCCAAATTGCAACAAACACTACATAACATTTTTACACCAACCTAACACAGTTATTACCAAATAAAGCGTACAGTGAGAACAATAATACAAGAACACAAAATAAACTACAATATTATTACGTAGCATTTTGCGACCAGAATGAGAAAGAGAAAAGTGAGAAAATTGCAACATCAGTGAACATTTCAATAAGCTTTCGTCTCTTTTTGTCTGTGTTTATTGGTGAAGATTTCGACTTTAACTTTGAACTTTCTTGACTTTTCGCGATGATTTTGAGAGACTTTTGAGAAGTTTTGATCGTTGTTTGAATTTTGAGCATTGCAGTTTTGATCGAGGGAGAAGAATTATTTTTTATAATGAGATTCGCACTATTTGATATTCTTGGAAGCGCGTGTTTACACGCACTCTAACCTGAAGGTTGTTTTTGTTGAGTTTGGTCAATTTGTTTGCACTTGTTTGCTAAACAAAATTATACATATAACAAGTCTATAATATTTATTAGTTACTTTTATCGCATTTTAAATATTCCAAGAAGTTATTTATAGTTTCTTTCGAAGGCTAATTTTTTTAGTGGTATAAATTTTTTGATATAATTTTAAAAGTTTACCCTTAATTAGACCATAAAAGCAGTTAAGATATGTTTCAAGAATGATATTAAAAATTAACATTAAAAAATTTTATCTATTACCTATCTTTAGAATATACAGACAATTCGATTTGAATATATATGGAAAAAATTAGCAAAATATTTGTTCAGAAAAATGTATTAAATGTGAAGATAGAACAATAACTAGAAGAGAAAAGTAGAAAACTAATGAAGACTTTGAATAAAAATTAAAGTTATATTTAAGTGAACTTACTTTAGATAAATATATGATAAGATGTATTGGTATTATTTAGTTTGATTTATATACAAGACTGATCTCATTCAATAAAATAAGATTTTATTGTTATTTAATTGATTGTAGGAAAGTACGAGGAGTCAATAAAATATTTATATAATGTGTACAATGAAGATTTAAAGAGTATTAGAGATATAACCATTAGTGTTATTTTTTTCTATCAGTTGAAATTTTTGGGATGAGTGGTATCATAACATGGTATTAGAGCTCTAGATCCGAAAGGTCAAGAGTTCGATTTTTGGTAAATCCGAAAATCAATTTAAGTTTTTGAGAAGATGTTTATTATCTCTAGTACTCGGATGGTTATTCTAGATAGTATATGAATGTTTATTTTGTAACTCATATAATTCATTATACACATTGTACAAATAAATTATTGTCTCTTAGCGGGATCCTTAGTAAAATAAGACTTTATTGTATCTTTAAAAATAGAAGATAAAATGTATATATATAGTATAGACACACACGAAGTGAATGTTATATTCTGGCTCGTTTCCATAACTTGCAATGCAATTACAAAATTATTGTGTTATGAATATTGAAATTCTAGAAATAATTAATCAATAGGCATTCAGTGCAATGGTAACCGAGTTATAATCTAGCAAAGTCGTCCACTTCAAGTTCACTGTATTATGTTGTCTCTTATCAGGATAAAGTTATTGTTCACCAGCTGTGACTTAAATTAATTAACAACATTTTTCCATTACAAATACTATATGAGCAAATTAAATATACTATATGTATACGTATTTTGATTATTTTCCAACAAAGAATCATGTGGATGACTAACCGTGTAGTATATGATTGATTGACTAAGCATCATCATCTGCGGGAAATATAAAACTCAAGCAAAATAATAATAATAATAATAATAATAATAATAATAATAATAATAATAATTGGTCCGGCCATAATAAATTCAATATCATAAATCGGCTTTACTATTCATAACTCGGCATTTATCACATCATCAGCGTTACAGTTCGGCATTACAGTTATAACTCGGCACTGCAGGCACTACTTAATAATCAATATCATTTATTGAAATCTGACGTTACAGATCAGCTCAACGGACTACTTCACAAATGTGAAACATCCAACCTGACATTTACTCTTATTATTATTCTTTATTACAGACAATAAATACAGGAACGTAACCGATCTATACGCTGTCACCTATAAAAAGGTATGATCTTCTATTTTAAATGACACATTGAATTCTCAATACTAACTTAAGCTTCGGAGTGCCTTTGCAGGTACACTCCCCCCTGTTTCTTGCTCAAAGCTCTACGCAATTGGATATCCTCTTGGAGATAAGCTCGGGTTATCGCAAGCCTTGAAGGTCGGCCCCAAAAACAATAAGCTCGGCGTCGACTCCCAGAGGCTGAGCTCTCCCTCCAGGTATCCATATAAGAACAACAGGCGCCCACCGTGGGGCCGAGAATATAAACCTCTTTCTCTATATATTATCGGCCTCGAGGTTCCCGTCTTGAAGTCATAGCTGAACAACCTCCACCCTCGCCATCCGAATTGCTCCGGATGGTGACCGAGTTGCGGCAAGTCGTGGCTGAGGAGAACCAAAGAATGGCAAATCAAATCGCCAACTTGAATAACACTCGGACTGAAAATAATGACCGACAAGAACGGACAGAAGAAGCCAAGCAGCAGTCAGGGCCAACACATGTCTCAGACACTGCTCGACAGGAAGAGGAGCGGCCCGAACATAATGAGAATACTCAGAAAAACATCGAAAATGACGATCAGGAAAGCTCCCCTGGACCGTTCACGGCGGAGGTGATGAACTTCGTGCTGCCCCGAAGGTTTACTCTGCCGACCACCCTAACTCCATATGATGGGTTAGGTGATCCGAAGAAATACATCAAAAAATTCACCTCCATAATGATAGTAAACGGTGCATCTGATAAAGTTTTGTGTCGTTGTTTTCCATCTTATTTAGACGGTCCTGCACTTGATTGGTTTTGTTCTCTGCCTGCAGGTTCCATTTCTCGATTCCGAGACATATCAAAACCTTTTGAGGAGCACTTTGCTGGATCCGCCATCTACCTCCACGACTCCGATTACCTGAACACGGTCAAGCAGGGCCAGCACGAAAGCCTCAAGGACTACATGACACGCTTCACAAAGATAGCCATGGGCATACCAGACCTCCACCCCGAGGTAGAACTACACGCCATAAAAAGTGGACTAAGACCAGGAAAGTTCCAGGAAACTATTACTGTGGCCAAACCAAAAACAATGGCCGAATTCCGTGAAAAAGCTAAAGGACAGATTGACATCGAAGAACTCCGACAAGCTCGGAAAACAGAAAAGCCTCACTATAAAGACGACGACAAGCCACGGGACAACAAGAAGAATTTCAAACCAATCCCACGATATGAGACCTACACCAAATTCAACACCAAACGCGACGACATCATCAAGGAGATCTTGAATTCAAAGTTAATCAAGCTGCCACGAAAAGCTGGTAATTACCCAGATTCAAAAGGCACTGACCGATCAAAATACTGCTCTTTCCACCAAAAGCACGGACACAATACCGACGATTGCATCATCACTAAAGACCTGCTGGAGCGATTAGCTCGGCAAGGTCATCTGGACAAATTCATCAGCGGCCAAATGCATCGACGCGCACCCGCTCCGGGGGACCAGAGCTCGGCTACACAACATAACCGAGACAGAGACCACCCGAACAATAACCACCCCGAACTACCAACACGTACGATTAACTGTATTTCCGGAGGTTTCGCAGGTGGAGGAGCCACAAGTTCGGCAAGGAAAAGATCTTACCGAGCTATCCTTTCTATCAACGCCGATCAAAATCAACATCAGTCGCCACCTACATCTCCACAGATAACATTCCAGACGGCCGATCATAACAACAGCATAACAAATCTGGATGATCCAGTCGTAATCTCCCTACAGCTCGGAGATCTCCTCATTAAAAAGGTGTTGCTCGACCCAGGCAGCAGCGCCGACGTTCTCTTTTACTCGACTTTCTAGAAAATGAAACTGAGCGATAACATCATCCGACCTTCCACTGGTGACTTGGTAGGATTCTCAGGTGAGCGAGTCCCGGTTATGGGCTCTGTGTGGTTACAAACCACACTCGGTAAGTTCCCTTCATCGAAAACTTCAGACATTCAATACTTAGTTGTCGATTGCTTCAGTCCTTATAATATTATACTTGGCCGACCCTTCTTAAATAGGTTCGGCGCTATAGTATCTACAATTCATCTTTGCGTTAAGTTCCCTTTGCAGGACAACACAATTGCAACCATTCATAGTGATGCCCAAGAGGCCAGAGAGTGCTACAACAATAGCCTCAAAAGACCTCACCGTAACACTAAAGCCCAGGTCCACAATATCGGCAACACAAACAACCAACACATGATGGCCGACCTTGATCCTAGAGCTGGAACACTGGAAAGGCCGACTCCAACAGAAGACCTACATAAAATCTATTTCACAGAAAGCATGGATAAGTTCACAAACGTCGGATCAACGTTATCTTCAGAAGAAAAATCTTCGTTCCGAACATTCTTACAACAAAATGCCGACCTGTTTGCATGGACCCCAGCTGATATGCCAGGCATCGATCCATCCATCATATCACACAAGCTAGCATTAGATCCATCTATTCGGCCCGTTGCGCAGAAAAAGAGAAATGTCGGACACGATCGAAAGCAAGCCTCCCTAGACGAAACCAAGAAGCTCATCAGCGCGGGCTTCATCCGAGAAATCAGATTCACAACATGGCTGGCAAACGTTGTCATGGTTAAAAAACATAACGGTAAATGGCGCATGTGTGTTGATTTCATCGATCTCAACAAAGCATGCCCCAAAGATTCATACCCTTTACCCTCTATTGATTGTTTAGTTGATAATGCCTCTGGTTTTGAGAAACTCAGCTTTATGGATGCATATACTGGTTATAACCAGATCCAAATGCATCCATCCGATCAAAACAAGACAGCCTTTATCACTGAATATGGAAATTATTGTTATAAAGTCATGCCATTTGGCCTTAAGAATGCAGGTGCAACATATCAACGTCTGATGGACAAAGTCTTCGCCAAACAAATCGGCAAGAACATTGAGGTCTACGTTGACGATATGGTCGCCAAGACAAAGATCGGCAATAATCACCTTGAGGACCTCACAGAAATCTTCAGACAGCTAAGAAAATATAACATGCGGCTAAATCCCGAAAAGTGTGCATTCGGGGTTCAGAGCGGTAAATTCCTCGGCTTCATGCTCACTAGCCGAGGTATTGAGGCAAACCCTGAAAAATGCCGAGCTATTTTGGACATGACAAGCCCACGAACCCTCAAAGAAGTCCAGCGGTTGACAGGAAGACTTGCTGCACTTTCTAGATTCCTACCTTGCCTAGCTTCTAAATCCTCATGTTTTTTCCAAACTTTAAAAACAAAAAAAGCTTTCCAATGGACTGATGAATGTGAACAAGCATTTACAACTTTAAAAGAAACTCTTTCAAAACCACCAATTTTACACACACCCCTACAAGGGGAGCCATTATTCTTATATTTGTCTGTCACTAACTGGGCTATAAGCTCCGCTCTTGTTGCAGAAAGGGAGAAGAAACAGTTCCCAATCTACTTCACAAGCAAGACCTTACAAAACGCCGAGCTTCGATACCCAAGCATCAAGAAACTGGCACTATCCCTTGTCTTCTCAGCCAGGAGACTCCGGCCATACTTTCAGAGCCATGAGATCCATGTCAGAACAGATCAACCTTTGCGACAAGTTCTGCAGAAGCCTGAGCTAGCTGGCCGACTAGTAAAATGGTCGGTGGAGCTCTCAGAATTCGATATCAAATACGAGGGCCGAACATCCATCAAATCACAATTTTTGGCCGACTTTATCGCCGAGTTCTCAATACCCAATATAACTGAAGATTACATCGAATGGTCTTTATACGTCGACGGATCATCCAACCCACACGGGTGTGGGGCAGGTATTATACTTGATGATGGCCACGGCAATGTCATCGAACATTCCCTCAACTTCTCATTTAAAGCAAGCAACAATCAAAGTGAGTATGAAGCATTAATTGCCGGCCTTAGACTCGCAGCCGACCTTAACATCACCGAACTTAAGGTATATTGCGACTCTTTACTTGTCGTCCAACAGGTAAATAATCTATATCAGGTAAAGGACCCTTTGCTCTCAAAATATCTGGATGTTGTACACAATCTATTTTCAAAATTCTCCAAATACGAAATACACCACATCCCAAGGGAGAGTAATGGCCGAGCCGACATTCTGTCTAAACTCGCCAGCACCCAACCAAATAGATCCTCACTTTATCAATCAACACTACTTAAGCCGAGCATTGAACTAAGCCATGTCTTAAGTGTGACACAGGAAGCAGACTGGAGATCTCCATACATACAGTATCTCCAAACAGGAATCTTGCCAGGCGACGTCGGAAATACCCGACAATTCCGTCGACAGGCCTCCTTTTTCACAATTTATAATAATTGCCTATATAAACGAGGATTCTCTCGTCCACTGCTTAGATGTCTTTGCAGAACAGAAGCAGAGCTTGCGCTTGCTGAGGCACATGAAGGGATCTGTGGAACACACCTCGGAGCCCGAAGTCTGTATTCAAAAATCCTCAGAGCTGGATTATACTGGCCAACTATCAGGAAAGATTGTCACACAAAAGTAAAAAGCTGTAACAATTGCCAAAAACACAGCCCGATAACACATCTCCCGGCCGAACTCTTACACTGTTCTGAGGTTAGCTGGCCGTTCAACCGATGGGGGATTGATATCCTCGGACCTTTCCCCACAGCCGCAAGACAGGTAAAATTCCTTGTAGTAGCAATTGGTTATTTTTCCAAATGGATAGAAGCACAACCTCTAGCCAAAATTACATCACAGCAAATGCTTTCCTTTGTTTGGAAATATATTATCTGTCGATTCGGCCTTCCTCGGCACATTATCACTGATAATGGTCGCCAATTTGCCGATCAAAAATTCACATCCTTTTTGCAGAACTTAAAGATCAAATAGCACTTCTCATCAGTAGAGCACCCACAAACAAATGGGTTAGCCGAAGCCGCAAATAAAGTAATTTTACATGCTCTAAGGAAGAAACTGGACGATGCCAAAGGTCTATAGGTGGAGCTTATCCCAGAGATCATCTGGGGGTACAATACAACAACTCATTCAACTACAAAGGAGACACCTTTCCGCTTGGTCTACGGCTCAGACGCAATGATCCCTGTGGAGATCTCCCAATCCTCACTACGCACAGAATTGGCCGACCTAACTACCCAAGACCTAGCTCGGCAAACAGAACTTGATCTCATTGAAGAAATCTGATCATCCGCAGCAATAAAACATTTAGCAATGCAACAACACATTGCCCGTAGATATAACCAAAAACTACAACCAAGATCTTTCCAAGTCCACGACCTTGTGCTCAGGAAAACAGAACAAGCCAGGAAACCCACCGCACATGGCAAACTGGCAGCTAATTGGCAGGACCCTTACAGAATCACAGAAGTCATCGGCAATGGAGCATATCGCCTACAAACATTAGAGGGTAAAGATCTCCCTAACACTTGGAATGTATCTTCCTTAAAATTATACTACAGCTAATACCAGGGACAGGCAAGTACTCTTTTTCCTACTACCAAGATTTTTCCCACACGGGTTTTGCTTGGAGAGGTTTTAACGAGGCTAGCCTACCTGGGCCTTTAAATTCAAAGGTCTTAAATTAATAAATTACTTTATTCAGTCAACGTTACTTGCATCCTATACTTTTCAATTTCACAAAAGTCAAAAACCGATTTTAACCGCATCCAGATAAAATCATCAATAACAGATTTTCGTCTGACCCCCCTCGGACTCCTACCACGTATTCAGACAAAATCCGATCTAACTTGGAATCAGATCACTTCATCAGATAATATTCCGATCTAACTCGGATTCCGACCATATACTCAGACAAAATCCGATCTAACTCGGTTTCAGATCATTTACTCAGACAATATCCGATACAACTCGGATTCAGATCACTTAATCAGACAAAATCCGATTTAACTCGGAATCAAATCAGTTCATCAGATAACAATCCGATCTAATTCGGATCCCGACCATTTAATCAGACAAAAAACCGATTTAATTCGGAATCAGATCAAGCAATCAAATTGCAATCCGATCAAAATCGAACTCCGATCATTGAATCCTACAAGATCCGAATATTACTCGGAACCCATTAATTCCAGAAAGTATGAAGAACCTATCTCAGAAGCCAATTATGCCTAACTCAGCCAAATCAAAAACCCGATACCAGTCAAACTAACCTACCAAACAATCATTGCTAAATGACCATGACAGTTATTACCATCAGCATAACAACTTTTCATCCAGCAACAGCATCATATTATCATAAAAGTTTTCCTCTACAAAAGTAGCAACATATAGGCTACAATAGCAAAACACAAACTACAAATGTCCATAATTTGACATATCAAAAGCTCAACTCAGGAGCAAAACAACCCTAAAGACAAACAACCAGAATTACACATTCTCATCTCCCTGCTCTGCAGCACCATCATCCTCAATCATAACACCATCCTGTACTATCTTGCCCGGATCCATAGACGATAAATCAACCTCGGGAGCCAGAAACCTCGCCTGAAGAACAACCCTCTCAAAACCTTCAAGGAAGGAGTCCAGAATCTCTCCTTGCTTATTCTTCTCCAACTCCTTCATCTGCGCAGTAACCTCAATCATACGGGCACTCAAAGAAGATAAGTCAGCTTCTTTCTTCTTTAAATCTTCAACATCCTTAGCATAGCTCTCCTTCACCTCCTTCAACTGTTTCTCAACCTCAACCAACTTCATCTCAAGTTCAGTAACCTTAGCAACTTTTACAGCCAATTCCTCCTTCAAACTCGGATCATCCATCTTTTCAACCACCTTGCGATGAATTTTCTCACGACTGCGCCCCAAACTCGCAAGTCGCAAACCCACCACCTGAAAGAGTAACAGATTAATACCCCAAAACAAACACCCGAAAAACACTTTCAAATCAAAAACAAAACTTACCTGCATATACTGATCAATCACCACATCCCCTACCTCTTCCGCCAAACTAACATCAGATGGGGTTTGGCATACCTCATCCACGGTAATCATGAAAGGATGATCTTTTCCCCAAAGCGATAACCCCTCACTCCGATCAACAAAACCATGCAACTTTTCCTAGTTCTCACAAAACCTATGAATATCTTCCATTGGAACATCGTCCTTCTCATCACCAGAAACATCGGACAAATCCACCACATCAGCCTTCCTCTTCTTAACAATAACTTTCCTCCTCCCACGTTTTGGTTGCTCAACCTCGCCAACACCAACCTTCTCTGCTTTGGACGAAGATACCTCTTTATCCAAACCCTTGCTCTTCACACGAGACCTCAAACTCGCCGCAGATACACCTGGATACTTGCCACCTGAAAAGCATGAAACAGAAAACCTAATCAGAAATATCAGACATAATACAACATCCACAGTCCAAGATCTTACCCAAATATTCCACAACAGCAGCCTTATTCTCCTCCCATTGTAGCAGATCATGAACAGAAATCAAATCTCGCCGATCAATAAACTCGGTCAAAAACTCAATAATGCACTCATCCTTCGGACTTATAGATTCAGGACCCAAAATGTTCTGAGGCTCGGAACACCACCAGAGAGGAAATATCTCCCCTAAATGCTCGTCAACATAAAAGGGAAAGTCATCTTCACAACTACTTACCTTAAGGTACATTTCCTTAAAATTCTTAAAAGATGATTTGTATAGCTTGAACACAGCAAAACCAGGAGAGCTATTCAAATTTACCCAACCACCTTTCCAAACTCCCTTAGCCTGGAACAGTGAAAAGAATAATTCAACTGACGGATTTTCCTCCAAGAATTCCATCAGAATCTCAAACGCCCGAAGGAAAGCCCAGCCATTAGGATGAAGTTGTGAAGGCGCACAGTTTAACTGCCTCAGCACCTTACACTCAAACTCACTGAAAGGGATTCTCACCCTCAATTCTTCCAAAACGGAACTATACATAAAGAAATGCTCACAACCCTCCCCTCTATGAAAAACCCTATCATCCACAGTACAGGGTAACAGTTCCAATCGAACCCCAGAGTTAGCCCTAACAACCCTCCGCTTATCTATCTGATTCACAGCACCAACATCCAGAAACAAAGAAACACGATCTTTCACATCACCATTTACCCAATCATAAGACCAATCTATCTCCCCTCTTGTTTCTTTCTCATAACCCATTGAAAAATCAAAAGCAGAAAACAAGAAGAAGAGGCAAACGGTTACACAGAAAAAACAGAAAAGAAGAAGAAGAGACACGTGGTTACACAGAGAAAGCAAAATAGTCACAAAGTAACTAACCTCTCTTACTCATTGTTTATATGATAACACTTGAGGAAAATAAAGCAGCAAGCATGCAACCTTTCAGTTTTCCCACAACTTTAAATTAACCCACTTTAAACCAAATACTTTCCCTTCCCATCAAATCCAGCGTCTCGGACCCTAAACACTAACCTTGGAAACAAGCAAAATTAATACCCCACTTAATTGTTTCTCTTTCCTACTCACGCATGCTTAGCCTCAGTAACTGTTCAATAAAGCATCTTGAACTGGGGGCTACCAGGTTAAACCACAAACCGAAAACAAAGTTAAACCACATGCCGAACTGATCAGCAACCGATTCACACGTCATTAAAAGCTCAACCTGCTTCATTAAACACTCTCCCAGGCTAAGCTTGGGGGCTGTGGTCCGGCCATAATAAATTCAATATCATAAATCGGCTTTACTATTCATAACTCGGCATTTATCACATCATCAGCGTTACAGTTCGGCATTACAGTTATAACTCGGCACTGCAGGCACTACTTAATAATCAATATCATTTATTGAAATCTGACGTTACAGATCAGCTCAACGGACTACTTCACAAATGTGAAACGTCCAACCTGACATTTACTCTTATTATTACTCTTTATTACAGACAATAAATACAGGAACGTAACTGATCTATACGCTGTCACCTATAAAAAGGTATGATCTTCTATTTTAAAGGACACATTGAATTCTCAATACTAACTTAAGCTTCGGAGTGCCTTTGCAGGTACACTCCCCCCTGTTTCTTGCTCAAAGCTCTACGCAATTGGATATCCTCTTGGAGATAAGCTCGGGTTATCGCAAGCCTTGAAGGTTGGCCCCAAAAACAATAAGCTCGGCGTCGACTCCCAGAGGCTGAGCTCTCCCTCCAGGTATCCATACAAGAACAATAATAATAATAATAATTTCAATATTTAATAAATATGAAACCTTCTAATCTATAAATAATTGGAAAGGAGTCTAGAAACTTGTCTTTTAAGCAAAAATTGTAGAGATGTAGGAGTCTACATGCAAAATTCATGCATTGTAATAAGATGACCAATTTCCATCTCTAATGCATTAATATTGTTCCGTATAGGTTGTCAGAATTATGTATTTGGACACCAAATTTGCTGAGATGTCAAGATCCTAAAGGATTTTTACTATAAAAAAATATTGATTACGGTCGAATTTATCAATGAAAAACAAAAAGAATTTGTTAGTAATTATAATATTGGCGGATGTTTCGACAATATAAATCTCACCAATAAATATTTATTGTAGGATTTTATTGTTCATTGGAAACTTGCAGCGAATGTAGCATTGGAATATGGTGGTTGATGGGTAAAAAAACTAATAAACGTTACCGGTGAAAAAAATTCGACGGTAACATTAGCGTCATAAGTTGATCCTTTACGCCACTTTACCGTTGGATTTTTCGATAGTAAATTTGATGAAAAATATTTTTTATTTTTTTAAAAAATATTTTGAATGATAGCTACAGTCAATAAATCCGTCGGTTGCATTAATATTTTTTTTTTCTAATCTATGATGGACTCTGATAGTTAATAATTAATAGTCAACTCTCAATTAACAATGAATAAATTAGTATTTTATCTGAAATAGTTATTTATATATGATGTAAAATATCAAATGTACAGAATGTAAACATGAAATGAAAGTTTGATAATGAAATACATAAGATAGAACTACATTGACATTAATCTTATTCAGATTCATTATTTTCTTCCTCTAGTTTATCATCCTCCTCTTCCGAAGTAATTTTCTAATCATTGAACTCGTCTTCTTCTTTTTCGTCTCCATCAACCCCGTCTTCTTCTTGAAGATCGTCGTCATCTAGTGGTAGTGTGTTGTCATGTACCCTAAGGTCAATGATGTCATCTACACTAAGGCAAATAGTATACTTGTCGTGCATTTTGAGGTAGAATAAAAGGATTATAGTACCTATATTTCATGGTTACATTTACTTCAATAATATTGTAGTCCTTTTGCTTTCGTGTTCCTTATCGCAAACTTGAATCATGCCATTGACGTTTAAACATGCACACTTTGTACGTAGTGTGACCAAAAGACACTAATTGAATTATGTTGTGCAACACACCATACCAATCAAAATGACTACCACTTGAATCCCCACAAACTTAGACCCCGGTGCTATCTATTTTCATTCCAACCGACCAATGTAAAGAATGGAACTGATATCCATTAACATTGTATATTGGGTAACTTGTGCCCTTATTTATCGACCCAACTAAGTGCAAATAGTTCCAAATCTGTTGTGTCAGCTAGATGCACTCTGACATATTCTCTAAACTAAGGAAAAATATTGTTCAGTGATGTATCAGGATTTGTTTCTTGGAATAACCTATAATACAATAGGATAAACAAGAAAATTTCAATGTAACAAAGTTTTGATTAGATGAGAAGATAGTATCTTACTAAATGCAATAGTTATGAAGACTTAAAAACTCACATCAAGTAGGGTGAAACCTGGTCATAGTTAAGCAACACATGCAGATGTGCGGCATCGATTTCCTTTCTCTAACCAATATTTACTACTGGCATCTATTGTAACTCCTTCCGGAACAAATATTGGATACGTTGGTCCACCTGACGAGGATTCTCTACTCTTGTCATTCCTTTCAACTCTTGTTCTACGTGACTCAACGTGAGGTTTAAAATAGAAGGAGAAAATTTGGATGTTTCTTTAGCTAGGAATGCTATGCAGATACTATCCTCGATTTGAGCTATGTTCTTCACGTACACAGAAAAGTCATTAATGGTCCACATCAACACAGCATACAGTTGGAAGTTTGTCTTGGTTAAAATATCATATGTTTCTACACCATTAACCCACAATTCAATCAATTCATCCACTAAACGTTGCAAAAAGACATCTATCTTGGCCTTTGGATTATTTGGACTAGGTATGCCACAAGTTAGGAACATGTATGGGTCCTTCATACACATTTCGAGAGGTAAGTTATAAAAAATCACCACTATAGACCAATAAGAGTACGTGTTACCGAAATTAGAATTTGGTGCAAATCCATCATAGCACAAAGCTAATCTAACGTTTCTAGGCTCGCTCACAAATGTAGGGCCCTAGCAAAGTCCATCCAAGCATCTCCATGTGACAAGTGCGTCATAAAACCATCATCTCTCTTGTTGTTACTATGCCAGGTCATGTGAGGGGCCAAACTCATCAACGCATATACAATCATTTTAGCCTAGGGATTAAGGGCAAATAGTACATCAATTTGTTTGGAATTCTCTTTAACTACCGTTTACCAATCCGTTCTCCCTTGACTTGAAATCTCGGTGCATCACAAAATCTACAAGCAGTTAGATCTACGTCCCCTTGTAATACAACATACAACTATTCAAACAACAATCATTTTTCACCGAATTTAGATCCAATTTCAAGACTAACTTCTTTGCTTCGTAATGGCTCCGAAGGATACCACTAGTCCCGACAGATACTAATTCGTTGTAAAGGGTGACCCACTTATCAAAAGACTCTTGGGTGTAATTTGATTCAGATTTAATAATCGTCATTCTAATATATGCAGACAAGTTCGAATGATTAGACCCCTCGTACAAGGGTTTTACGGCAGATTCTAACAGATGATAAAAGCTCTTTGCCTAAGGATTAGGCTGTTGTTCAACATCTTCCATATCAGTAACACATATTGCATCAAACAACAACTTGTTGTATTTCTATTGGTTACCCTATCAATTTATTTCTTCCATGTTTAGTTCTCTAACCACCCGAACCCTCGTTAATCGACCCCTAGACATATTGAAATTTGAGGCAGACTGGTTAATTCCTTACTCATCAACTTCTTCGTGTTCTGTCCACATCCAATACCCATCCTTGAACCCATTAGGTAGAGGTGAAGTCTTATATCTGAAGGTCCTAACCACTTAGTCAGCTGACACGTATACTAGAGACACCTAGATACCCCCCTTAAGACCTAAATGGTTTCATATTGAAGACATACGCAACAAACACGTCAATCCCTTCAAAGAATTCAAGTTTAAAACCAACCCCCTCCCCACCTCCCGCGCGCGCACGCGCGCGTCAACAATGACTTGGAATCATCTTGCAACAAACACACCTTAGAATTCATCTAACAAGACAACGTATTGAAATTTTTAGAAAATTCGGCAAGTTGTATCCTATAATTAGAATCTCTAAAATTGATTATCATTTTCTCACAAACTAAACATGTTTAAACAATTTAAACGAAATTTCGGTAGAACGTTCCCTTAATTCAGAGACATCCACCAAATAAATTTAACAGTTTTCAACGAAAAAATAGCTGCAGGCATAAATTAGAACAAACACGAATCTAATAACACATCAAATCCTAACCATTCTTGTGCACAACCCCTTATAACTCCACAATTTTCTAGCAAACAAGGGTTTCGAGAAGGCGCCTCTACGCGACCTTCTCCCACTTCCGTCTGGTGCGGATTTTAGGAATATCCACAATTGAATCGGCAAGTGCACCGGATCGTCCAAGTAATACCTCAGGTGAGTGAGGGTCAATCCCATGAGGATTGATGGACTAAGCAACAATGGTCAAATAATTGGTTTAGTTAGGCAGACAGAAAAGTTTGTTTGGTGATTTGAAATCACATTAAATGGTAATTCAGGAGTAAAGAAAGCAAACAACAAAATTCGTGAGAAATCAATAAGAGAAAACAGTTAAGGTAACGGAGATGATTATTCTTCCGGATTAAGTTTTCTTACCAACTATTATAATCATGCAAGATTCATTTCATGGCAAATTGTAATTGACTAAACTCTAATGTCTTAATGATCTAGTCTCCTCTAACATTCATCAACCGACAATGTCTTGGTGACTTGATTTCGATTAGAGGGTTACGTTCATATCTAGTTTCTGGCCACAAAAATCCTAATTACCCAAAGCTAAGAGGATTATATGTCATGTATCACAATTAGTTCGAGTAATTAGCAATTTAGGAGAAATTTACTTTCAAGTTGTTGTTCAGGTGAGATCCTCTTTTAAGGGTCACAAGAACGCAAATAGAATAAGGGTCAGACTTTCGTTCCATCCAGATTCATAAAATGAAGAACAAAAGTAATCCTTGAAACCGAATCAATACATTAATTAAAATAGAAAAGCAATAATCTTAATGCATAGAAATAAGCAGAGCTCCTAACCTTAACCAAGGAGGTTTAGTGGCTCATGACTTACAGAGAAAACAAGGATTCTGAAAAGTGAAACGTGCGGAAATCATAGGGTTTTTTCTGAAGGGTGAATTTTTTCCCTTTTATATCTAACCTAATTTGATTTGAAACTAAAATAAAATAATAAATTCTAAAACTAAAAGATATTGTTTGTAAATAAAAATTACAAAAATAAAAGTTAGCTAATAAAAGCTAAATCTAACTAGAAATGCTCTAAAAGTGCAAGTGTGGTCTGGATGCCTAGCGCTAAACACTGGTTAGGCGTTTAGCGCCCCCAATGGGCAGAAGCATTT
Source organism: Arachis duranensis (assembly GCF_000817695.3). Taxonomy (NCBI): domain Eukaryota; kingdom Viridiplantae; phylum Streptophyta; class Magnoliopsida; order Fabales; family Fabaceae; genus Arachis; species Arachis duranensis. The sequence continues at coordinate 92,208,201 of NC_029780.3, forward strand.
CTAATTGAGGGGTGTCGCTGGCACTAAATGCTAGATGGGCATTTAACGCCCAGAGAGGACAGCTTCAATTTTTCTTCTTTTAGCACAAAACTCTGTCAAATTACTCCGAATTTCACCTGAAATAAATAAAAATACTAAAACACTCAAAGTAGCATTCAAAGAGGATTTTTGTACTAAAATATAATTGATAAACCACTATTTTATGGTTTATATTGTGTTTTATTGAGTGGTTTTATCAAGCTTTTCACCCACTTATTCATATGATTTGCATGTATTTAAAAATCCTTCCTATAAATATCCTATAATTAATAACTTGCTTCCTAAGGACCTTTTTGTTGTATATTTTTATCTTCCTTCGTACCATTCGATGCCATGATCTGAATGTTAAGTGTTTTAGGCTTCATAGGGCAGGAATGGCGTAAGGAATGAAGAGGAAGCATGCAAAAATGGAAGGAACACAAGGAATCGAGGAGATGACCAGCGAGAAGTCACGCGGTCGCATGGCTCACGCGACCGCGCAAAATAGAAGGAATTACCGTGACGCGCTCGCGTGCTTGACGCGACCGCGTGGATTGGAAGCTGCATGAATGACGCGAAAGCGTGGACGACGCGCACGCGTGGTACGAGAAATGCTGAGTGACGCGAACGCGTGGACGACGCGGACACGTGACGAGCGCGATCCGTAGAATTACAGAAGTAACTGGCACAGATTCTGGGCTGCATTTCAACCCAGTTTTCGGCCCAGAAACACAGATTAAAGTCCGGAAATATGCAGAGACTCAGGACATCAATTCAGATCAGATCATAATTCACTTTTCATAGTTTTAGATGTAGTTTTTAGAGAGAGAGGTTCTCTCCTCTCTCTTATGATTAGGATTAGAATTAGGATTTTTAGAAATTAGGGTTTATTATTATTTTAACTTACAATCTCTTCTGAGTTCCAGGTTTATTATTCCTTTTATTTATTTTTCCAATTTAATTTATGAACTTTTTCATGTCAAATTTGAATTTATGTTTAAACGTAATTTGATTGCCTTCTTCTATTTATGTTATTGATGCTTTTAATTTAATTTAGATTTTTCCCTTTTGGCTTTGGTTGAGTCATTGGAGACTGGTGGACGAAATTGTGATCACTTGTATGTATTTATAAAAGATGTATACTCTGAGGGCATTGTTTATTTTCTTCACAATCTCGTTCAACTAACCAGCAAGTGTACTGGGTCGTCCAAGTAATAACCTTACGTGAGTAAGGGTCGAATCCACAGAGATTGTTGGTATGAAGCAAGCTATGGTCACCTTGCAAATCTCAGTCAGGCAGAAAAAAGAGGAATTGTAATTATAATAATTAAAAAGGAATAATAAAAGGGATAGAACACTTATGCAGATTCATTGGTGGGAATTTCAGATAAGCGGATGGAGATGCTGTAGAGCTCTTGGACGCCTGCTCTCCTACTCCTTCTACTCAATCCTTCTTACTCCTTTCCATGGCAAGCTTTGTATAGGGGTTCACCATCAACTGTGGCTACTTTCATTCCTCACGGGGAAATAACCTGTGCGGCTGTCACTCGCACAGCTAACCAGTCTGGAGGCATCACCCATGGCTGATGGCTACATCCCATCCTCGCAGTGAAAACTATGCTAACGCACTCTGTCACAGTACGGCTAATCACCGGTTGGTTCCCGCTCCTACTGGAATAGAATCCCTCTTTTGCGTCTGTCACCAACGCCCAGCAGGTTAAAGTTTGAAGCACGTCACGATCATTCATTACCGGAATCCTACTCGGAACACCACAGACAAGGTTGGACTTTCCGGATCCAGATGAATGCCGCCAACTATCTAACTTATACCACGAAGATTCTGTTGGGGAATCTAAGAGATACACATTCAAGCTCTGTTGCATGTAGAACGGAAGTGGTTGTCAATCACTCGCGTTCATAAGTGAGAATAATAATGAGGGTAATCTGACTCATAACATTCATCATGATCTTGGGTACGAATGAATATCTTGGAATAAGAATAAAAGAGA
>NC_029780.3:92212407-92212789 GCF_000817695.3 Arachis duranensis
ACCCGATCCATAGTAACTTCAGATCGGTTGCTTGTAGGGATGATGGATCTTTGGATGAACTCCAGCCATCCTCTAGCTACAGGCTTGAGGTCCAGTCTTCTTAGTTGGACTGGTTTGCCTTTGGAGTCTACTCTCCATTGGGCGCCTTCCACACAAATGTCCATTAGGACTTGGTCCAACCTTTGATTGAAGTTGACCCTTCTTGTGTAAGGGCGTTCATCACCTTGCATCATGGGTAGATGAAACGCCAACCTCACATTTTTCGGACTGAAATCTAAGTATTTCCCCCGAACCATTGTGAGATAGCTCTTTGGATTCGGGTTCATACTTTGATCATGGTTCCTTGTGATCCATGCATTAGCATAGAACTCTTGAACCATCA
>NC_029780.3:92218975-92265581 GCF_000817695.3 Arachis duranensis
AAGTTACGTCGTCATTCTTCGAATAAAGTATGGACTATTATATATTGCTGGAAAGCCCTGGATGTCTACTTTCCAACGCCGTTGAGAGCGCGCCAATTGGAGTTCTGTAGCTCCAGAAAATCCATTTCGAGTGCAGGGAGGTCAGAATCCAACAGCATCAGCAGTCCTTTTGTCAGCCTTCTTCAGAGTTTAGCTCAAATCCCTCAATTTCAGTCAGAATTTATCTGAAATCACAGAAAAGCACACAAACTCATAGTAAAGTCCAGAAATGTGAATTTAACATAAAAACTAATGAAAACATCCCTAAAAGTAGCTTAAACTTACTAAAAACTATATGAAAACAATGCCAAAAAGCGTATAAATTATCCGCTCATCAGAGACACTTGAGTTATCAAACTCATTGTTGATTGAAAATTGGAATTCTTCGAGAATTAACTCGAGTTCCAATAACTCTAGTCTTTCTCAAGGAAAGACTAGGACCTGAGGAATCAAAGTTAATTCATTCACTTAACTTACCTTCATAGTTAGAGGTTAACCAAGTGGGATTAAAATCCAATTCTCATCATAATTGATAAGGATAACTAGGATAGGACTTCCAGTTCTCATACCTTGCCAAGAGCTTTACTATTTATTATTTTAACGACTTGTTATTTTACATTTCTTGTTCAACCCTTTTAAAACCCTAAAATATACCTTTGCATAACCAATAATAAGAACACCTCCCTACAATTCCTTGAGAAGACGACCCGTGGTTTAAATACTTCGGTTATCAATTCCAAAGGGGTTTGTTAATTGTGACAACCAAAACTTTTGTAAGAAAGGTTGATTGCTTGGTTTAGAAACTAACTTGCAACGAGAATTTATTATAACTTCTAAACCATCAATCTTCCGTTCTTCAAAATGGCGCCGTTGCCGGGGAATTGCAAACGTGTGCCTTATTATTGGTTATTGTAAATATTTTTCAAAAAATAATTTAGATTTTAAAATTTTTTATCTTATCTTATCTTATTTTTCAAAATTCAAATCTTTTTAAAAAAAATCATATCTTTTTCAAAATCTTATCTTATCTTTTTTCAAAAATCATATCTTTTTCTAAATATTTTCTTTTTGTTAGTTTTTGTTCTCATTTTCTCCTACTGCTATGAACTCTCACCCCTTTGGCTATGAGTCTGGTTACAACTATGTTGCAGGAAGAAGAAGCTATAACATGAATATGCATCAAGGTCAAAGCAATCAAAGATGGACGGAGTCAAGAGGAGCTGATCAACCCTTTAGGCGACAACACCTTCCAAGATATCATGGACGAAGACCATTCTATAATGCATACCAAGATGATAGGTATGGTGGACCTCCTTGTAGTCACCAACAAGCCCCATCATATGCCAATGAACCACCTCCTCAACATAGCTTTGAACCACCACACTCACAAGTCCATTTCCATCATTCACCTCCAGATGACCCTAACCCTTATCCACCACACCAACCACCATATGATCCATATATAGAACCACCCCAATTCTAACCTAGTTACTCCCAAGGACCACCACCTCCATATGCACCATGTCCATATCCATCGACCCAAGACTCACAGGCTCATCTCAAGGAAACAGTAGATCAGTTTCATGCAACCCTTCGCCAACTGGATCAAGGATAAATCAATTACCTTCCAGACGTTTGGACACTCAAGGAACCCCCATGACTTCATGTGGAGAATCTAATGAAAAACGTAGCATGAAGAAGATACTAGAAACTCCAGTGGACAGTAAGGATCATGACTTTGTACTGGAACAAGTGGAGGAAGCCGGAATTATTGACGAAGAAGAAGTGGTCGAAGACTTAGGAGATGCTGAGCCTCTATTGGGAAGTCCATTCATAGAGCCTCCTTCCAAGGTGTTTGATGTTGATGTTGAGGAGGGTGTACAACCTCCAAAGCATATCATGGTTGAAGACTTTGAAGGGGATGATCAAGAGATGGATTCAACCATTAATAAATTCTTATCTACATTTGAATCCTCTCCCATTGGACTTGACATGGAGATTAAAGAAGAAGAAGCACAACCTCCCACGCCCTTGGTGCACAATGAAGAAGAAATTGAATCAGAAGAAAGCTACCAAGAGGAAAAGGTTGAAATTGAAGAAGCTTGCAAGGAGGTGGAAGAGGTCAAAGAAGAGCACAAGAGAGTGGAGCTTGCAAGTTCATTAGAAACCCCTCCCCCTAAGTTGCCATCATCCTTCACAACATTCAAGTGGGTAAAATTCATATCCCTTAGCTTTCTAATTCCACTTGAATATGGGCTACTAGAGACGGATGGTCAGCTTAGAGCCCTTTGTGGCATTAAGCATAAGAGGGAGATGGTCAGTGGTAGAAGTTGTCAAGCAAGGTTCAACATGGTTGTATGCTCAAGGTTTAAATGCAAGGGTTGGTATAAAGCTCAACTGAATGGGTCTAGGAAGTTATTTGGCCGCTTTAGTGAGAATTCAGATTACTCACCACCCGACTGGAAAAATGCAGATCAAGACAAACATGGGTGTAAAAGTAGAGTTTGGGATCCTAGAATTTATTCTGACATTCAACACCCCGGGAGCCTGGAAACCCGTTTGAAACTGCTCAAAGGCTTTACATGCCTTGTTTGGGACCCCGGAGGATGCTGGCACTCCAAACATTGGTGGAGATTTCTGGACGAATTCAAGCACAAGCCACCATAACAGAAAGCTCATCAAATGTCCAACTTAAGGACTTTAACTAAAAGTGCTAGATGGGAGACAACCCACCATGGTATAATCGTTTCTTTTTCTGTTTTAATTTTAGTCTGTTTTTGAATTTTGATTGAACCTGGAATCATGCATAGTATTCATATTAAGCATTGCATTCTGCATTTTGCATTAAAAAAAATTTCACGTACGCGATGCGTAAGCGTCGCTGACGCGTACGCGTCACAAGTGCATTGGGAAGAAAATAAGATTGAACAGAGAGTCACGCGAGAGTGTGGATGGAGGCGTGCCTTTGGCACAAATTGGTCCACGCGTCCGCGTCATGTGGGAAAAAGCCTCCCACATGTCCGCGTCACCCACGCGAACGCGTGCCTCAAAATCGACGTAAAAATGGTGTATGGCCGAAAGTTGAGCTAGAATTGGGCTGGGCTCGTGCTAGAAACACAAGCCTTGCCACGCGTACGCGTGTCCCACGCGTCCGTGCCGTTTTCAAATTCATGCTATCCACGCGATTGCGTCAACCACGCGATTGCGTCACTCAAAGATTTGGCAATATGCATTTCAAACAGAGAGTCACGCGACCACGAGGCTGCACTCGTGCTAATGGCACAAATCGATCCACGCGACCGCGTGGATGACGCGTCCGCGTCATTTCATGGAAGAGCTATCCGCGCGAACGCGTCACTCACGCGTCTGCGTCACAAGCGGCGTACAGCTTATCCAGAGCAGCCAATTATCTTATCTTTTCTTCCCTATATCTAAATCTTTTCTTCCCTTCTTATTTCTTTTCTTCTTTCTTCTTCCTTTTCTTACTTTCTTCTTCTCATCCCTCTTCACTTCCATTTACTTTATTTGCATAGTTTCATTCATTGCATTATTTTCATTGGTGTTAGAAATTTCTTTATTTTGCTTGTGGATTATTCAAAGAATTGTTTGACAATTATATAATTTTTTTTAAAAGGTTGCTTGCATGTTCAATTTAATACTTTCAATAACTTATTTACCATGCATGCTATGTGTTTGTGAAAAAGCCCGTATGGCATCATGCACTACTTTTATGTTATCCTACTACTTTAATGCCTGTTTTTCACAAAACCTTTTCCACATTTTATTATTTAATTATAATTGTCAATACAAACGTGATTGTCGGTTTGTTATGAGTAATAATACATTTTTAATCTTTGATGCTTGATCTATGCTACTCATGCCTTTGCCGGCATGCTGATAAACATCTTGCATCCAATACTCACCATGCCTTGCTATATTTCCATTATTGAACTAATCACATGGAATCGCAGCCATGTCTTTCATTCACTATTTTCCTTACTTGGCATGATTATCACTCGTACTGCCCTCTTCTTTGCTCTATCCCTTTTGACTTCATGTCCCTTTCTCTTCTCCCTTTTCAGGATGGCCTCCAGGACGGGTAAGGAGAAAGCCTCTACAACGAGCAACAGCTGAGGAACCACAACCTCCGCCACCTGCACATCTTTGCATGCACCGAGGAACGGTGCAATCTTTAAGTGTGCGGAGGTCGATACCGATTTTCACGGGTAAGTTAGTCCTTCTCAACACCAATTTTTATTTTTTATTGTTGCATTTGCATATTTGATTGCATGTCTGTTTTATTTTGTGCATATTTTACCACTTGGTTGAAGTAACATTTTCTTTTTCAAGAAACTTTTTATAGTATTTCACTAATTTGAATTAAAAACTTTTTGAAAAAACTTGTATCAAGAAATATTATTTTAGAACATAGTTTAGAGCTCGAACACACAAAACCAGTGAGATTTTGAGCCTATTTGATTGGTTGCATTTTATCAACCAATATATTTTATTTTTGTGTGTTTTTCTCTCTAAAATTGTGATCTTTGTCTTGCTTAATTCTATATTTCCACTGTTTGATGTATGCATTCACTTATATGATTGAGGCCTTGTTTCACTAAGCTTACATACCAATATGGCATTACCCTTCCATTATCCTTTGCAAACCAATTTGAGCCTATTTTACCCATTTGTTCTTTACTTTAGCTCATTACTAACTCTAAGCGGAAAACAATAATGTCCTTAATTTGAATCCTTGATTAGCTTAGACTAGTAAACGTGCTCATGATTTAAGTGTGGGGGAAGTTGGATTTGAAAATATTTGGTTTGAATAATTGGGTATTGTATATTTTAGTGAAAATGTGCAAAATAATAGTTGAGAACATATTATTACATTCAATACTTTAATCATATGCATTGAGAAAAATAAAAGAAAAATAAAAAAAGTGAAAAAGAAAAGAAAAAAAAACAAATAATAAAAGGGGACAAAATACCCCAAAGTAAGTGTTGGTATCAATGCATATGTACTGAACTCAAATTTAGGATGCATGAATATGTGGAAAATACAGTTAATGGGAAGTTAGATCTTGTATTGTGATTATATGGATTGTCTTAAGTTAGGTGGAAAAAGTTTATGTTAATTAAGGATTCAGATTTTAGTCCATTTGGCCAAATACAATCCTACATTGACCCTAACCCCATTACAACCCTTAAAAGACCTCTTGATTTGTGTATTGGTGCATTAAATTTTTGTTGATTGTTAGATGAAGAGCAAGCTATAGAAAGCAAGATTAGTAGAGAATTGAGAGAATTGACCCTAGACACTTGAGAGTTGGAATGATATACACTACCAGTAAGGATTCAGTGCTTAATTCTATGTTCCCTGCTTTCATGAGCTATCTTCTTCTTGCAAATTATTTGTATTGTATTTTGTGATTTGAATTAGTGAAATCCAGCTCATATTTATTCTTGAAATATTTATTTACTTTTTCACCAAGTAGGTAGAATCATTTTAGCATGTAGTTGCATTCACATTCATATGTTTTATTGAGTGGTTTTATCAAGCTTTTCACCCACTTATTCATATGATTTGCATGAATTTACAATTCCTTCCTAAAAATATCCTATAATTAATAACTTGCTTCCTAAGGACCTTTTTGTTGTATATTTTTATCTTCCTTCGTACCATTCGATGCCGTGATCTGTATGTTAAGTGTTTCAGGCTTCATAGGGCAGAAATGGCGTAAGAAATGAAGAAGAAGCATGCAAAAATGGAAGGAACACAAGGAATCGAGGAGATGACCAGCGAGAAGTCACGCGGTCACATGGCTCATGCGACCGCGCGAAATTGAAGGAATTACCGTGACGCGCTCGCGTGCCTGACGCGACCACACGGATTGGAAGCTGCACGAACGACGCGAAAGCGTGGACGACGCGCACGCGTGGTACGAGAAATGCTGAGTGACGCGAACGCGTGGACGACGCGAACGCGTGACGAGCGCGATCTGCAGAATTACAGAAGTTGCTGGCACAGATTCCGAGCCGCATTTCAACCCAGTTTTCGGCCCAAAAACACATATTAAAGTCCGGGAACATGCAGAGACTCAGGACATCAATTCAGATCAGATCATAATTCACTTTTCATAGTTTTAGATGTAGTTTTTAGAGAGAGAGGTTCTCTTCTCTCTCTTAGGATTAGGATTAGAATTAGGATTTTTAGAAATTAGGGTTTATTATTATTTCAAATTAGAATCTCTTCTGAGTTCCAGGTTTATTATTCCTTTTATTTATTTTTCCAATTTAATTTATGAACTCTTTCATGTTAAATTTGAATTTATGTTTAAACATAATTTGATTGCCTTCTTCAATTTATGTTATTGATGCTTTTAATTTAATTTAGATTTTCCCTTTTGGCTTTGGTTGAGTCCTTGGAGACACTTGAGTTATCAAACTCATTGTTGATTGAAAATTGAAATTCTTCAAGAATTAACTCGAGTTCCAATAACTCTAGTCTTTCCCAAGGAAAGACTAGGACCTGAGGAATCAAAATTAATTCATTCACTTAACTTACCTTCATAGTTAGAGGTTAACCAAGTGGGATTAAAATCCAATTCTCATCACAATTGATAAAGATAACTAGGATAGGACTTCCAGTTCTCATACCTTGCCAAGAGCTTTACTATTTATTATTTTAATGACTTGTTATTTTACATTACTTATTCAACCCTTTTAAAAATCCCAAAATATACCTTTGCATAACCAATAATAAGAACACCTCCCTGCAATTCCTTGAGAAGACGACCCGAGGTTTAAATATTTCGGTTATCAATTCCAAAGGGGTTTGTTAATTGTGACAACCAAAACTTTTGTAAGAAAGGTTGATTGCTTGGTTTATAAACTATACTTGCAACGAGAATTTATTATAACTTCTAAACCATCAATCTTCCGTTCTTCAATAATAAAACTTAATAAATTCTAACTAAAAATAACTAGAAAATAAGCAGAAAATGGATACAAGATACTCATGCATCACCATCCTAAAAAACTATCTTAGAAAAAGTAAGTCCAGCATAAAACTTAAACAATTGATTATATTTAGAGATAGGCAACCTACTTGGAATACGAATACACAGAATACAGAAGAAGTGAACTCCAATTGATCTCAGAGAAATAGCACCGTCCTAATAAAACAGATAACTTGTTAAATTCATAAGATGAAACTAATTCAATAAACTAATCAAAGTCTTCCAACAGCTCGAACACTCTTAATTTCACCCTACTTAACCTACCTTAACTTAATTTAATTTCTATTTACATTAAATTAACATAAGAAATCATAATCACAAACTTTATTACACTAATTTAATCAATAATTTGATAAAATACCTAACAAAATCCTAAACTCACAAAAAAATCTAAAAAAATAAAAAATTATACCAAAATTATCTTTGATGGTGACTGCAGGATGGTGGAGGTGTGGTGGTGATAGGAGGTGGAAGTGATAGTAACAACGTGACCACTGTTACACCCTTTCACCCTAAGTCTTACCTCTAGCCGTAAAACAAATGCAACAAAGTGCCACGACAGTTATAAAATTCATACAATAATATATATAGAAAGAAGTAATAATACTAGAAGCCTGGTATAAAGAACAGGAGTTCAAAGATGCAGAAAATAGAGATACAAAAGTGCGAAGCGTTCACACATGATAACTAAATGCGTAGGCATAAGAGATAAACAGAATACATAAGGTAAACAATACACACACACGCGTGCGCGCGCGCGCACACACACACACACACACACACAAGAGGACTAGTCACAACCTGCGGAGTTTAGGCCGGTTAGCCAAAATAGAAAATACAGTAGGGTATTGATGTTCAAAATAGCTGACATCCTATCTCTCAAATTTTAAGTACAAAAGCCTCTAAGGCAACAAAATACTCATTTTCGAGATATTACAAAAATAAATCAAAAAAGGAAGCTGGATCATCCTCTGCTCTGTCACCATCCGCAAACTCACTGAGGTGAGTTGCGACTTGCATATGAAAGACAACAACAGCATATGGTATGAGAACCGGAGATTCTCAGTATGATAACAATGCCTAATAGATAAGATATAAGGTTCTGAGAAGCCAAAGGGAATCCTAGAACTTCACATCGATACAAGTATTCAAGCTTAAAGAAATATATAATAAAACCATAAACAGGGTAATCTAACTTAAGGGATTTCTACTTTAACGGTCACCGCTATCCCAAAACCTTTGCCAACCTACCCCGTGCGATCTCATCGCCACCACCTACCAATCTTCCTCAATGCCAGTAAAACACATTTAATGCAAACAAGTAAAACACAAGTAATATACATATATAGTTGGTAAATCAATTAGCATCATATTAATCAATTAGGCATAACTCAAGTAATCAAAGCAAGCAAGCATGTAGAAGATGCATATGATGAATGCCTATCCCATTTGGTTCATGATATCACTTGTCGGTTCAAATTTGCCTACCCAACACATCCTTCCCTAGGATATAGTGCCCAGCTCACTGTGTGCAATCATGGGATATAGTGCCTGGCTCACTTTTATGCGCAACCCTGGGATATAGTGCTCGACTTACTCTCTCCACCCTGGGATATAGTGCGCGACTCACTCTTATGCGCTCCCTGGGATATAGTGCCTATCTCACTCTCCACCGTGGGATATAGTACCCGACTCACTCTTATGGCAAGAAAGATTATGCGAGCGGGATACTACCTCAGCCCTGACATCTGAACGTAGATGGGAGTCTACCACCACAGCCCCTACACCGATGTCGCTACCTCGACAAGCAAAATTAAACCACCATCCTCGCCAGGCGTATAGCGACTTACCAATCAACGCATACCATACTATCATCATTTAGTGATAACTGCTCATACTCAATAAGTTCATCAACCTCAGACTTCCATCAGTTGCCATTATCTTTCTCATCTCAATTTATTCTTAACTCTCAAGTTCTCAGCATCCTAGGGAGATAATGCCCTACTCACTATCAAGTTCTCATCTCATCTTAATCATCCTCAATTCTTGAGTTCTTTCAAGTTCACAAACCATGTATGTAAGATATTGCTCAATTTCCTTCATTTCTTAGTTCCCCATCAATAAAATACCCCACAAATCAACTTACACTAATCTCATCCACAAGACTTCCAAAACCTAATCACCGACTCTAAGCTCATCATCTAAAATACTTATTTCATCCACCCAATATGCTCTCACTCATCCCAAAGCCTAATCATTAGCTAATGGATCTTAAACAATGATTAAAGAAGTTTAGAAGACTAGAGGAGTGCTTAAAAATACAAAAATTATATTTTTTTTAGCAAAACAGAGTCATGTGTTCGTAGGACAGTCCCGCGTATGCATGGGTATCATTTTGACAAAGTCGAATACGCGTGCATTGTCCGTGTACGCGAAAGTTTCGAAACAGCAAAGGGTTGTCGCATACGCATGCCAGGGTCGTGTACGCATCAGTGTTTGGCCGAGGCCAATGCTCGCGTGGCATGCCCTATTCCGCATACTCATACCACCCAATTTTTAGAAAATGCTATTTTGCTGCAGAATTCAGTTTTTCATACCAAACTTCAAATATGCATAACTTTTTGTTAAAAGTAACTTTTTGTTAAAAGTTGTTCTCATTGAAGGAGACTTGAAATGTTGAAGAATCGACAGAAAGTGGTCGGAAGTAGAATAAACAAAGAAAGATTTGAATTCCTTAACAAAAATTTTACGAAGGAAGAAGTCTTTCAAGTCCTCCCGCAAATGCACCCGAAAAAAACCCTAGACCTAGATAGAATGGCGGCGTTTTTTTACCAAAAAATATGGCCAATAGTAGGTGAAGATGTAACTAGAACAGTTTTAATGATCTTAAACGAATGGTCTGACCCAAAGCCTCCTAAACCATACTCAAATATATATGATTCCCAAAGTAACAAGGCAAAACACACAAAAGAATATATATCGATATCACCTTACAATGTGATTTACAAGATCGCAACAAATATAATAGCGAACCGACTTAAGTACATCCTCCCACAGATTATAGGAGAATTTTAGAGTGCTTTTGTCTCGGGAAGATTGATCATGGACAATGGTCTTGTCGCTTTTGACATTTTTCAATACATGAAGAAGAAGACCGGAGGAAACAAGGGGTACGTGGGAATGAAGAATGATATGAAAAATGCATACTACTGTGTGGAGTGGAACTTTTTGAGTGAAGTATTGACTTCGATGGGATATCCACTTAGATGGGTCCAAACAATTGGGAAATATGTGAGGTTGATATCCTTCTCGATTCTTCTAAATGGAAATCAAGCCAAAGTTTTCAACCCTCAAGAGGATTGAGGTAAGGAGATCATCTCTCGCAATATTTATTCATTTTGTGTGCGAAAGCCCTATCGAGTTTGCTCAAAAAAGCACAAAACAACAAGCAAATTTAAGGAATAAGAATTGCGAGGGACAACCTAGAGAACAATCATCTTTTTTCTGCTGATGATAGCATTTTGTTCACAAGAGCATCAGACCAATCCATTGTAGTGATAAAAAATGATCTTACATCCTATCAAAACGTTTCCGGACAACGAATTAAGTTATTCTTTTCATGTCAATAAGGAAAGTGAGAAACTAATTTAGGTTGGTCACATAGTTAGTCCACTCGTCTGCTTAAGTAAATGTTCAGAGTTTAAATCCTATCTTATATATGCAGTAATCCATTAGCTAGCGGTAAACCTCTTAAATAGAGATCAAATTCGCGGCGAATAAAAAAGAAGAAAACTATTTAACGTTTTGACTTCAATTTAAGTTTTTTTTAAACTATTTAACATTTTGACTTCAATTTAACTTTTTTAACTTTAGGCCTTGTTATACTTATTAGCTTCAATTTTTTATTTTACTTTAATGATATTCCATCATTCCCCGTATTTTGTCCACATCTTCCGGTATAAATTGAGTTGATCTCTATTATTGACTCTTCTATTTTCATAAATTTCACATCAATTATCCAAACATATAAACTGCTACAATGAATCGCGAATTCTTGCAAAAAAAAAATAATAAATAAATAACGGTATGTAATCCACTACAAATTAAACTGAATTTTTGTCAAAAACAACTGCATAATCCACTACAAGTTAAAGCAGATTAGTGATTTTATCGTAACGATTTTCACTTCATTATATATGTAAAATACTAAAACACTACAACTCGTAGCATGTTTTTATAGAAAATAAAATGTACTCAAATGTAAAAAAATCTAAATTATTGTAATTGTCTAATTTTAAAAAGTAATTAATTTAATAATATAATTTGAGTTTAATTTTGATGCATTAATAATATAAAGCGTTTTATATAGTTGTGTAATCACAATAATTTTTTTTAGATGGTTATTCACGCGGTTAATATAAAAAATAGTTATTTTTTTAATATAACATTATGTGATTGAATACACGAATAAAATGGTTTTACACTAATAGTGTATCCAACTTAAATTCTAAAATATCCACAAAATAATATAATTATTTTAAGTTCTTAGAAAATTACATTTGATTTAATATAAAATAAGAGTTTGAAATACCTAAAACAAATTTATCATAATTTTATAAAGAGAAAAAAATATTATTTTGTGAAATGTTATATTTTAAAATATAAACAAAAATATTTTGAAATAAAACCAAATAAACTATTGGCAATACAAGCCAAAACGAAAATTCATACCTGATTTGAATTCAACACTATTGGTTAAGGAAAAGGATATTTCTCACACTAACCAATTATATGAAAAGCTTATTACCATTACTATTGCCTCCATGGCTCCCTATGGGAATCTAGTAATTTCTTTTACCTATAATTATACTTATATAAATCAAATATTTATAGGCTAAGATAGATATGTTTTATATTTTAGTAGGATGAATGACATAAATTATAATTACGTATTCTTCTGGTGAGTTAAATCCTAAATTACACATTCTAAAAGCACCACAAAGGATTACGAATAAAGTTTTCTTTAATTTAAGCATCGAATAAGTAATAACATAAAGAATTAGACGTAATTAGCATTATCCTGTTTTGAAAAAAAATATTTACATAAAAAAGAAAAAGGAAAAAATGAGAAACGAGAGCATATCATATCACTTCAGGACACAGGTTTTGGACAGTCATCCAAATTTCTTCCTGTTTTGCACCTCTCACATTCACACCACAGACAGACCACACCATTTCCTCTCTCTCCTCCAACCCACGCTCTTTTTTCTCTTCTTTTTCTTTTCCTTTCCTTTCTTTCCCGGAATCTCGAAAAATTTCCCGAGAAAATTCACCTCCGCCTCATCAGGTGGGATAGATCCGAAAACCGGATGCATAATCCAACAATAACTCATCTCTCGCCGAGATCATCGTAGTCATTAGATTTCTTTTCCTCCTTCTTCTTCTTCCTATACAGTTTCCCCATTTTTGCACAGTACTTCACTCTTGTTCAGCAAAAAAAATTTAGTTAATCCGCTAAAGGATACTCCGATTTTCCTCACATCCTTTTCGATTTCTAGCTACTTTATCTGAATAAGAAATAAAAAAAGGGGTTTTTCTTTGAGTGAGCCCATAATCGCAATTGTAGCTTTCGATTCTACTAAGCTGCCTTGAGATTTCTAGTTCTTGATCTTATTTTTAACTGATCAATTTTTTCTTAATTTGTTTATTTTTTCCGTCTCTTTGTTGTTGATGATGATTTTTGAGGTATTGAGGATTAGCAAGGCCTGAATTTTTGAGTTGTTCGATACAGTTTTTGGATCGCTGTGTTAATCTTAATAGAATCTCTTTGGATCTGAGGGTTTTCGGGAAATAAAGGTGGATCGTTGATGAGACTCTCGGAGTAGGGCAAAATTTTTTATTTTTTATTTTTAAATCGGTTAATGTGTGTGGTCAAGTAGTTTTGTAATTAAGGAAGGTTGAACATATTGAGTTTGTGATCTTTGTGATCATGGATCACGTTATCGGTGGAAAATTCAAGCTTGGGAGAAAGATTGGAAGTGGGTCATTTGGAGAGCTCTACTTGGGTATGCTTTTTTATTTTTATTTTTTATCATTTATAAAGTCCTTTTTTTTTCTTTTACCCTAGTAGAATTAGTTACAATGTTTGCTTCAGATGATTTGGACTTGACACTGCTTTTGGTTTCCTGGTGCTCTTCTTTTGTTTACTTCCAGGTGTTAATGTGCAAAGTGGAGAGGAAGTTGCTGTCAAGCTGGTGGGTGCAATTATTAGCTTCTATTGGATCCTTTTTATGTTAAATGTTTGGTATCCTATTATGTATTTATGTTTTTCTGTCATATTACATCGGTTGATTTTGTTGTTGTGATTGGTATATTGTTAGTTTAGACTCATTACGCATGTTTATAGGTTTATAGCTATGATTTTATATACTGGTTGGGCAGGTAGGATATCTACTTAAACTCGGACATGCTTCTAGTACTCTTATATTAGGGAGAAGTTACTCTTTAGAAGTAACGGATTTTTAAGATAACTGTGGAGTTGAAAATTTCGGTGATGAAAAATTGAAAGATATCGGGTGGATTCCAATCCAAATGTGTATTTTCTTATGTGATCATTAGACTGCATGTTTATAGCTTCTCACTGGAGTATAAGGTAGACTTTTCCCTTGTATAGTCTTGGGTTTGATTGCATGTGTCATTATTTGAAATATCTGTTTCAGACTTTAATATTAATGTACATTTGTTCCATTCTCCCTTCTTCCCTCAATTTTAGGTTAACCTTGTAAACATATTGGGTTGCTCTAAATACATTATGCATGTTTTGGCTTTGTATTTCTTTTTTAACTTTTATCTTTGCTAGTTGATTATTTTCTGTGGAGCATTACATAAGAAAGATATTTGGTTCTGTATTCAATCAACCTCAGTTATTTATTTATTAGGAAATTTGTTGCTGAGTTGTTTCAAAGTTCTGGTATTGTCACTAATTTTTCTTCTATCTTCATTGGTTTGTCAGGAATCTGTGAAGACCAAACATCCACAACTTCATTATGAGTCAAAATTGTATATGCTTCTTCAAGGCGGAAGTAAGTTTTCAATTTTTCTTTTCCTAATTTTTACTTTTTCAATTTTGATTTGCTGTAGGCAAGGCATGAAGTAAGTTAATAGTCTATGGGCCTGTCTGATTAGTGTGTTCATTCTATTCTGTAGCTGGTATACCCCATTTAAAATGGTTTGGAGTTGAGGGTGACTACAATGTCATGGTGATTGACCTTCTTGGACCAAGTCTGGAAGACTTATTTAACTATTGCAACAGGAAATTTTCGCTGAAAACAGTTCTGATGCTTGCAGATCAACTCGTAAGTATGACCATAATTTGAAGGGAATTAGACTTCTAATGGATAGCTACTGTATTTTAACACTTTCCCCTTCAATTTGGTTTACTAGCTAAACAGAGTTGAGTACATGCACTCCCGGGGTTTTCTGCACCGTGATATAAAACCCGACAACTTTTTAATGGGTTTGGGCCGCAAGGCAAATCAGGTAACTGGGGTATCCTGCTATTTGAACTTTAACCTTACCTGGTTGAGTGTTTATGCAAGCCGTACATCTCACTTGTAGTTTGAACTATTGTCATTAATAATTTACAAAGACTACCAGAATCTTGCTTTATCTCACATTTCTGAAGACATTGCCAATGCACGAATAATCCTTGAAATAATCTGTCAATTCTCACCCCAATCAGGTCCCCTGTGAGACACTTAATGGAAAAAAAAGTATGCTCGCAAGAGAAGCCAAAAACCGTCACTTCTCTTTGCACATGCAACACTGGTCACCTATTTGGCATCTGAAGTATTGAATACTGCATGAGTCCATCTTTTGTACGGATTGTTTCTTAAATGTCATTGTCAGATGTAGAAGATATGCATGCTAAGCTGGTTTTACTTTATGTTGCACTTAGTCAGACACTGATGTTTAATGTCAATAACTGATACAAAGGCATTTCTGAATTTTTTTTTTCCTTAATGCAATACAGGTTTACATAATTGATTATGGTCTTGCAAAAAAGTATCGTGATCTTCAAACCCATAAGCATATACCATACAGGTACTGAAATTGAGATTTTGTTTTGCCACATGCTGCAGTATGTTAACTTCGTTTCTTGTGCTTGAGTATGTTGCCCATACCACCTTTTCTTTTCCAGGGAAAACAAAAACCTTACTGGAACTGCACGCTATGCAAGTGTTAATACTCATCTTGGAGTTGGTGAGTGAAATTATGTTTGGCTATTAATTAGTAAGGTTTCTACGAATTGTATGATTCAAAATGTATGTTAAGTAATTAATTTTAAACGTATATTTCTCTGATAATTCGTGCAGAACAAAGCAGAAGAGATGATCTAGAATCTCTTGGTTATGTGCTCATGTACTTCTTGAGAGGAAGGTTGATAGCAACCCTGGGATTCTTACTTCCATTACTGACTTTCTCATTGTATCTAATTAGTTTAGCAATTATTTTCCAGTCTTCCTTGGCAAGGCTTGAAAGCTGGGACTAAAAAGCAGAAGTATGACAAGATAAGTGAAAAGAAGATGCTTACTCCAATAGAGGTACTGTTATTGCAAGCGACTTTTCTGAAAACCTCTGAATATTATGATTACTGGTTTTCTGCTAATTTTATTTGTTCACCCAACAATGGTGTGTCACATCATATTTTCTTTTCTTAAATAAGTTCAACTATCGAGTAATAAGTTAATTATTCTTTCAATTTTAGCTGTTGCAAATAACTTATTTTATGGGTTTATGAGACAGGTCTTGTGCAAATCACACCCACTGGAATTCACATCCTACTTTCACTACTGCCGGTCATTGCGTTTTGAAGATAAGCCTGATTATTCATATCTCAAGAGACTCTTCCGTGACCTATTCATACGAGAAGGTTGGCTAGTATACATGAGTTTCACTGCTTCTCAGCGAAAAATTCCTTTGAGTCTTTGAAAGTAAATTTGAAATGTTGCTACAGGTTATCAATTTGACTATGTATTTGACTGGACTATATTGAAGTATCCACAAATTGGATCCAGTTCTAGAGCTCGAGTGAGTACTTCTTTCGGTAGTTATGATTTTCGTCTATGATGTAACAAGAAATGTTCCATTGCATTTTCAGTTGAAGTTAAGAATCCTCTTAATTACGATTAATTATATTAGCTGAAATTTTCTACAGCTAACCGGGAAGCCAGTCGGAAACCCAGGACTGTCAGGAGATAGATTAGATCGACCTTCAGGTATCCTTCTTTTACAGCAAGATTATTGTCACCATGAATAAATGTGTTCAAATTGTTATATGTTTAAAGTTTAATTATACTATATGTAGATGGAAAATCTTTCATCGGATAGTGATTATTGTATTTATAACTTAGGTGGGCCAGAGATTCGGGAAAGATTATCAGGTGCCGTTGAGGCATTTGCAAGAAGGAATGGCTCTGGACTAAATCTGCATAGGTCTTCAGATGATTTGCCATCTTCCAAAGATGTGGTTAGTACTTGTTTCAGTATCTTTTCTTTTGGATTTGTTGCTATAATCAAATTTGGTACTTATGAATCATGAGTCAACTACTCAAAACTTGTATTAATCTTTTGTTCTTTCTTTGCAGCAAGCTGATTCGGAGAGAACTCGTAGCTCTTCTCGCAATGGCAGTGCCTCAAAAAGGCCTGTTGTTTTGAGCAGCCGGCCTAGTTCTTCTGGTGAGCCTAGTGAGAACCGTTCAAGTAGGCTGCTTGCAAGCAGCAGCCGTCTATCTACAACTCAGAGGATTCAACCAGGTCTGGAGTCCAAAACGTCATTCACCCGTGCATCCGGGACAAGGGGAGGCCGTGATGACACACTCAGGAGCTTTGAACTCCTGTCAATTGGTACGGGAAAAAGGAAATGAAGAACTGTGTGGTCAGAAGACTACTTGCGCCAAAGGGCATCAGTTCCATTCATGAAACTTCTGAGATATCGCACAATTGTTGATTACTATGTATATTTCCATCTTTATATTGGGTCCATTCAAAGGCTATAGAGCTAATTGGAATTACCTCATGAAGCTTTGGCAGACTTCTTCTATACCTCTTCAAATGTTCTTCCATGATTTATTTCCACATGGACCCATAAGAAGAGATACTATGTTACTCTAGGAATTTGTTTATATGCAAGAACTATATGGCTACTTGATAAATACATTCTCTATATTTTTGTGCTGAGGAAAAAAGAAAAACGACATGCAAAAAATGCTATGCAATTTTGCATAATTCCATGCCTGTGGTTGGAAGCCGAATGATTATATTGTTTCGAAATGTTCTTGAAGCATGACATCATTGAAATCAATCTTTGAATTAATACTATAAATGTTGGCATTCAGGTTGTTACACATGGTGTGGTACTTTATGACCTGAGTTTTTTTTTATGTTGTAGATTTGTTTGAAATTTTTTAAAGTTTAATTTGGTTAATGTTGTAAGGAAAATGGAATAAATACACGTCACGTTGATAAATTGACAAATAAATTTGGTTGATTGATAAACTTTGATAACATTTATTTATAAAACTTTTCTATTTATACTAGTATTAAGTAAATTATGTTTAATTTTTTAAAAAAATAATTTCTTATTTTCTAACCTCCTAATCAAATTAAACGAATCTTAATTATATTGGTTTTGGATTTGCAGAAGCAAGACAAAAATACTGAAAACCAAAATAAACGTATCCAATTAAATTTAAACAGTATTGGTTTATATTTAAACCCAATATATGAAAACAAATTCCTTTTACGTCCTATAATTGCCGCTGTTTTACATCTTTTTCCCCCTTAAAAGAAATTCAAAACGATTCCTTTGAAAAATCCAATTCAATATTCAATTATCAATTTCTTAGTCTTCGCAATCGAAACACACTTTTTCTAACACTCGCAGTTTCAGTTGGTAACAGTGCGTCTACGGCACACAGTAAAGCACACTCTTAAATACAAAACTCAAAAAAACTCTTCGATTCAATCACTGCGATTTCCACCACCACCATTAATCTCTCTATTTCTTTTCTCAAACCTCAAACCCAAACTTAAAAAAAAAAAAAAGAAAAAGATAGGCTATTCCTTTTTCACAATTTCCTCTTTCCTCTATTCTAATCTTGTAGCTCATGGCTGCTAGCCATGGTTGTTTTCGATGGGAAGTTGCAAACTTAGCAACTTGGTTTTGCTAACCCTGCTGTTAGAACAAGAGCTCGGGGGAGAAATTAGAGTGATTGCTGAAGAAAGTGAGGTTTAGGGTTTTTAGGTGTGTGATTGAAATTAGGGTTGTTGTGGTGTGCATGAGAAGTGGAATTGGGTTCGGGTTTATGATATGGATGTGAAGGAAACTGGGGAGTTGGTGTCTTTGGACCCAGAGATGTTGCAGCTTCAGGAGGTTTCTTCTTTTGCACTGAAATCGAATCCTGGTGTTGCTGAGGAGCTATTCTCACAGTGGCTTTCGCTTCCTGATACTTGCCGCCTGGTACATGCTACATAGTTGATTTCAAATATTGAACAAATGATTTTTCTATGAATGAATGAATGATTTTGGAAATTCACTTGACTGATGATAATGGAAGTGGAGTAAAGAGAGCTAAGTAAAATTTCATACTTTGACAAGTTAAAATTGTTTTTATATTGTTTCATGAGGGTTTTAGGTAGCAAAATTTGAGCTTAATGTGGCCTGAAATGTTTAGTTTTGGAAGGGGAAAAAACAGAGAATTGTGAAGTAAGAAATAAAACTTCTACAAAAGCACACTATCCTATATAAGTAAGAAAAATCTGAAGATGAAAGAGAAAGAAAATTCCTTTATGTGATAGTTACATTTGAACCTCAATCTGTACAAGATTTATCAATTCTACCTGATCATTTGAGTCCGGCTATATGATTCTAACACCATTCATATTCATCTATCGTTCTGTATGTTCTCTTTGTGAATAACTTGCTACTCTTCATTTGAGCTTTCATGTGAAACTCTCAGTTTATAGGCACTTACCACAGTTGTCTGATATCAGTTGTTCTGTTGAAATTGAGTTGTTCACTTGTACTGCCTAGTTCCACCATTCTATTTGTCGTAGTTTCATAATAAATGATATTGTACATATCCGCGGTTTATGCTGTCTGATCCAACAATAGAGAAGCTGGTCTCCATTTCACTGTTTTGAAAAATAGAGCTCTGGCTATTGTTCTGAGCTAGAGGGGTTGAAAGTGATGCACTTCTCTAAAGTAATAATTGAGGTGGTGTCCTTTATGTAATATTTAATAATATAATATTATAGTATCTCAAATAGAAACTACTTAAACATCCATGAAGAGCACTTATAGGAGCCCTTGTAAGGAAAGTGGATTGGATGGATGATAGTCAAATATGTCGGGGTTAAGGGCGACCTAGAAAACAGAGTCAAGTAGGTCGGGGTTAAGGGCGACCTAGAAAACAAACAGAGATTAAACTATCAAAAAGAGAGTTAGGATTTAATAGTTTATATGTAAACTTGGCTTAGGTTAAAAACACTAAGGTGTTATTTAGTCCATATAAACGACCTGACATAGTGGGACAAAGTTTAGTTGTTGATAGTTGATACAAGTAATTTCAAATTGATTCTTATCTTGTCTCTCTTATGGCTTGGCTGCGTTTTCGTTATGTTTACCTGCTTCCTTAGTCAGATATTATACTTTCAGTTTCTTATGCAATATGCATGTGGTGGACATGGTTTGATACTTCCGTGGCTGAATTTTGAGCTGTCATTTTATATAATGAAGGCTATATGAGAAGTTGAACCACTTGGTAGAAGAAAAAGGGCATTCTATTCAAGATGCATTAATTACCTTTTTGCTATGAGTTTCTGTTGGCCTCCATGCTCTTTGTTTTCTTTTCTTGTTAATAAAATTTATTCTTTTGTTATGTTTTAAATGGAACAAGCTGTCTCTTGAATTTTATAAATTTTGAAGCAAGGCTGTGGATTTTCAAACATGTAGTTTCTCTGTACTATTTCTTCTCTTGTTAAAAATATCTTTTCTTCCGTTAAAAAAAATTTAGATGCATTAAATAGTTGTCTTCGACCTTATTCTTCATAACAGAACAAGCTCTCTGTTGAATTGTATAAATTTAAGCTAGGTTGTGGAGTACTTCTGTACTAGGACTATAGAGGATTAGAGGATTACTTCTTTTTGCTTTAGTTTAGCTTTTTTCTGTGCCATGTTAACTTTTGCAAGATAGTCATGTTTATTTTATTCTGTCCTTTTTAATCAATAAATTGTGAACACAGGTCAAGTCATTGATAGATGATGCAAAGGCAGGAGCTTTGTCATGTGCACTTGAGAACTCACCAACCGCAAATGCTCTGGCAGGCAATTCAGTACCTTCGTTGTTTCCAGCTGGTACGACACCGCCGCTTTCACCACGAAGTTCAGCTGGTTCCCCACGTACTATGAAACAGAGAACTAGTCCTTCTTCATTAAGTTCTCCACTCAAAGTAGTCAGCGAGCCAGTACGGGAGATCATTCCACAGGTATTTCTTATTGTCTAAACGAATTCTTTATTTCTTTTTCTCTAAACTTTCCATCTTTGGAGTTATATATATCCCTTATTATACAATTATTAGCATTGTGTTGATTGTGCTTGCAGTTCTACTTCAAAAATGGTCGTCCTCCTCCGGATGACATGAAAGAGCATTTCCTATTTCAAATTGACAATCGATTTGTTGGTCATGTGGATGGTCTGCAGTTACATGGTAAGATATGCTATTAGTTCTTTATGCTGAATTGAGAGATTCTTCCATTTACATGGAAAATAAAAAGGAAATGAAAAAAATAGGTCTTCAACTTTTGTTATTAATCTGTCTTCAATTTGCAGAATTTAAGTCTATTACGAAAGAGATTTGCAAACTTCCGTCATTCTTCTCTGCTGCTCTCTTCAGAAAGATTGATGTCAATTATGCTGGAGCAGTAACAAGGTACCAAACTTCTTGTTGGATCATTCCATTTATGATCTATGGGATTACGCTATCAGATGAAGCATTCTGAATTTTTCCCCTGAAATGTGTACACATTTATACCTTTATTTCTTAATGGATGACAAGAAAAATAGAGCTATTACTCATTTGCAGACAGTTTTAGCTGTTGATGAAAGTTTACATTCTATAGCAATTGCCCATTTTTTCTATCCTTTGGTGTTCTTACCTGATGAATTTGTACTGCTTTTTTAACATGTATTCAAGGGAACAATTTATTGACTATTGGGTTCGAGGCAATATGTTGGCTATGGATTTAGCTACACAAATATATACCATACTGAAGCAACCTTACCGGACATACCTAGTGCAGGTTTTCTTTGCTTTTATCATACCCTTGCTCCCATGTTTTTTGGTTGCTTGTTATTGTTGACACGAGTTAAATGTTATGCATTAGCGTAGTCTTGATATTTACTTTTTTGTAGGATGATTTCAAACCTGTCTTGAGGGAGTTATTGTCCACTCATCCTGGGTTGGAGTTTTTGCAAAGCACACCTGAATTTCAGGAAAGATATGGTACAATGTTATTTTAGATATTTCTTATTTTATATTACCCAAATCTCGGGCTGTTTCTCACTACGACATGTGTTGTGCTTAAACAGCTGAGACTGTGATACATAGAATATTTTACTACATGAATAGATCGGGCAATGGCCGACTTACACTACGGGAGTTGAAACGTGGGAACCTCATTGATGCCATGCTGCATGTTGATGAGGAAGAGGATATAAACAAAGTTCTGAGGTAAAAGCCATTATAGCTGAAATGATAATATCTGAAAATTTTTTCATTTAGAATTATATCCTTGTATTCCTTGAAAATTCTGTCTATTGTTTGGTAGCATTGATTCCTATTTAATGTTCCCTTTCCAAGCGGTGGTGATGTAACTCTGCCATTCTTGTATTGTTTTATATGCCCTTGTACTGTGGAAATAAAAGAAAATCTCCATTTCATTTTTGAACGATATTTTGTTCGAGAGAAAGGATCAATTAAAATGTGGAGTATGATAATTCCTCTAAAACAGAAAAAGATAAAGTCAAGCGAATTGATATAACTATAAATGTAGTCTAGCTGCCTGATTTCTGCATATCCAATAGAGCAACTTCCTGGAAGCAGCTCTGAGTCTTCTCAAAAATTAAATAACTGAAGTTTGGAACTGAGGCTACAGGTTGAACAAATAATACAAGTCATCATCATCCCAATTTAGCTTTTAATCTTCCAGAATGTACTGCCTAAGTTGTGGCCATTAACTTTGGGTTTCAACATTT
The DNA here is from genome assembly GCF_000817695.3 of Arachis duranensis. NCBI lineage: Eukaryota > Viridiplantae > Streptophyta > Magnoliopsida > Fabales > Fabaceae > Arachis > Arachis duranensis. Next base: position 92,241,354 of record NC_029780.3, read on the forward strand.
ATTTGCAAACTCATTAACAAGCAAAGCAGCCAAGTGACTGAGAAAACAGCTCTATCCCATAGACCATACCAATTCTGGGTGCTAAGAAACACCCTTAACAATCCAAATAACTTACTTTTGATCCATAACTGTTGTGCTTTGGTATATGTAACTTTGAGGCATATGAACCTGAATTACAGTGAATTAATTTCATTTGATTTTAGTTATTTTTATGTGGAGGACAACACCAACAGAGCCATATCCCACTAGATGGGATTGGCTATATGGATCAGACAATGAAACAATGTTGTTTTGCTCTGTCATGGAATTAAATGTTTCGTTGTTTATTTATATGCTTCATTCTGTTATGAAATTTCAGGTACTTCTCATATGAGCATTTTTATGTCATTTACTGCAAATTTTGGGAGCTCGACACAGATCATGACTTTTTCATTGATAGAGAGAACCTTATTAAATATGGGAACCATTCTCTTACATATCGGATTGTTGATAGAATATTTTCTCAGGTTTGTTTGGTATTTTACATTGGTGTCAAGGTGCCAAGTTCAGTTTTACTGTTTACAGTACTTTAGAACAAGAAATTTGTTTTGTTTTGAAATTCTTTTTAGTCGTGTGAAGTTAGAAGTTCATTCAAATTTTGGATGGGTTGGTTTGATATTATTCTCAATTTAAAGGTATTATAAACATGCATTTTTTATTTGCTCAATTATTGAATTGTAATCCTTTTTCTTTTATGGGTCCAAACATGAAAATGCATCTTAACTTTTTCTTTTCTCACGCTTAAACAGGTTCCACGGAAATTTACCAGCAAAGTTGAAGGGAAGATGAACTATGAAGATTTTGTCTATTTCATACTTGCAGAGGAAGATAAGTCGTCTGAACCTAGTCTAGAATACTGGTATAATTCTTATCCTCATCAAATTCTCGGTATCTTTTTGGTCGTAGTAAAACATATTCTTTCTTGTATTTTATATATGATAACTAGTAGTCTTGGATGATAAATGAAAGCAATTTATTTTCTTTTACCATTTGGTTTGTCTTAAAAGTTATCTAAGGGTAATTTATGGAAGAACTTGATGCTGGTCTCCTTGGGTCTGAAATTGCCCATTTGCTGTTGCGTGTGAACATTTTTGATACTGTCATAAGCTCAACGTTCTATAGATACCCATTTGCTGTTGTGTGTGAACATTTTTGATAGAGTCATAAGCTCAACATACTGTTTTTCCAAAATATAGGTACTATTGGTTCTTTGTTAAATTGCATCACGACTGAGAATGCTCTTTCTAATTGCAGTTGTTCAATGTCAATGTTACTAACTTACAGTTCTTGAAATGTACCGACATGTGCAATTTTGTAGCATTGTTTACCACTCAAAATTGAACTTGAATATTGACTGGCTTAGTTGCATTAAGATAATCTCATTATCAAAATTTCACTTGGTGGGATTGTTTTATTTGTCTTCTTTCCTCCTCACCATTAAATAAAAAATTTTAATGTGTTTATGCTTGTTTTATCTTTTTATCCTTGTAGGTTCAGATGCATTGATTTGGATGGGAATGGAGTGCTGACACCAAACGAAATGCTGTTCTTTTATGAGGAGCAGTTGCATCGGATGGAGTGCATGGCCCAAGAGCCAGTGCTTTTTGAAGATATATTATGTCAGATTGTTGATATGATTGGACCAGAGGTCTCTCCTTTTTTGTCTCTTAAATTATAGTTGTTTCTGTTTCTAAGGGCAAGTGGTAATCTTCCTATGTTTTTAGCAGAATGAGGGATTTATTACATTGCGAGATGTTAAAGGCAGCAAACTTTCTGGCAACGTTTTCAATATTCTTTTCAATCTGAACAAATTCATTGCTTTTGAGACCCGTGATCCGTTTCTTATACGTCAGGTAGACACAAGTTTTAGATCCTATTTTGCTCTCAATGAACAGTTTTCGTGAAGTTTTAGGAATATTCTAATTCCATGTATGTTCTAACTTCAGGAGCGTGAGGATCCAAGTATGACAGAGTGGGATCGTTTTGCGCATAGAGAATATATTAGGCTTTCTATGGAAGAAGACGGCGAAGATATGTCGAATGCCAGTGGGGATGTGTGGGAAGAATCTCTAGAGGCTCCATTCTGAGATTAATTAGGTATGTTGAATATTGCTATGCATTAATTCAGTTAACTTAGCGATGATATTGTCTTAGGTAGATTTGTTATGTGATTTGGACAATAATGAACACAAGATTTTTGGATTGCTTAGATACACTTGATTTTTCCTCGTTTCTCCATGTCTTGTTCTATGTTTTGTTATACAAAATTTCTGCTTACATTTTAGTAACTTGAATTCATCTTTTATACTCTGGAATTCATGGCTTGGGAGCATAAAAATTGGGTGTAAATTTTGATTGAGTTTATCAATGATAATTTTCACGCTACTTTTTAAAAACTTCCCAGCCAGTTTAAGGATATGATTAGGGTAAACCTGGGGTATAAATTTTTGTGGTTGAGTTGTATGTATATTTTTGCACATGAAATTTATCCTTATAAATTTTTATCCTCCAATCACATTTAGGGGGTAATGAAACATATCATAAATATTATTTACTACTACTGGAGAATTAGTAGAGTTTATGGGCTATATTTTAGGGTGTTGGAAATTAGGAATAAACTTGACAATCTTTTGCAATTGGTTTTAGAATTAACTGGGATAGCTTGACTTACAGGTGAATCAAGGGCAAGGTATATGGATTGTTGTACTTCTAAGTATTTGGCAACTCTTAACACCCTCACAGTATGCAAGCAACAAAGATTTGAAGAGGCCTTATTAGTGGTACATGTCCCTCAATTAGAGGTTACCTCAAGTCTGTTTTGTAAGAAACTTAGAGTAGCATGTGCACATTTATTCTTGTTCATATACATATTTCTTAGAATTATCCGTATCATTAAATTTCTGTAAAGAAACAAAAATATGGAGACCCTCGGTCTCTATTTTTTTTTAAAATCCCTTCGTCTTAGGATTTTTCATTGTTTAAATGTCTATTTTGTTCTTCAATTTTGTTACTTACATTGCTTCAAACTTACGACTGTCTTATTTTTTCTTCTTTTTTCTGATTTACATAGTGGGGAGAAAAATGTCATAGCGTCCGTTGCTTAAAGAATTATGTTTCTCATTTCCCCCCTTTTTTTATTATTTTAAATATATCTATTCAAAAAAAGCCTCTCTATTTTAAGGATTATTAATTACAATATAATATTCTCTGGTGAGAATCTATCACTGCAATAATAATAATATCATAGAACACCAAAAGTATACTCAAATTTTAACACAAAAGGTTAAATTGCTTCTGCCTATAGCCTCCAAACTGTAGATGCACTGCAAAAGGTCACTGTCTTTAACAGTGTAAATTATGCCAAGTCATTTGTTTTAAGTTTTAACTGCAATCATAAAAATGATTACTGCCTATAAGAGCATATTGTATAGAAAAATTTTTACATGTTCCATTTGCTTTAATGAAACAGTACTGGTATAGCAAGTATGGTTCGGTTGGATGTAACAGGTTTGTCCTTGGAATTTGTCCAAAAGGATAGAAAGGAAAGTTGTCAAGACAGCCACGTTGAGCTTGGATGAATGCATGGAGAAGTCACTAAAGTCGAGTTTCGCAAAGTAGGCCACATACGGCGTGAAACAGTTGGACTAGAACTAAATACTAATCATGAATGGGCCTTGCGAAATTTGAACAAAACCACTGATAGGTGCAATAAAGTCCCATTAGGTTGTGGCCGAGTTTATTTTGGTCACAATGAATGAATCCTCACTTAGTCACTTTATGTAGTCAATTTGGCATTTCTAATGGAATTAATAATTTATATTATAAACAAATAACAATAGTAAATAAAGTAGATATTAATTCAAAAATAATAGTGAAAATTATATAAAGCCAAACAAAAATAATAAAGTTTCATAAAAAATATGTATTAATAAAAATGATTAAAAAAATTATATGAATAATGAGTACTTAAAGTTTCATTACAAAAATACAATAATATACATTAGAGAACATTAAAAAGAACTCTAAGCAAAAACATTTATAGTATAAACAAGAAAAATAAATAAAAAATTGATAAAAAAATCAAAACTCAAAAAATAATAAAACAAAAATGATAGTAAAAAAATATTTTTTTTGTAAAGCACAGCCATAGAAAAAATACAAGAATTCTTATTATTGTTCCTGGTATCTTTTATTATAAATGATATTGAATGATATGTTAGCAGAATAAAATAACTTTTTTCAATTAGTTCCCAATCTAACAATTAAACAGAAATGCAAAAACTATAATTTGTTGCTTTTGAATTAAAATGCTTTTAAAGAAAAAAAATTTTCAATTTGGTTACAAAAATATTTATCATTCAACACTCAAATTCAGTCTCATTTAATATGTTGCTAATTAAATATTTCACATGTATTTTCATATGCAACAAAACTATTACCACCAAGATCATTAATTTTTTAAGCTCATTAATTTTTTTAAACTCACTGTCATTTTTGCTTTCATTCTCATTGAAACTAACGTTCAGTTTTCTTCAACATTCAACTTACAATAACATAGCAATTCCAATAAAGCTTAATTATTATGCGTGTCACTACAATTACCACTACGCAAATCATTTATTTTTAGCCATCATTAATAAAAGGACTTAATAATAACTTAAAAAAAATTACTTTTTAATTATAACCTACAACCATTGTTTTACCCTTTTATTTTGTCAACGTATATTACTCTATTTTCCCTTGTTCCATATTTTTTTTACCTTCATACTGGCTTTAGCCCACACAACCCAACGAAAATATGGGCCCACAATTTTCATCGACTAATAGTCTACAGCATTACTAAATCACACGTATGCACCATTTGAATATTATATTATAAATCTCAACGACTCTGCACACTTACATAACAATAAGGCAATAAGCGTATAATTGATTAGTGTCTCTGGACACTAAAAATATGAACATAGTGACGCATATTCATCGTTTATTTGTTAAAACCATTTTGGGTAGAAAATTTATTTCAATTTTTATTTATGGTTTATCTGTTATAAATAACTTTACATCAGTTTTTGTCTTATAAATAATAAATAAGAATTTAAAATATTTCTCTCTTTTTCATTAAAAAGAATTAATTTTAATCCTTATTGTAATTCTATTTAATTAATTAATTAAAATACTTAAAATTAATATAATTATTATTTTTTATAATAATATTATTTAAATTTATAATTTAAAATAATTCAATATTATAAAATATTAAAATAGATAACTTAAATTTAATTAGTATTTTAAATTTTACAAATAAAAATAAATAATCAAACCAAAAATTATTTTATAATATTTTAAAATTAAATTTATTTTTTATGTAAATAAATTTAATTAATTATGATTCAATATAACAATATAAATAATATTTGATATTGAGTTAATATAATTATTTATATTAATTATGATTTAATATAATTAATTATTAAATTATTAATATAAATAATTAATTAAATAGATATATATCTAATATGTTTTTAATTTTTTTTATTAATTTACCACATGACATGATTTTATTGGCTGCTACAAGTCCCTCTTTAAAAGAATTCTCAGTCTTGATTTACGTGAAGAGTCTCCCTTTCCTCTTTGTTCTAACGGTAATTGGGTTCCTATATGTCAGAGTGGGGACTCTATTTTCCAGCATTAGAGTTGTTCTAAGACACAATTTTCTTATGGATATAGTGGTATATAAATATACACAAAATAAACATTTTTAGTGTCTCTTTTTTGAGTTGAGATATTAAGACACAATTTATAAGACACAAAATTTTATATTTTTATTCCTTCTTTTTTTTTTAAATTATAGTTATATCTCTAATTAATCTAACCCTTTTCCCCTCTTATTATCTTCTCTAATATGTGTTTCTAACCTCAAAATTCTTCTACCTCCATGTCCCTTCCTCCATCTTCCTTTTTCTACGGCCGTGTCCCTCTTCCACATCACCGCCATAGCCATTGCCTCTCATCTCCTTCTTTGTTTTTCTCTTCGCATTGCCACACCTATCACTCTACTTCTCCCTCCATTGTTGTGTCCCTCCACACTGCTACCGTGGGCCGCCACCGCTGACGCCCCTTCTTTCTTCTTCCTCTTACTCTTCTCTCTTTCTCTCTTCACACAGTCGCACCCATCACCACCATTGGTCATCATCTTCGGTTAAATTTATTCGTCTACACTCATCAAGTGTTGCTCAAATTTGTTTGTTTTCACTATTACTTGATTTAATTTCATTAAGAAAGGCAAAAAAAAACTAAAAAAGTTCAAAATAGTGGTTAACCATTCTTGAGACCTGTCTGTCTCACTTTCATTCTCTTTTTTATTTATTTCAACCTGTTTCAATTTTTTTAATGAAAAAATTGAATTGTTGAGCTAATGAATAAATGAAAGTTGAAGATAGTATTTTACAATAAAGTTAAAAAATTACAGGTGACAGTAGTGGTGGTAGAAATTAAAACTATGGTGGTGGCAGTGTTAGTGATAGATAATGGTAGAGAACTAATAAGAATAAAATAGACATTTGAATTAAATTGTTATGTTTTGCATACTATTGCCAAACACGCTAAAAAATTTATGTCTATTTATATTTATATTTTTTGGTATAGTTATATTTGTGTCCATATATTTTAAAGATAATAAAAAAATCGAGCTTAAAGTATAATGATATATGTAAAAACTTTTCAATAATTACTGAAGGATATAAGTGATTCTAAAAAGACTGAAACACCAGACCTGATTGACCTCTGTCAAGAATGAGAAGCCCAAACTCATCAATCCAACGGAGGAGACAAAGAAATTGTAAAAAATTAAGTCGGTTTAACTTATCATAAAAATTAGCTTAAATTTGTTGTGATGCGAGAATAGTTCAATAACAATTCTTAATTTTAGTTTTGTTCTAATATTATATAAGAAATTAAGTAGATCTAATTTATTCCAAATCTAATTCAAGAGATAAAAGTTTTTTCGCATTTATAAAGACTATTATATTTTTAATTTTAGATAATGTAAGACTTAATAGAAATTGTCCAAACAAATATAGGCACAAAAAACTCCACCATCAAGTAGGAGTGTTTAAATTTAAACCGATCTAAATTAAACCCTTCATCCAATTCAATCCAAACCGAAAACCGATTAAAATCATACTAATTTAGATTTGATTGGTTTTTATTTTTTGCAAACTCCTGAATCGAATTGGATTTCGGATCTACTTTTCACAATTGATCCAATACAATCCAAACCGCACAATGTGTTATAATATTATTATTTTATTATTATGTTTACAATTATACTTATAACATATTCAATTTGTTATATATTTTTATATTTTTATATATTATTATTATTTAATAAATGTTTTATGTTCAAAATGTGATTTATTTATTTATTTTAACTAACTTATAATTTTATTTCTATTATTATGATATCGTTGATTTTTTAACATATTGTTAAGACTTGTTATGTTATTATTAGTTATTTAAAATTTGATGTTGAGACTTGTTATATATACTTAATTTTTTTAATTTATAAAACCGCAAATCCATTTCAATCCAAATCGCTCGAAATTGGATCGGATCGGATTGGAATTTTTTAAAAAATCATCCAATTCAAATCGCACTATAAGTAAATATAGTGTTCGAATCAAATGAATTTTTGACTTAAAACCGATTCAAACCGCATCACAAACACCTCTACTATCAAATGCCTCGCTCGAACTGTAAGCTGGAAAGTTGTGTGTAAAAATTCTATTTTTATTACCTCTTACTTTGTAATATAGAAACCTATTAACCTTGTACTTAAGCAGAAACAACACTACTAGAAGATAAACGATATATAATTAAGATTTAAGACCACTAATTAAAATTTACTGAAATACTATTGTATCGGTATACTTAAAAGCTTTTCGTATTATTTTCTGCTGATGAATTAATTCATTGCTCTTCTTTTTCTTTCGAGCTACATTCTTTTTCTTTTTTTAACCCGCAAGGGTGGCTTTAAATACCGTCTCTTAGAAGGTAGAGAGAGTACAATGAACCAAACTCAACATTTGAAATGGAGCACCTATCATCACCATCATCCACAACCATTCAAACTCCCAAAACCAAGAGATTTAAAGATGCTATAATCAGTGCCTTGACATGGGGGGATACCCAGGAGAAAGGCGAATGGTTGAAGAACATGAGGGGACAACCATCACAACCTTTCTTGTCGGTCTCAACCCACCTGGCGGCATTGCCCCAGTTCTGGCCAATGGATACGTCCTGTGTCCACAAAACGGAGAACCAGTATATGCAGTTGCGTTGTATGAAAAGAGGAGTATTTAAGTTGTTCATGGTGTTAAACAGCATCTCTTCCTTTGCTTCATTGATTATGTGCCTCTCCCTCTCAACCACCGTGTCCCTACGTGTCTCTTGGCGATAGGAATGTGCATTTTTCTTACTATCCTTGCACTTACTTACTGCTTTGGTGTGCATACATGATCACTCCCGATGGCTTCAGATCTTACCTTTTTGCCAACAAGACATTCAAAGTTTGGTCTTATTTTGTTGGCACTGCGGGGTTACTCCTTATTAGTGGCGGATCCAAGGGGGGGGCCTAAGGTGGCCATGGTCCCCCCAAAATTAAAAAAAAAATAGTAAATAGTATTATTAAAAACTGCACTTTGTATTAGATATTTGAATTATTATTGCTCTTGTTAACAAATAGTCTATTCTAATAATTAATAAAAATGATTCTATTATACTAGTTCAAGTCCATACTATTAATTAAAGTAACACTAGTACATTTTTTAAATATTTGTTTCAAACCATCAGGCGCCACTTTTCTCTCTCTTTTAGTGGTTTTCAAATTTTTGGTCTTCTATTCTTTTCATTCTAATTTTCTTTTCATACCAAAACAAGACATATGAAAAAAAACTATTGAAGAGAAGTGAACAGCAAAATATTAACCATTGAATGCACAACAAAGATTCAAAGAGGTATATTTCAATTTTTTTAAGTTAATAACAATGTCAAGTATTATTCATATTATTTATTTAAAATAATTAATTTATTTTTTTTATAATGGACAATGTTTAAAGATTGAAGTGAGGGCAAAACTCAATAGAATTATTTTTGGGTGAGACTTGGAACAAAAAAAACCAGGTAAATCAATAACTTTATTTTTTGTTATTATATATTTATGTTTCTAAAATTATTTGTTATTGCTCAATAGGTTTAATATTTTTTTTAAAGAAAATAATATATATGCAATTATTTTTGTTTTTTTGTTAGATAATTCAAGTTAAGTTAAAAATGTCAAAGATGAAAACAATTCACTCATTTTTCAAGAGAAAAGAGAGAATATATGATGAACAAAATTCAGCTTCAGATTCTTTGAGTAATGTTCAAAATATTATTGAACAACCTGTGACACAACTTGTTGAGCAAGATATTCAACCCCCTGCTTCCAAAATAGCAAGGACTGAAATAGATCAAGTTAATATTGATACATTGATGCGTGATCCCGGAAAGCGTCCGCAAATTTGGAATTATCCTATCAATCAACAAGATGAAATCCGTAGAGCATACATAAAGTTTGAACCATATCAATTTATTATGGATGAGTACCCTCTTTCTGGTCTAGAAAGTCATCCTCGTCATTTCAAAGCTCATTGGTTTAAGAGTTTTTCTTGGCTAGAATATTCGCCAGAAGTGGATGCTGCATTTTGTCTTCCATGCTATTTATTTTCTAGAAAATCAAGTCCATTCACATAAGGAGGATTTCGCAATTGGAAAAAAGTGAATAATGGAAAGGATTGTGCATTTTTATCTCATGTGGGTAAATCTCTTAATTCTCCTCATAATATTGTTGTTAAGTCTTGTAAAGATTTGCTTAATCAATTATATCACATTGACAAAGTATTGGCTAAGCAAAGCTCACAACAAGTTTTAAGCAATAGATTGCGTCTTAAAGCCTCTATTGATACTGTCAGATGGTTAACGTTTCAAGCTTGTGCTTTTAGGGGACATGACGAGAGTCATGAGTCTCAGAATCGAGGAAATTTTTTTGAAATAGTTAAAATTATTAGCTTCTTACAATAAAGAAGTGGATGCAGTTGTTTTGGATAATGCTCCTCAAAATGCAATATACACATTTTAGAGATTGTATGATTGTATATATTGAAAAGGAAATTGCTTCAAAATTCACTTCAGAGATGATAATTGATGATTTTAGTTCCATGAAGCATCGTCGAGCAAGTTTAAAAATATCAAAATCTTAAAGTATGTAGTTGAACATTGACTTTTATATAATATAAACACTTGTTGTTAGATTTGTTGATAAGCATGGATTTGTCAAAGAAAGGCTAATAGATGTTGTTCATGTCAAAGATACTACTTCTGCTACTCTAAAACAAGAGATTTGTTATGTATTATCTCATCACAATCTCAACATTCAAAATGTTCGAGGTCAAGGGTATGACGGAACTAGTAATATGCGTGGAGAATGGAAAGGGTTACAAGCTTTAATTATTCAAGAATGTCCTTATGCATATTATGTTCATTGCTTTGCTCATCAATTACAGCTAGCTCTTGTTGCCGCGGCTAAAGAAGTTGTTGATGTTCATGCTTTTTTCCAAAGTTTGAGTAATATTATCAATGTTGTGTGCTCTTCTTGCAAACGCAATGATGAATTACGATCTGCTTATGCAACTAAAATTTTTCATTTAGTTGCAACTAATCAAATTGAAACAGGAAGAGGAGCAAATCAAATTGGCACATTAAAAAGATCAGGAGATACTAGGTGGAGCTCTCACTTCAACTCAATTTGTAGCCTTTTACGTATGTTTGGAGCAACAACTTCAGTTCTGGAAGATTTGGCTACTAATGAATCTACATATTCTCAACGTGGTGATGCTACTTATGCTCTTAAATCTTTATTATCATTTGATTTTGTTTTCATTTTGCATATGATGAAAGAAATCATGGGAATCACTGATAAACTTTGTCAAGCATTGCAACAAAAATCTCAAGACATTTTGAATGCTATGCATCTGGTTTTTAGTACAAAGTCATTGATTCAATAGTTAAGAGATAGTAGTTGGGGAGCACTTTTGGAGAAAGTTAGTTCTTTCTGCAATGATCATGCTATTCAGATACCTGATATGGGTGCTTCTTTTAGTGACATAATTCGGTCTCGTCGTAAAAAGGATGTTGTCACTATTGAACACCATTATCGTGTTGACATTTTTACTAGCGTGATAGATTTTCAATTGAAAGAGCTAAATAGTAGATTTAGTGAGCAAGCAACCGAGTTCCTCATATTGAGTACATCTTTAGATCCTAAAGATGCTTTCAAGTTATTTAGTGTTTGCAACATATGCAATCTTGCAAAGAATTTCTATTCTTTAGATTTTTCTGAGCAAGAAAAGATTCAATTGGATTATGAGTTACAACATTATGAACTTGATGTGGTTAAAGCTCCAGATTTTCAGAATTTGTCTACTCTTGCTGAATTGTATCAAAAATTGACAGAGACAGGAAAATCAAATATATATCCTTTAATTGATAGATTAATTCGTCTTGTTTTGACTCTTCCTGTGACAACAGCAACAATTGAACGGGCCTTTTCAGCTATGAAGATTATTAAAACAAGGCTTCGAAACAAGATGGAAGATGAATTTTTAGCAGATTGTATGATTGTATATATTGAAAAGGAAATTGCTTCAAAATTCACTTCAGAGATGATAATTGATGATTTTAGTTCCATGAAGCATCGTCGAGCAAGTTTAAAAATACCAAAATCTTAAAATATGTAGTTGAATATTGACTTTTATATAATATAATTATTCCTCTGATATATATGCTATAATTCATATTTTGTTAATTTTTTGTTATATCACATTTTAATTTATTTTATATTTAATTGACCCCTATACTACGATTTGTTATTTTATGTTTTCAATTTGGACCAAAGTGAATATTCCAAATCTCGAGTAATTATTAGTGTAAGATCCAGAATTTTTGAAAAGTTTTATTACGAACTAATTTTAAATTATATATTTAATTACAGTTTTAATTTCAGAAATTATTTTATTAAAAATAATCAAAGACAATTTTGATTAATTGAATTTGAAATAAATTAAGATTATTATTCAATTTATAATTATTGAATTATTTTTTATATTTAAATTATAAAGTTGATAGTTATGAAATAATAAAATTTTTTATATAATTTGGATTAAATAATTAATATTTTAAATATTAATACTGCTATTTTGGAAAATGAAAAAATTAAGTATATTATTTCTAATTTTTAGATTTGAACATTTTATTGAAAATAATTTGTGAATTTGGTGAACAAATAGAATTTCTATACATCATTATTGTTAGATTAAAATTATTTCTAATTACTATATTACCCCTACTTTTATTTGAATTACAAAACTAACCCTAACCCTAATTTTACTAAAACACCCAAACCCTGAAACCTTACCCGGTTACCCGTTTTTCTCCCTAAGACCCAGCCGTAGCACACACAATGTTTCCCTCACCTAGTAGCAGTAGCACACATAGCTTTCCCTCCTTATTGAACGAGAGAAAAACGAAGCTGAAAGGAGAAGGGGAGATTGAGTTGCGGCAGGGAGGAGAAGAGAAAAGGGAAGGGCACTAGCACCGGTGGGCCTCGCCACCACCATCGCCGCCAAACCGATACACACAGAGAGAGAGAGAGAGATGGAGCTCGTGCCTCATCGCCGTCACCCATGGAGCTACGAGCTGCGCCCAGATGCCGCCGCATCGCGTCGAGGAGGAAGGCCGAGATTGAGCGACGCTGGGGGAGAAGAAGACGCGAGCTGGAGGAGCTGCGTCTAGTCGCCGCTGTTGCGCCACTGACCGCCACCGTTTCGCCGTCGCCGTCTGATGAGCGGATATTTTATATGCTTTTTTGTGGTATTTTCATGTAGTTTTTAGTATGCTTTAGTTACTTTTTAGTATATTTTTATTAGTTTTTATGCAAAAATCATATTTCTGGACTTTACTATGAGTTTGTATGTTTTTCTGTGATTTTAGGTATTTTCTGGTGGAAATTGAGGGACTTGAGCAAAAATCTGATTCAGAGGCTGAAAAAGGACTGCAGATGTTGTTGGATTCTGATCCTCCTGCACGCAAAATGGATTTTTTGGAGCTACAGAAGCCCAATTGGCGCACTCTCAATTGCGTTGGAAAGGAGACATCTTGGACTTTCCAGCAATGCCTAATAGTCCATACTTTGCCCGAGATTTGATAGCGCAAACTGGTGTTTTAACGCTAACTTTTTACCCTTTTCTGGTATTAAATGCCAGAACTGGCATAAAAGTTGGAGTTAAACGCTCAAACTGGCACCAAAGCTAGAGTTTAACACCAGAAATAGCTTCTACATGTGAAAGCTTCAATGCTCAGCCCAAATACATACCAAGTGGGCCCCGGAAGTGGATTTTTGCACTATCTATCTTAGTTTACCCATTTTCTGTAAACCTAGGTTACTAGTTTAGTGTAAAAACTACTTTTAGAAATTCAATATGCACCTCATGACATTTTACATATGAATTTGTATCTTCTACGGCATGAGTCTCTAAACCCCATGGTTGGGGGTGAGGAGCTCTTCTGTGTCTCAATGGATTAATGCAATTATTTCTGTTTTCTATTCAATCACGCTTGTTTCTATTCTAAGATATTCATTCGCACTTCAACATTATGAATGTGATGATCCGTGACACTCATCACCATTCTCAACTTATGAACGCGTGCCTGAAAACCACTTCCGTTCTACCTTAGATTGAGCGTGTATCTCTTGGGTTCCTGGTTCACGAGTTTGATTGCCTCTCTTGACAACAAAGCATTCAAATCTGTGAAACTAGAGTCTTTGTGATATAAGCTAGAACCAATTGATAGTACTTTTGAGATCTAGAAAGTCTAAACTTTTCCTGTGGTATTCTGAGTAGGATCTGGGAAGGGGTGACTGTGTCGAACTTCAAACTCACAAATGTTAGGCGCAGTGACAGTGTGCAAAAAGGATCAATGGATCTTATTCCAGCACGAGTGAGAACCGACAGATGATTAGCCCTACGTAACCCGTAGTTGGACCATTTTCACTGAGAGGACGGATGGTAGCCATTGACAATGGTGATCCACCAACATACAGCTTGCCATGGAAGGAACCTTGCGTGCGTGAAGAAGACAACAGTAGGAAAGCAGAGATTCAGAAGACAGAACATCTCCAAAACCTCAACCTGTTCCTCATTACTGAATCACAAGTATTTTTTATTTCATGTTATTCATTATTCTTAAACAAAAATCATTTTTATCATTAATCTCCTGACTAAGAGTTACAAGACAACCATAGCTTACTTCAAGCCGGCAATCTCTGTGGGATCGACCCTTACTCACGTAAGGTATTACTTGGACGACCCAGTGCACTTGCTAGTCAGCTGCACGAAGTTGTGTATCACGATTTTGTGTACCATCATCAATGGGGTTCTGGCAGGTGAAAGGGGACGCACAAAGAGGAGCCCGACGTGCGTGGAGAAGAAAACCGCAGAGGGAGAAGAGGAGAGAAGGGAGTTGTGTCGGACTGCCGCATGTGAGGAGTGCCTCTGTTGGAACCACCGCCGTCACTGCCAGCTTCCACCTCCATCGTGGTTGGTTATGGATGAGAGTGGAGGAAGCTGCCTCTGCTATCGGAGAACGTTCTGCCGGTAAGGGTTTTAATTGTGGTTTCTGTCCTTTTTGGATTTCGATAAGGTTTTGATGCTGCGTGGTTATTATAGTTGATCCACCAGAGCTTCTCACACTACCAGAGCTGCTGCCAAGAATCTGCTGCTGGAGAACGCCTCTGCTGCCACAGAGTTCCACCACCGGTAAGAGTTTTAAGTTTGGTTTCTGCTCTTTTAGAATTCCGGAAAGGTTGTTAACACCGCGTGGTTGTTACAGTCACCGTCACCGGGGTTTTTGCTCGCGACTGCCACTTAGGGTTATTGTTGGAGCTATTGCTGGGTTGATTCAGAATCTCAGCTGCTTTATTTTGTTATTTCGGTAAGTAAGTATGTTTCGAAAAGCCTCGTGTTAGTATTTTGTTGTGTTTGGTTAATGAATATGAGTTTTGGTAACGTGGGGTCGAGTCCTGATTATTATATTGCGATTAGAGTCGTAGTGGTTGTTGAGAACGCAAGTGGAGCTGAGGTTTTGGTTACAGTCGTTTCGGGTCGAGACGAAAGGAATCAGTTAACGAGGTTGGGTTGTGGTTTCAACGTGTCAAGGTAGCGGCTTTTTATACAAACTAATTTATTTTAAATTAGAAATTGTTATAAATAGATATGTTGTGCGAAACATATTTCTGGTGATTATGTGAGTCATATGAATTGTCTGATTTTGTCCTAAATGCAGATGGTTGCCTGTTTGATTGGGATAATGTCTGCTTTGATAAATTAGAGATTTCTGGATTTGGTTGAATTGAAATGATTTTTGATAATCTGAAAGTTTGAGTTTTTATTTTATTGGAAACTGATTTGGTCTTGAACTTGTTGGAAAGAGTTAAGGATTGGTTTGGTTGGGACCCGGACAGGGTGGCAGAGTTCAAGTTTTAGGGGAGATATTGCCAAAATTTCTATAAAATCCAAGACTTTGTTTGAAATGGTATTTTAAGAAGGAACGGATTATGCCTTGAATTGTATTACCGATAAAAGAAATAGATTGAACCCTTTTATTAAAAAAATTGTTATATTTTGAATGTAAACTATTTTAGAAAAGACTCATGTTTTAAAGTCGATTTAAAGATGAAAAGAATCAAGTTTTGGAATTTGATTGAATAAGAAAATTTGAAGGAGTTTTAATGGAGTTTGATTAACTAATTTCACTTTATGACATTTTAGGAAGAGTTTGAAGTATTTTCTGAAACTTTGACTTAGTAAAATTGAAACACTTTCCGAGCCTTTGGAAACAGATTTAAGAATGAAACTAAAATTAATTTTCGATTTAAAAATGATTTGGTTTTGGCTTAAGTTTAGTTGGTTTTGAAATTGGTTCAGAATAATTGGAAAGACGATTTGGTTTTGTTTTAAATTCTATTCTATCTATTCAAATCAAGAAGTTAAAGTTTCGGAGGTTTTCAACGAATTTAAGAAATGAGTTAGGTTATTCTCCCCTAAAGTCTTGAGACTCCGCTGAGGAATTTTACGACCAAATCTTGATTTAGAAATGAATGATTTTGAGTCTTTCAAAGAGATTTTGAACTTGGCATGGTTTTGTGATTGTTTAGATGTGTTGGAAAGATGTGGAAAGTGGCTCCGTTTTGAAAAGTGATTCTTGGCAAGATGTGAATTGAATACGTTTGTTATTTAAAAGAAAATGGGCCAAGAATGAATTTGAAATAAGTTATTGAGCCTAATTGATTATGGATTCCTTCAAGAGTGATGAGTTATGGTTTGGTAGGCATAAGGATCAGGTTTGTCCCGCTTATGCTGAGATGCGATTGTTGATAAGTCATTGGCACTTGGCAAGGACGGTGGTTTAATCCCGCTTGTTGAGGGTGTAGCACCCGCGTAAGGACGCTGGTTTAATCCCGCTTACGGTGGAGGCAAGGACGGTGGTTTAATCCCGCTTGCGTGTTCCTGGGGAAGGACGGTGGTTTAATCCCGCTTGTCTTTAGGACCTACGGGTAAGAATTAGGTGGTTGGATCCCGCATATCCGAGTCGTGTTTGGCAACGTAACCGACACGTGAGCTCATGGCCAGTAGGACAGGCATGCATCATATGCATTTATGTGACATTGTTTGGATGTGCATATTGTAATTGGTTTGCCTATGTGAATACTTATGTTAACTACTAACTGCTATAATTGTTGTAATTGCTATTGATTGTATTTGAACTACATTAATTGTGATTGTGTTTGATTGGTTGGTTTGTGATGAATTGGTTGATGATTGAGTTATTTGGGCCGGGGGCCGTGTTGGATTGGATGGGCTTGAGGCCGTGGTTGGTATGTTGAGTTCTAGTTTTGTATAAAGTATCTAACCGGTTCATCTAGAAAAGTATGGAAAATCAAACTCTTACAGCCTAGATTTAATTAAACCTATGCTTGGGACATG
This sequence comes from Arachis duranensis, assembly GCF_000817695.3. Lineage (NCBI taxonomy): Eukaryota > Viridiplantae > Streptophyta > Magnoliopsida > Fabales > Fabaceae > Arachis > Arachis duranensis. The sequence goes on from NC_029780.3 coordinate 92,258,531, forward strand.
TTGGTCATTCATACTGTCTAGGAAAAACTTTTCAGATTTTACAATAAAGGAAAAAGCTTTTATTCTAAAATATTTGAGAAATTTACCAAATCTTCGAAAAGGATTTTTCTGGATTTCGAATGTGAACTCATGGTTTTTGGAAAGACTCATAAGATGAGCAATGATCACTGTACTCTAAGGATAATTTTATTTTATGTATCTTGTTATAGCAATTTCTGTAATCCTATAGTGAGAACAAGCGAGGACGACATTCTCACTCCTCTACAGGTTATTCCTTTTCAGGATATGGACGACGAAGCTTCAGAAGAGTTATGTTTATTTTCTATTTATTCGGTATTTTTGTATTATCTTAGCTATTATGTTTCCCTCGCCATATCTTTATTAAGTTTATAAGAGGGATAGAAAATTGTGATATGTATGTTTGTAAGCTAGTGTTATATATATATATCTTAAGGTATTGTATCTGGTTTGTATGTATTTGTATGTTTATGTTTTCAACGAAAAAGTGTTTTTGAAAGGTTATGCGATTTTAAGTTTTAAACAGGCTCCTATTTTAGTATTAAATATGTTTAGAGTTGTCGTAATGCCCAAGCTATCAGAGTGATGCAGCCGGAAGCGTGACATTCGGATAGTGAGGGTGTTATAATTGTGGTATCAAAGCACTTCTTTCCTGTAGAGCCTGAGGAATGGACCGACTATGCTTCAATTGCATACTCTGAGCGTTTGTCATGTAATAGTCTTGTTCAAATAATAAGAATTAGAGATTTTTACACATGACAGTCTATTGATTAATGTTGTTAGTCTTGCATTGCATAACTCCTTGTGTTAAGTTTGGCCGGCTTAAAACGAGTGGATTATGTATATGAATGTACTAATGGGTTATCATAGACGAGATACGAGTAATAGGTAACGCGACTCATTGGTTTTGGGAACATTAGAAACTATTTCTCGAGGTTACTCAGTTATGTACTTTGGATTCTATCGGAGTCATGTAACTTATTGTTTCTTAACCCATCTTGATGTTCTTGTTGCCTTTTCTTTTGGATAGTAGTTTGATGTTTTCAATCCTATTTTTATGTTCATATGCATTCTTATTTGATCCTAAATTGCATATGCCGGTTTGAATTTCTTGGTGTATCTGTCTTTCTCTGTTCGAACTCTTTTCTTGATCCATGTAATTTTTTGACATGACTTTGAACTTGTCTTGATGTAGTGTGCCTTTTTATGTCCTTACTCTGAGTCCTTTTTAAAAGAAATGGTGATTCAGTTTTTCTCTTAATTGAATATATTTATAACCAATTTTCAAACTTTTATAAAATCACTTTTGATTTGATATACACCTATCTATATAAAACTTTGAAAATTCCTTATACAACTTAAAAACTATTTATTTCTAATACCTCGCATGTTCTTTTACTGGTTTATGAAACTGCACTTGCTTTAAATACAATTTGACTTTTCAAATAATTTTACTACGATTCCTATACATAACTTTATTTGATGATGTGCTTAGGTATTTTTTTTTAATTCTTAAAGGAAAGGATTTTCGCTTTTATTCTAGTTAGCTTTCGTCTGACAAATTGACTTTAATTTAGCATGATACATTATTTATACATTCGTTGTTCTTTTGAAAATATTGGGTTCATACCTTCCCTCTCAAGTATGGACTAATTCTTTAAGCTTTTGTTTCTATGGTTGTGATACTTGATTTAGTTTTTAACTATTCTTTTCCTTTTATGAACACCAGCAGTAGTCTTAATTTTTCTTCTCTTGTGAGCTTCATACTCCTCTAAGTCAGCTTGAATTTGTTTCTATCTAGTGCGTTGTTTGTCCTCTTAATTGTCCTTCTTTAGTCAAAGGTTCTTTCTTAAAAATTCACTGTTGATTGAGTTGTCTTTTCTTACGAGTTTTGTATTCTTTTGGACCAATGAAAAACTTATTTGATGTCCCATGCTTCGTGGATCTTGTTTGAACTCCCTTGAATTAAGATCCTTTCTTGTTTGGTCTGATTTCTTTTTAAGTACATCTTAATATTCTTGAATGTTCTTATGTGATGACAATTTCAAGTGTATTCTTAGAGTTTTGATGTGAACTTTCGAAACAAGTTTTGGATTCTCTTAAGAAATTTAAATTAATTCTTCTCGCTTAAATTGCATCCATAGTTATTCTTTAAATTGGCAAAGTTGTTTTGAAGTTGGCATGCACTGTTTTAAATAAAGTTTTGAAATCGACTGATAAGCAAATTTTTACCTCGAAGTTTTCTTTTCCAAATAGAGTTTAACTTGTTCCATGTTTGCTATAAATTTTATACACGTTTGTTTGAATTTAAACTTTGAGAATTCTTGAACAAACATTTGATTTTCTTACAACCGTGCCACAATTTCAATGTGTACCTTTATTTGATTGAGTACCTAAATGTCTTCCAGGATTTTCAAAATTGTTTGGCCTTAACTCAATTGATTTTCATTTTGCAAACCTCACCTATTATGTCTTTTACTTGGAAGCTATTTAGACAAAATGCAATTTTGTTTTCCTTTAACCATATTGCAGTTTTGATATATGTTATGTCACCCTTTTGTGAAATGGCAGTTACATACTTTTCTTTTAGCACATGAGGTGATCTTCTTTATGTTTTTTTCATTCTTTATATTCAAATGTATTATGTGTATTTAATCATAAATTTTAAACCTTAAGAGTGTCATCACTAGATTTAGTTAACCTTCTTTTATGATTTTATACTTTTTAACTCAGCTTGATTTAGTTCCAAACTACAGCCTTGCTTATCCTTTTTGTGTTCCTATCAGTTATCTCTGATTCAGGAGTCACCCTTGAGGTTGTTAAACAGAATTTTTTTTCAATACTCTTCATCGATTGTACATCCTTGTTTACTTGTAGATTTAGCAGTTCTTTCAAAACTCTTGCAGAGATTATCCTTGTTGTTTGTCCTTCTTTTTCGAAGTCTTTTATCCTTCTGAATAAACTCGAGAATTGTTTTGATGTCACGTGCGATCTTTAGATACAGTAATGCGATGCTTTAGTTCTCTAGATTGTGGTTTGTGGTTATGGAAAGGGAAGCGGTAAGTGTCCGACGTTATGAGAAGTTATGGGAGTTTTGTTTCTCGCAGAAGAGTTTGCGGATGTTAGGCTTGTGACCAGTTATGGGGTTGTGAAGTAATTGATGGAGTTAGAAAGTTGATACTTGGAAAGGGGTACGAGATCTGTGAGTGAACGTTATATCTTTTGTTAGATACCAACCTGCTTTGTAGCCTTTTTGCCATGTTAACCACCGCTTTGCTTTATGAACGCCTATCTTGACTTGCACCCTATTTTGTTTCTCCAAGCTTTTGTAAAGTTTTGAAACCATATAACCTTTTTGCATCGAGCCTATCTTGTATCTTTTACCTTACATTATATCTTATCCTTATATTTAAACCTTATGGTTATCCGGTATTTGAAATTTTATACATATGTGTGCTAAGATTTTTTATTTTCATAAAAAGTATTTAAAAAGTAGAGTGCTAAGTCTATGTATGATCTTTTGTATTACTTTAATTTTCAAGGATGAAAATTCTTATAAGGTGAGTGGAATGTAAGATCCAAAGTTTTTGAAAAGTCTTATTACGAACTAATTTCAAATTATACATTTAATTACAGTTTTAATTTCAAAAATTATTTTATTAAAAATAATCATAGGCAATTTTGATTAATTGAATTTGAAATAAACTAAGATTATTATCCAATTTTATAATTATTGAATTATTTTCTATATTTAAATTATAAAGTTGATAGTTATGAAATAATAAGAATTTTTATATGATTTGGATTAAATAATTAATATTTTAAATATTAATACTGCTATTTGAAAAATAAAAAAATTAAGTATATTATTTTTAATTTTTAGATTTGAACATTTTATTGAAAATAATTTGTGAAATTGGTGAACAAATAATATTTTTATACATTATTATTGTTGGATTAAAATTATTTCTAATTACTATATTACTCCTACTTTTATTTGAAATTATAAAACTAACCCTAACCCTAATTTTACTCAAAAACCCAAACCCTGAAACCCTACTCGGTTACCGTTTTCCCCCTAGGACCCAGCCGTAGCACACACAATGTTTTCCTTACCTAGTAGTAGTAGCACACACAGCTTTCCCTCCTTATTAAACGAGAGAATAACGAAGCTGAAAGGGGAAGGGGAGACTGAGTTGCGGCAGAGAGGAGAAGAGAACAGGGAGGGGCACTGGCACCAGTGAGCCTCGCTACCACCGCCGCTGCCGAACTGATATAGAGAGAGAGTTTGCGTCGGAGAGAAAGAGGGAGCTCGTGCCTCATCGCCGTCACCCATGGATCCATGAACTACGGCCAGTTGCCGCCGCGTCGCGTCGAGGAGGAAGGCCGAGACTAAGTGATGCTGGGGGAGAAGAAGACGCGAGCTGGACGAGCTGCGTCCAGTCGCCGTTGTTGTGCCACTGACCGCCACCATTCCGCCGTCGCCGTCAATGGGGTTCTGCCAGAAGAAAGGGGACGCACAAAGAGGAGCCTGACGTGCGTTGAGAAGAAGACCGGAGAGGGAGAAGAAGAGAGGAGGTAGTCGTGCCGAACTACGGCACGCGAGGAGCGCCTCCGTCGAAACCACCGCCGTCACTGCCAGATTCCACCTCCATCAGGGTTGGTTATGGATGAGAGTAGAAGAGGCTGCCTCTGCCACCGGAAAACGCTCTACCGGTAAGGGTTTTAATTTTGGCTTCTGTCCTTTTTGGATTCAAGAAGGTTTTGATGCTGTGTGGTTATTATAGTTGATCTATCGGAGCTTCTGGCCGCTACCGGAGCTGCTGCCAAGAATCTGCCGCCGAAGAACACCTCTGCTACCATGGAGTTCTACCACCGGTAAGAGTTTTAAGTTTGGTTTCTGCTTTTTTAGAATTTCGGAAAGGTTGTTAACACTGCGTAGTTGTTACAGTCACCGTCACGGGGGTTTTTGCTCGCGACTGCCACTTAGGATTATTCTTGGAGCTATTGCCGGGTCGATTAGGAATTGCAGCTACTTCATTTTGTTATTTCGGTAAGTAAGTATGTTTCAAAAAGTTTCGCGTTAGTATTCTATTGTGTTTGGTTAATGAATATAAGTTTTGGTAATGTGGGGTCGAGTCCTGATTATTATAAGTTGCGATTAGAGTCGTAATGGTTGTTGAGAATGCAAGTGAAGCTGAGGTTTTGGTTGCAGTCATTTCAGGTCGAGATGAAAGGAGTCAGTTAACGAGGTTGGGTTGTGGTTTCAACATGTCGAGGTAGGGGATTTTTATACGAACTAATTTATTTTAAATTAGAAATTGTTATAAATAGATATGTTGTGTGAAACGTATTTCTAGTGATTATATGAGTCTTATGAATTGTCTGATTTTGTCCTGAATGAATATGGTTGCCTTTGGATTGGGATAATGTCTGCTTTGATAAATTGGAGATTTCTGGATTTGGTTGAATTGAAATGATTTTCGATAATCTGAAAGTTCGAGTTTTTGTTTTATTAGAAACTGATTTGGTCTTGAACCTGTTGGAAAGAGTTGAGGATTGGTTTGGTTGGGACCTGGATAGGGTGGCAAAGTCCAAGTTTTAAGGGAGATGCTGCCAAAATTTCTATAAAATACGAGACTTTATTTGAAACGGTATTTTAAGAAGGAACGGATTATGCCTTGAACTGTATTACCGATAAAAGAATTAGATTGAACCCTTTTATTAAGAAAATTATTATATTTTGAATGTAAACTATGTTAGAAAAGACTCATGTTTTAAAGTCGATTTAAAGAAGAAAAGAATCAAGTTTTAGAATTTGATTGAATAAGAAAATTTGAAGGAGTTTTAATGGAGTTCGATTAACTAATTTCACTTTACGACATTTTAGGAAGAGTTTGAAGTATTTTCTGAAACTTTGACTTAGTAAAATTGAAACACTTTCCGAGCCTTTGGAAACAGATTTAAGAACGAAACTGAAATTGATTTTTGGTTTAAAAATGATTTGGTTTTGGCTTATGTTTCGTTGGTTTTGAAATTGGTTCGGAATAATTGAAAACACAATTTGGTTTTGGTTTAAATTCTATTCTATTTATTCAAATCAAGAAGTTAAAGTTTTGGAGGTTTTCAACGAATTTAAGAAATGAGTTAGGTTATTCTCCCTTAAAGTTTTGAGACTCCGTTGAGGAATTTTATGACCAAATCTTGATTTAGAAATGAATGATTTTGAGTCTTTCAAAGAGATTTTGAACTTGGCATGATTTTGTGATTATTTGGAAGTGTTGGAAAGATGTGGAAAGTGTCTCCGTTTTGGAAAGTGATTCTTGGCAAGATGTGAATTGAATACGTTTGTTATTTAAAAGAAAATGGGTCAAGAATGAATTTGAAATAAGTTATTGAGCCTGATTGATTATGGATGTCCTCAAGATTGATGAGTTATAGTTTGGTAGGCATAAGGGCTAGGTTCGTTCCGCTTATGCTGAGATAAGATTGTTGATAAGTTGCTGGCACCTGGTAAGGACGGTGGTTTAATCCTGCTTGTCGAGGGTGCAGCGCCCGCGTAAGGACGGTGGTTTGATCCCGCTTATGGTGGAGGCAAGGACGGTGGTTTAATCCCACTTGCGTGTTCCTTGGCAAGGACGGTGGTTTAATTCCGCTTGTCTTTGGGACCTACGGGTAAGGACAGTGGTTGGATCTTGCTTATCCGAGTCAGGTTTGGCAACGTAACCGACACGTGAGCTCATGGCCGTAGGACAGGCATGCATCATATGCATTTATGTGACATTGTTTGGGTGTGTATATTGTAATTAGTTTGCGTATGTGAATACTTATGTTAACTGCTAACTGCTATAATTGTTGTAATTGCTATTGATTATATTTGAACTACATTAATTGTGATTGTGTTTGATTAGTTGGTTTGTGATGAATTGGTTGATGATTGAGTTGTTTGGGCCGGGGGCTGTGTTGGATTGGATGGGCTTGAGGCCGTAATTGGTATGTTGAGTTCTAGTTTTATATAAAGTATCTGACCGGT
>NC_029780.3:92265772-92266302 GCF_000817695.3 Arachis duranensis
ATTTATACCGCGTAGGTAACTGCTTTCATGGTTGTGGTCTAGAAAAGTAAGGAAAATCAAACTCTTACATCCTAGATTTAATTGAACCTATACTTGGGACATATTGGTCATCCATACTGTCTAGGAAAAACTTTTCAGATTTTACAAGAAAGGAAAAAGATTTCGTTCTAAAATATTTGAGAAATTTACCAAGTCTTCGAAAAGGACTAGATTTCGAATGTGAACCCATGATTTTCGGAAAGACTTATAAGACGAGCAATGATCACTATACTATAAGGATAATTTTATTTTACGTATCTTGTTATAGCAATTTCTGTAATCTTATAGTGAGAACAAGCGAGGACGACGTTCTCAATCTCCTATAGATTATTCCTTTTCAGGATATGGACGACGAAACTTTAGAAGAGTTATGTTTATTTTCTGCTTATTCGGTATTTTTGTATTATCTTAGCTATTATGTTTTCCTCGCCTTATCTTTATTAAGTCTGTAAGAGTGATAGAAAATTGTAATATGTATGTTTGTAAGTTAA
>NC_029780.3:92266321-92268934 GCF_000817695.3 Arachis duranensis
GTTAATATTATCTCATATCCTCAACGTTTTAATTTTTCCATGTAATTTTTAAAATTAAAATATAAATCAATCTAATTCGATTTATTTTTGTATGTACTCTTTTTGAATACTAATTCAAATAGGTTAGTTTTTAAGAAAATAATGTACTTATTTCAAATGAAGAATTTTAAATCACTAGTTTTAAATATGTAGAGTAAGATATAATTTTTAAAAATTAGATTAATTTAAAAATAAAAATTAAATTGATATTATTTTAATCATAATTTTTTTATAATAATATCATTATTTCCTTTACAGTGTAAACAAAATATTATTATTTCGTTTATACTGTAAACGAAATATACATGTCATCTATTTTTAACCTTATTTCGTTTACAGTGCAAATAAAATTTGTACATTATTATTTTATTTATAATGTAAATAAAATAAATATATATAATGAATTTTCATAAAAATACTACAAATTATTTATTTTGGTAAATAAAATATATATTTTATTTTTTTAAATAAAAAATTCCTGTTGTAATAGTTGTTAGAATTTTGAGTTAATCTTGTATGTAGCTAGTCTATTATAGACCCGCGACATTAAAATAGGAATTCCGAGAAGATTATTTGAATAGATAAGACGATAAAAACATTGTGTTCAAATTAAAAATATTGAATTAATGTATTTTATATTTTTATTTATTTTTTATTATTTTTATTAATTTTTTATAATTATATTTTTTTGTATTTTATGTTCTTAATGTCTTAATTTATCTTGTTTTCAAAACTTAAAGCAGCGTAAATAATGCTCTCTCTCAATCTAAAGCTAAGCTTTTGATTTTATAACTCTTTTAATTCATATCTTTGTTTTTCACTAACTTTCTCTACATTTTTTTTTTGAATTTATCATAGTCTTTTTGTTGTACAAAATTATTGTCAAAACTCTATCATGGTATGACGAGCTTAAGGTTCTACAATATCCATAGTTAATTCATCAAACAACTCATCTTCTGCTACAAGCAACAACAACTTCAATCAAGATCTCAATTAATTTAGAGCAAATACAAAATTATTAAATTAAAGACTTTTTACACCTATTGGAGAAAAATTAGGAGAAAATAATCATCGAACATGTGTATCTATTAAAACAATCTATAGCCACGATTTACAAAATTGCATTTTTCCTGATATAGATCCTCGTACAATTTGCTTCTGAAGAAGATAAACTAGTAAACAAAAATATCTATTTATAACAACTCTAGATAAAATAAATTTTAAAAAAATTCCTACCTCGATAAATCGAAACACATAAACCTTTTTCCTAGGCCCGAAACAACGACAACTGCAACCTCAGCTCCATTCACTTCCGCCACAACAGAAGCAACCTTAATCGCAACATGTAGCCCCGAAGACTAAATTCTAAAACATTAACGTCTCAAGAATCTTAATAACATACAACAGAACAGCGACTAAAAGAGTTCAAAACTGAAACAAGGAATAGCTTACCGTACTAAAGAGGAATGACTAAACCGAGTAGCCGCAACGACAACAACACTCGCTGTAACAACGACTTAGAGCAAAGGCGGCAGCAGTGGGATGGTGGCTCCGATGGCGGCGTACAATAGAGAAACTTGCGGTGACTGTATAACCTGACTCAGACAACCTCGGTAACAACTCACGATAGAACCAACTTAACAGAAAAGAAGATCTAAGGCAAGATTAGATCTTACCAAGCAGACCTAGGCTTCAGTGGCAGTTTCTGGCGGTAGTGGCGGCGGCGTGGAGCTCCGGCGAGGGCAACTGAAACTAACATGCAATGATTGTAACGCTTCCGAAAACTCAAAAGAAACGAAACCCAATACTTAAAACCTTGCCGGTAGAGTTTATCCCGGCGACGGCAATGGGTCTCGGACAACAGCTACGTTCCTTGGAAGCAGAGGCGCGGCCAAAAGCTCCGGCAGCAGCGGATCTGGTTGCGGCTCAGTCGAAGACGGCGACAGCGACGCCACACGCGCGTCCCCTCTCTCCTCGGGAACTCTCTCTCTCTCTCCTCGGTTTCAATGGTGACGACGGCGGCTCCAAGGCAAACCAGCGGCGACGGCGACAGGTCTGGCTGGACGGACCGGCGGCGACGGGCGAGACGCGCATCTCCTCTCCCCGCGGCTGAGCAACCTCGCGGACGTTCTTCCTCTTTGCTCTTCGCGCTCTCTCCCTCCTCCGTGCAACACGGCGGCGCGACGGCAGCTGGACATGGTGGCGGTGGCGCAGCTGGCAGCGGTGGTCTCCCTTCTCCTTCCTCTTTGGATCGCAACTCCCCCTCTTCTTTCCTTCCCCTGCTTCCGTCTCCCCTTTCTTTTCTTTCTTTCCTTCTCTGCTTTTGTTTCCTGAAGCAATTAGGTTTAGGTTTGGGGAAGGGGATGGCGGTAGGACAGAGGGTTAGAATTATGATAATTTTAATAAAATTAAGGGTATAAAGTATTAATTAAAAATTTAATTTAATTCTTTAAGTTTAATTTTAAAATATTATTTAGTTATCAATTTGTTAATATAAAAAGTTTTTATTATTTTATAATTACTAAATTTTATAATTTAAATATAAAAAATACTTCAATAATTATAAAATTAAAT
>NC_029780.3:92269283-92294493 GCF_000817695.3 Arachis duranensis
ATTCATCCTAATAATTCCAATTGATTAAATAATTAACTTTGATCTCGTTACGTTCGTCCATGGCTTCTAAATCGTGTTTCCTTGAAATTCAATCGATTGGTTTACACTATATCACAAAACAATCGATTGAAAGTTGTAAGGTAGAATGGTAAAAAGCTTATACCAATCGATTATTTATACTTTCCAATCGAATGAATGCCTCAAAATAATCGATTGTTGTTGTTACTCAATCGATTGAATTCACGAAAACAACATGGATTTGCCAAATACAATCGATTGGAAAGTGATGACATTGAAGTTTTAGCCAAATTCAATCGATTGGTAATGTAATCCAATCGATTGGAATGTGATAAAGTTGAATGTTTTGCCAATTTCAATCGATTGGTAATGGTACCCAATCGATTGAAATGAAACTGTACACTGAAAATTTATAAATTCACCTTTGCTTCGCATGCTGCAATTAATGCATGTTACATACAAGAAACTAAAAAGCACATAAAATAAAAATAGACAATTAATTGCATGATTGTTCTATTTTAAATTTAATCTGTTTGTCCTCTGGTTTTGCGCCACTAAAATAAAATCAAGAAAATAATCCATGTTTAAATCAAACGCAGGACCAAGATGCTCAACATCCATAATGCCTAATGAAATAAATTATAATGCATGGATCACAATAAAATAGCAATAGTCCGAATAAAGTTTAACAAATATCTATATGGTATGAACTTGTATGACTACTTTATATAGTATAAAAGAGGGACATTTCCAAAATTTTTATATGGTTTATCATATCATTTCTTAATTAATTCTGTAATCTTCTGTTAACTAGGAGGAAAAAATAACTAATTAATAATTTCATAAAGAATTAACAAATTAAGAAACTAAAAAAAGTAATTATTTTTATAATTCAAACAATCAAATTTTATTTTATTTTTTCATCTGGAAATATTTTTTTGTGTGTGATAACATTAGGAATCGATGCAGTCTTTTTATAAAAGAAATGTACTAAAATTTCCAAGTGTTTCTAATCAACTAATAGACTAAAATAATAACAAAAGATTAAAAAAATTAAATTAATAAATAAATAATAACAAAAAAATAGTAAATTTTGATCATTCTCACGTTTTTCAAATATTAATTCTTCGAGCTCAAATGTAGCCAACAAAACAAAGTGGAAGCAGGTGACAACTGCCAATGGCAAAACAATTGTTGTGGTGATGATCACTGACATGGGATCAGGCGTCTTCAATTAGATGAGGCCAAGCCTTTTTAAATGGATTATCTTAATTTTTTAATTAGTTATCGAACATAATTTTTTATTATATAAAAAATATAATAAGAGATCATATTTGTACAGAATGTTTCTGATATGTGTTGAGGAGGATCGGGAACCTGCGAGTTGGATCGGACGTTGGATGGCCCAGATGGAGCGGAGGGGAGGTACCTGCAAAGACACTCCGACGCTCAAGTCAGAATGGATCTAAGAGGTATAAGGTGTGAGGAATGAATGATTACCTGGAGGGACCTGGGTCCTCCCTTTATAGGTGATGGTGATAATCTTATCTTATCTTATTTGCTTAAGATAAGGGAGATGTTTGAATTCGAAAGTTAGTTAGAAGATCTAGAGGGCCGATTCGGGGCCTTCTAGAAAGATGAGATGGGTTGACCCGGTAAGCCAGGTTCGGGCTTTGGTCATGGGTCCGGGGCCGGATCCGTAACAGTTGCCCCCGCAGCGGGAGAGCGAGTGAGGTCGGTTTCTCGCTGAGAGTTTTGAGATGTTCTCTCATCGTGTCTTCGGTGCCGTTCGAGTGTTCGTTTGGTGACGAGGTCGGTTTCTTGATTTCGTTTGGTAAAGGATTTGTCCTGACCGTATTTTGGTCTTTGACGTGACCTTTCCGTGCCTGCTGCGCCTGTTGCGTTTTTTGAGGCGTAATTGATTAGTTTGCTTTTCCGAGGGGGGTGTTTATTGGGGAGGTGTTTTTCTCCTTTTTGCCCCTACTATTTTTATTATGTCCAGGGTCAGTTGTGTCCTTTCGTCTTTTTGAAACCGTTTCGTTTTGGCTTCTATTTCCCTCGTCCGTTTTTCTTTTGAAAGAGAACTTCTCCCATTCCTGAGGAAAAACTGCTTAGTGGATTTTGCTTTCTGGTGCTGTTTTCTGCTCCTGCTCATTTCCCTGTGTTTCTTCAAGTTTTCTTCTGCTTTTACCAGGTTGGTTTTTTCTTTTCTGCTATTTCTTCCATATGTTTGTTTGTGTGCCTGTTCCTGTTTTTGTCTTTGCTGTGTTTGGCGTTTTGGGTTTGGGGAAGGGGCTGAGCACCGCCACTTTCTGCTTTGCTTTGTAGTGGTGTTTAGGTTTTATTTTTCGTAATTGTGTCGAGTTGGTGGGCTGATGGTGGCGCTCCTCCCTGTTTTAGGTATGCAGCGTCGGAGAAATGAGGGTGTGGGTGCCCCCATTGCCCCTTCCAGGGGCGTCCCCAATCGCTATGGTTGGGTGACCAGCGATGTGTGGGGCGTTCCGTCGCGGATGACGGAGGGCGATCTCCAACGGCTCCGCGATCAAGGGGCAATTTGTGGTGGCGGTGAAGAGGAGGGACGATATGAGCTCGTGCTCCCTGATGCGGATGAGCGCGTCTGCTATCTAAACCTTCATTCTCCCACCGTGCCGGACTGGATGTGGGTCTACGAATCCATGTTTACTCGGCTTGGAGTGCGGTTCCCTTTTTCCCCGTTTGTCCAGGGTTTACTAAGTCGGTGTTCCGTGGCACCGTCTCAACTTCATCCGAACAGCTGGGCAGCCGTTCGGTGTTTCGAGCTGGTGTGTCAGTATCTCGACCTCCCGACTTCGGTGCCTGTTTTCCTTTTCCTCTTCTTGTGCACTCTTCCGACTAAGGAGGGGAAGCACAAGAAGGGGTATATGTCTTTCCGGGCTCAGCCTCATCGTCGGATATTTGGGTTGTTCGAGGATTCCTTTCACGGGTTTAAGTGGGAGTATTTTAAGGTGCGTCCCGTTGAGGGTCACCGCCCGTTTTGGCTTACTCTGGAAGGCGAGCGCCGGTTTCCGACGTACTGGAATTTTGGCGCCGGGCCGTCGGTTTTGACTAAGATTTCCTACGACGATTTGTCCCGGGAGGATAAGGATATTGCCAGCGTTTTGTGGCATTTGTTTGGCGAGCGTCCGTTGAATCCTCGGGACGTCATGGGGGATCCCGAGGCTTGTCGGACTTTTATTGGTGTGTTCCTTTTTTTTTTTTGTAACTCTTCTAAACTCTTCTGTTGGTTTTCTTTCAGTTGAGATGGCCAGCGGGTTGACGACCTTGGCGAGGTTGAAGGCCGCGTTAGTTCGGGAGGAGGGATCGTCGTCCCCTACCACTCCTGTTTCGAATCCGGTTGTGGATTCTCAGGCTGCTCCTCAGGGGGTGGTTTCCTCGGAGGTGCCTACTGAGGCTCAAGTTCCTCCCGGTTCGCCTGAGGTGGTTGTGCTGACGGGTACTGAGACTTCTTGGAAGAGGGGTAGGGCCGATGAGCCGGGCAGCGAGACTTTTGAAGGGGAGGGCTTGGTCCCTAGTGTGATGGACCGACGCTTCGACGCCACGGGTTTCATTGATCAGCATTTGATGCCTGGGACGGAGTTGTTTTTTGATGGCTGTGACGTCTCGTTCCAGGCTGAGTCGGTTTACCGTGCCCTTCTTCGCTCAGCTGTGGTCGTTCGGAAAGCTGAGCCCGTGATGGCCCAAGCGGGTTTGCTGGAGAAGAAGCTTCGGCAAGCTCAGGCTGACGTGACCAAATTGAAGGAGGAGCTCAAGGTTGCTATTACTGCGAAGGAGAAAGCGGCGAAGTCTTCAGAGGATGCCGGGGCGGAGATTCTCCGACTTGCCGGTGTTGAGACTTCGCTTCTTTCTCAACTGGCTGAAGAGCGGAAGCGTTCCTCAGATGCGAGTTCTCAAGCTGCCTTGCTTCTTGCCGAGTCGGAAACTCTGAAGGCTGAGGTCGAAGCCCTGAAGAAGGAGAAAGCGGCTTTGTTGGCTGATGCTGGGGATGCCGTTGCTGCTACCGAGGAGACGATGAAGGCGCAATTCCTGGTGTTGGCTCCCGGTGTGGATGTGTCCGGGTGTTGGCCCCTGGTGTGGATGTGTCTGTGACGGGAGCCTTCAAGACCGTCCGTGATGGGCGGATTGTAGATATTTGAGTAGTTTCCTCTTGTATTTTATTTTTGAATTTGTTAGTTACTGAATATTTTGGTATGGCCAAGGGCCGTGACTTTTGGGGATCGTTTAATAGTATTTCCGGCCGTCTGGGCCTTTGGTATGATCCGTTTGTGGTGTGTTTTTGGCCGTTCGGGCCTTTCCGTATTATTTGTTTGTTCTAACGTAACCGTTCGTTTGGTCGGTTTTTTGGATATCCGTGCGTTCGGCCTGAAGGGTGATCAGTCCTCCAGCGATGGCCGTGTCTTCGTTCCGTGTTTTTGAGGAACAGTGGTGGCTTGTAATGGGGATGAGGTGAAAGTAACTTGTAAAAAAAAAGATTATTTAAGTGGTTGGGCCTCGTTAAAACCCTTCGTGAGGTGGGGGTGAGTTTTCCTTCTCCTGGGGTCGGAAGGCCGATGTCGTTTCGTCGTAGGATGAGGTCGTTGTCCGTGAATTCTCGTTGGATAACGCCGTGGTTGTACCTTAGGCTGACCCTTTGTTTGAGTGCTAATTCTTTGACATGGGCTATGCTTCTTTCTTCGTCCACGAGATCTCGTTCTGCTTCTTCGTTGTTACCTCCAACTGTTCTTCTAGGGCTGGGGTTCCCAATTTCTACTGGGATGACTGCTTCCACGCCGTATGTTAGTCGGAAGGGCGTTTCTCCCGTGCTCGTTTGGGGTGTTGTTCGGTATGACCATAGGACTGATCCCAACTCATCTGCCCATAATCCCTTGGCTTCGTCAAGTCGTTTCTTAAGACCTTTGACGATGATTTTGTTGGCGGATTCCACTTGCCCGTTTGTTTGGGGATGTTCTACCGAGCTGAAGCGATGGGATATATGCAATCCCTCTAGGAGTTCTCTGAATTTTTTGTCTGTGAACTGAGTTCCGTTGTCGGAGATGATGACTTCGGGGATTCCGAACCGGGTAATGATTTGTCGCCAGACGAATTTCCGGCATTGGGTAGCCGTGATAGAGGCCAGGGGTTCGGCTTCAATCCACTTGGTGTAGTAGTCTATGGCGACGATGAGATATCTGAGTTGGCCGGGTGCCGTGGGGAAGGGCCCGACGAGGTCGATTCCCCAACTGCCGAATGGCCGTTCAGCCGATATAATGCTGAGTTGGTGTGGGGCGGCTTGGTGGAGATTGGCATGCTTTTGGCATTTGTCGCAGCTTTTTGTCAGTTGTATGGAATCTCGGATGATCGTTGGCCAGAAGTAGCCGGCCCTGACGATTTTTTGGGCTAGCATTTTTCCTCCTATGTGGTGACCGCAGCATCCTTCGTGGATTTCGCGGAGTATGTATTCCGTGTCCCTGGGTTCGACACATTTAAGTAGGGGCTGCGAGAATCCGCGTTTGTATAGTTGTCCTGCTATCATGGTATAGTTGGCGGCTTCTCTCTTTATTCGCCTTTCCTCTTTCAGATCTGGTGGGAGGACTCCGTCGCGGAGATATTGTAAGATCGGGTATGTCCAGGATTCCCGATTTGAGGATGTTTGGTGTGCGTGGATTTCCGTTGATACGGAAGGCGACTTAACGACCTCCTGGATCAGCGATCTGTTGCCGTGTCCTGACTTCGTGCTGGCTAATTTGGAAAGTAGATCCGCCCTGGCGTTTCGCTCCCTGGGGACGTGGTGTATGGAGACGTTTTCGAATCCTTCTTTTGTTTCGCTTACTTTTTTGAGGTATTGTTGGAGCAGGGGGTCCCGGGTTTGGTAGCTCCCGTTGATTTGGGAGCATACCACCTGGGAGTCGGTGTTAACTTCGAGTATCTTGGCGCCGACTTCCCGAGCTAGGTTTAGGCCTGCCAGAAGGGCTTCGTATTCTGCTTGGTTATTTGATACTGGGAAGTCGTATCTTATTGATTGTTCAATTGTGATCCCATTTTGGTTTTCAAGTATAATTCCAGCGCCTCCGTGAGTGGAGTTCGATGAGCCGTCGACATGCAGTTTCCATGGCTCGGGTGTCTGCTTTGTCGGAGTCATTTCGGCGATGAAGTCGGTCAAGGCTTGTGCTTTGATCGCGTTTCGGGGTTCGAACCTGATCTGGAATTGGGATAACTCGATGGACCATGCTAGCATTCTTCCTGCTAGGTCGGGTTTCTGTAATACCTGTTTGACCGTTTGGTCGGTTCGCACCGTTATGGGGTGGGCCTGGAAGTATTGTCGTAGTCGTCGGGATGCCGAGAGGAGCGCGAAAGCCAACTTCTCTAGTCGTGAATAGCGTGTTTCGGTGTCTTGTAGCACCTTGCTTATGAAGTATATGGGCTTCTGTTCTTTTTTCTCGTTTTCTCGGACGAGTGCTGCTGCGATTGTTTCTTCCGTTATGGAGAGGTATAGGTATAGTGTTTCCCCTGTTTGGGGTTTTGCGAGGATTGGAGGTTCTGTTAGGACCTTTTTGAAGTGTTGGAAAGCTTCTTCGCATTCTGTCTCCCATTTGAAGGGGGTTCCTTTTTTCATGAGTTTGAAAAAAGGGATTGCCTTTTGTGCCGAAGCTCCGAGGAACCGGGATAGTGCGGTTAGTCGGCCGGTGAGCTTTTGGATATCTTTGAGGTTTTTGGGGCTTGTCATCTCGAGGACGGCACGACATTTTTCCGGGTTTGCCTCAACTCCGCGTTGTGTGATCATGAATCCGAGGAATTTTCCTGCTTCCATTCCGAAAGCGCACTTTGTTGGGTTGAGTCGCATTTGGTGCTTTCGCAGGGTGTACATTTGGTGTTTTCGCAGGGTGTTCATTATGACTTTTAGATCGTCGGTTAGTTGCTCACCGGATTCCGTCTTGGCGAGCATATCATCTATGTAAACTTCTATTTTGTTTCCGGTTAAGTTGTGAAATATTTTGTTAACGAGTCGCTGGTAGGTGGCTCCGGCGTTTTTTAAGCCGAAGGGCATTACTTTATAGCAGTAGGTTCCGTCTTGAGTGATGAATGCTGTCTTCTCTTCGTCTGGTCGGTGCATTGGGATCTGGTTGTAGCCGGAATATGCGTCCATGAAGCTGAGGTACCGGTGTCCGGACGCTGCATCCACTAGACCGTCGATGTTTGGTAGGGGGAAGGCGTCTTTCGGACAAGTTTTGTTCAAGTACGTATAATTGACGCACATTTGCTATTTGCCGCTCACTTTCTTTACTATCACGATGTTTGCCAGCCAGGTCGTATAAGGTAGTTCCCGGATAAAGCCGACTTCGAGTAGACTTTTGACTTGTTTCTTAACCTCGCTTGCCAAGTCGGAGGACATCTTCCTTCTTCTTTGGGCTACTGGCTTGGCCCTAGGGTCTACAGCTAGCCGGTGAGACTCCACTGGTTTGGCTAGGGGGTCTACTGCCAGATGGTGAGACATCAGGTCGGGACTTATTCCCGGCATATCGGCTGGTGTGAACGCGAATAGGTCTCTGTTTTGTTTCAAAAGTTGGGAGAGTTCTTCTTTGAGGTCGTAAGGGAGGTTTCTGTTGATGAAAGTATACTCTTCTTTGGCTGGCCCTATCTGTAGTTTTTCCATGTCTCCTTCTGGTTCCGGTCTGGATTGGCCGTCTAGTCGTGCGTCTAGGTCGGCAAGGAATATTCCCGCTGCGTCCCGGGATTTTTTCCTTAGGGCTAAGCTGTTGTTGTCGCATTCGGCGGCGACTTCCCGGTCTCCGTGAATGGTTCCGATGGTGCCGTCGTCGGTTTTGAATTTCATGAGGAGGTATTTGGTGAAGACGACTGCCGAGAAGTCGTTGATTGTTTTTCTTCCGAGAATGACGTTATAGGCTGTGGAATCTTTTAGGACGACGAATTCGGAAAGGATCGTCTTTCTCTGATTGCTTGTTCCTATGGTGATGGGGAGAGTAACCGAGCCGTCTGGTTTGAGGAAGTTATCTCCGAGACCCGTGACGCCGTGGCGGTGCGTTTGGAGGTTGTCGTTGCGGAGTCCGAGTTTGTCGAAGGCTCCTCGGAAGAGGATGTTGGAGTCGGCACCCGTGTCCACGAGTATTCGTCTTACTAGTCCTGTTCCGATTCGGGCTGATATGACGAAAGGAGCATCTTCGGCCGAGGTGCCGTGTTGGCAGTCCTCGGGTAAGAAGGTTATCGTGTTGTCGGTAGTGGCGACTGGGTCGTGGTTTTTGACGGCCATTACCTTAAGGTCTTTTTTCATTGTTAGTTTTGACTTATTTGGCACGTCCTTGCCCGTGATGACGTTCACTATGATGGTCGGATCTTCTTCGGTGTTTTCCCTGGGCGGTTTTTGAGTTCTTGGGTTGCGTCCTTCTCTCTCTGGCGATTTGTCTCTGTCGGCGCGCCTTGGTTCTCTGATGATTTTGACGAACTCTGGGAGTTTGCCGTCCCGTATGGCCTGCTCAAGGGCGTCTTTAAGATCGTAACAATCATGAGTTTTGTGGCCGTATCCGCGGTGGTAGTCGCAGTAGAGGGCTTTGTTTCCTCCGGTCCTTTCCTTGAGTGGTCGGGCCTTGGGGATGATGCCCCGATCTGCTATTTGGTGGTATACCTCGGTTATTGGTGCTGTTAAAGGGGTGTAGTTGGAGAATTTTCCTATTCTTGGTGGTCGGTGGGTTGGTCGAAGGCTGTCTCGTTGGTTCTCTTTTGGTGGTGGGTTATGACGGGGGGTCGGGTTGCCGTGTTGGGTGGCGACGTGTTGCCGTTTATTGGCAGCGACGACCTGGCTGACTTCCTCGTCGTTGATGTAATCTTTGGCGACGTTCTGGATCTCGTGCATGGTCCATACCGGTTTGGTGGTGAGATGTTTGCGAAAGTCTTCATTCATGAGCCCGTTAGTCAGGCAGAGGCTAGCGACGGAGTCCGTGAGCCCGTCGATCGTCAAGCATTCGTCGTTGAAGCGGTCGAGGTATTTTCTTGTGGATTCTTCTTGCTTTTGTGTGACCCCTAGTAGGCTGATGGGGTGTTTAGCCTTGGTGATTCGGGTTGTGAACTGGGCCATGAATTTTCTTGTGATGTCGTGGAAGCTAGTTATGGACCCATTCGGGAGGGTGTTGAACCATTTGATCGCTGGTCCGGCAAGGGTTACTGGGAAGGCTCTGCATCGGACTGCGTCGGATGCTCCCTCTAAGTTCATTCTGGCTTCGAAGGCTGTTAGGTGCTCTTGAGGGTCTTTAGTTCCGTCGTACTTCATGTCGGTTGGTTTGTCAAAACCTCTGGGGAGTTTTGCTCTTAAGATTCCTTCTGTAAAGGGTGTAGCTCCCATTATGGTGTGGTCGCTTCTCGTACGTTTGGTGCTTCGGTATCTCCGGTCTTCGTCTGAATCGTGTTGACGATTTAGATCCCGAGAAGCGCTGCGATGGTGTTTTTTGTCGTATCGTCGCTCAGAGGATTTCTCGCGTCGGCGGTTGCGTGAGGTGCTGCGATCTTCTCTCCTATTGCGTTGCCGGGTTGACGATCTGCCGCGGTGGGATCTTGACCTGGAAGTTGCATGGCTTCCGTGCTCGTTATTTCGTTTTTCTCTGTCGTTTAACTTGCCTTCAAGTTCTTGGACCCGGAGACAGAGCTCCTGGATGATTTGTGCCGCTTTGTCTCTGGCTTTCTCAGGATGTACCTGCAAAGACACTCCGACGCTCAAGTCAGAATGGATCTAAGAGGTATAAGGTGTGAGGAATGAATGATTACCTGGAGGGACCTGGGTCCTCCCTTTATAGGTGATGGTGATAATCTTATCTTATCTTATTTGCTTAAGATAAGGGAGATGTTTGAATTCGAAAGTTAGTTAGAAGATCTAGAGGGCCGATTCGGGGCCTTCTAGAAAGATGAGATGGGTTGACCCGGTAAGCCAGGTTCGGGCTTTGGTCATGGGTCCGGGACCGGATCCGTAACAATATTTTATAATATTAATTAAAAGAAAAATAAAAAAATCTTCTCTTTTTGTATATTCTTTTTTTTTACAATGAATTATTGCATTATTTGTTAATCAGGTAAATTATCGCTCTACTACTCCAAGAATACTTATAAATGATAGTGCTTGTTAGGTACGTAAAACTACCTAATAATTTCTTTTATTCGATAAAAATGGATTGAGTATGATTGTATGAATAACTTTTGGTCTTTTGAATCAGCGGCTCTTATCCTTAAGGTATGAAGAATAAGAGGAATCAAGTGTGGCCCCAGAAAGAAACCAGAAACAATGAACATAAAGATGGGATTGAAACTGACGATTTATCCACGGCAGTTGGAATCCAATAGCGGCTTGAAAAGGATGTGTGTGTGTTAACATTAGACTATAAGAAAGCTAATTAAGGTGGTTAAATATTAACTTCTGAGAAAGCTGTGATTTAGATTTAAATAATCCAGTATCTCCAACTTTTGTATCAGACAATACCAAGCACTTCAGTTGCCTATGACCTAAAAAGCATCGGCCAAAAAAGTCAGTCACATTTTTCTTTGTGTATGGTTATCAAGAGAGGTGAAAGAATTTTGATGCTATGCAATTTGATTTGGTTGAGAATTATGATTCAAGCTTTTATTTCCTTTTTTTAATGTTTGTTTCTTTTGTTTTGGACTAGGTGTAGGCTAATTTGAAGTTTATGGTGGGACAATGAATTAAATCATTTAACTACAATTTAATTTCGGTTAGACCACTAAATTATTAAATCAGTAATTCAATCGATCCATTCATTGGTTCAATTTTTACAATTTTAATCTAAATAAATTTTAAATTGAATAAAAATATTTTATTTTTTTAAAAAATTATTTTTCTACGAAAAAAACTAATCCAAACTAGTACTATAGGCCCGTTTGAAAATTTTAGAAGTAATTTTTTTTAATTTTTGACTTATGAAAAGTAGTAGTTTTAATGTCTGGTGCAATTTTCAAAACTAAATTGTAATTTTCTAAGAAGCTATTTAGGAGCTTACAGAAAAGTAAAAAAAATGACTTATCTCATAATACTTCTACTTTTCATCACATTTCTATAAAATAAGTATTTTAGAGTTAAAAATTCAAACACAAAATAACTTATTTATAAATTACTTTTAACAGAATCATTTATTGTTTAAGTTATTTTATCAAAAAGAGCTTAATTAAGTTGATTACCAAACCGGCCTATATAATCCCATCAAACAACAACGTAACTAAGAGGGAGTTTACATGTTGAAAATAAACCATTATATAATTCCACTAAATAAAATACGAATATGAATCAATATTTACAAATTAAATTAGGACACAAAAGATCAGGAATCAAACACGAAAATAACTAAATTGAATTTTTATGTTATACGGATTTCAGATTAGTTCTAGACTTGGAGCAATAGCTGATGAAGGGGCAGCATGAATGATTTGATTTCCTTTCAAGAACTCTTTGAAGGTAATTAAAAGGCGAAAAAGAAGATAGAAAACCACAATTGCAAAGAAGGTAATGACCGATATCATGATGGACAAATGCCTGACGAAGCTGATATTTTGCGGTTCGGTCATGAAAACACCGACGCAATAGGCTATTCCAAGGGCACCAAGAGAGAAGCACATGTCGACCGCCATGAGCAAGATGGCGAGTGGCTTACGCAGAGGAACCCCGCTCACGAGAAAGAAACATGCCAACAGAGACGAAGCGAAAGACAGGTTGTTGAAGGTCACGAATACGCTGAATTGAAATGCTCTTTCACCTCCTGCAATAACGGATATTCCAGGGCATTGATAATTGCCTCCTCCTGATTTAACCATCTTTGAACAACTTACATTCCCGTGGTCACCGTTCTGGACAACGCCGCCCGGTGGATTCAGTCCCGTTTGGAAGGTTACGGTTGCGATCACCGTGGCTACCATAGCCAGGTTCCCTCTTATGTCCTCCATCCATTGCCTGCTCTCCCCTTCGTCTGTCAGCTTCTTCAATCCTTTTATTATATCTTTTAGAATAATTCTCCACCATCTTGCCATTTAAATATTCTTTTGTCCTTTCTTAATTCCAGCCATGATTCACCAATCAACAACAAAAAGTAAGTAATGATGATCTACAACTAGCTAAAGAACTTTATAAGAAGATATTGTAGCCTAGTTTCTACGTACAACTATTTGTTAGTTGTAATAAGGAATTTTAATACAATGAAAAAGGGAAGAAGAAAAAAAAAAATTAAACACTGAACCGAAGTTTCATATTTCAGAAACCTACTCAATCAGCCAAATTAAAGTATATATAATATATATGTATATATGCAAATTAATAAAGCTTTACAATAATAAGTGAATTTCAGGTAGTGGCATTTAGCTCTTACAACTCTAGAGGAGGAGGAGTAGTACAAATATAAGCGTTAATTATATGAATAAATACGGAGAAATAACAAAAATCAACCCCTATAGATGATAATTTTTGAAATTGAAATATATGGTAGTTCAGTAGTTGAGACTTTCTTATTTCCCCGAATAAGACCACACATATATTCATGCGTAACTAAGGTACTTAATTGGGGCTATCACAACTCATAGTCATATATAAGGGATGAAAAAGGAGAGGGAATGATTCTAGCTCACCTTGTCTTGCGTAGCTTGCTACTCCTTTCTATTGCAGAAGCTCAATGCATACATGTGAGCTGCGCTATTTATGAAGACTATATACTAATAGGGAAGTTTCCTATCAAGCTGTTTTCTATTATTATTTAATTATTAATATATAATTGGTTGTACATATAGTAGATAGATGACTATTCAACTCAGAGACCGAAGAAGGAAAAAGTCTAATGAAGTAATAGTGTGATGACTAAAGAACGTAGGCGCCCATAAGTTTACTTTCCAAATCAATATATATACAAGTTGACAATTTTCTTTTGTTTCTAGAAAGATTCTTTTATTTTATTTTTTAGAAGACTAAATGGTTAAATTTATCCTTTAAAGATTACTCAGTTTTTAAATTATTTTCTAAAAATTTTTTAATTAAATTCGTGTTTTAAATATTTTAAATTAGTCACATTAATTTTTCTGTTACTTTTATTGTTGATGGCGTCAAAATTTACTGATATGCTACATTAAGTAACACCATACTAATCACATCAGCATATTTGATAATGCTAATTGACGGTTAAAATAATAAATTGAGAGAAATTAATTTTAAGGTATTGAAATCTCTTAAGTTAGGATTGAGTTAATCTAATTTCATAAATTTTTTATGTTAGTATTTAATTAAGACGGTCAAATGTGTTGTGACATCACTTAACTTGCTTTATCAAAAAATTCTGATGCTATGACCATGAACAATAAAAATCCTTCAGAAACATCAATTTAAAAAGCAAATAATCTTTTTAAGATAAATTTTACGATTTACTTTTTTTAGAATGTACATACTTAGATACAAAATCACTAGCTTTAAGTTGTGCGAGGAGATAGGAGTTAGATCTATTATTATTAAAACTGATTCCAATTAAGCATATCAAGTCATTAGTAGCTAAATTTTAGAAAATATATGCAGAGGAAAAATGAAGTTCTTTTCGAGACTCTGATTTTGTTCCATTGTTCTTAGGGTGTGTTTCTGCCTCGCAAAGCAAATATGATGACCCACAATAGGTTGGCCAAAATATAGCCACAAATGTAATTTCAGTGAGGATGCGCGCGCGTGAACTAGTTGTTGTTGTTATTAGCAGTACTATGACGAAATTTACATTGCTCTTATTTAGTTTTAGCTAGTAGTATTTTGTTTCGCACATGGTTATGAGAAACCCGGAGTAAACTTGGAACCGTGTACAGGATGGGTCAAGGTTCTGAGAATTGGACTGGTCATTAAACCATTCTAATCACTAATTTATTGGTTTATTGGTTCAATCAGTTTAATTGGTGATTTAACTAAAAAAACCGTTTTAGAATAGAATAATAAATAAATTATAAATAAACATTCTAAAATATAATTATAGTCTAATATAAATCTTAAAATAACATTAGTAACAATGGAATGTAAAGCGAGCATCTGCTATGGAACACTAGCAGCCACTGTTGCTACATTATCAGCTGAATTCCTGAATTGAATCAGAAAAATAAAGTGAACATTCTAACAGGTCAATACTCAACAACACAAACTTCCCAATATAGAATAGTAATCATTAATTGGCCCAAGCGAGAAATATTGTAATTTGATTTTGGCATAGTTCCCATTTACATTCATAATTGTTCATGTTGAGAGTAAACGATACTATTAAAATTATCAAACATTTAACACCATAAACATCTTAGTATTGACACAAAATGATTGCAGTCAGCACATTAAAATTTTGCTTATAAAACAACCACCATAAGTTATCAAGTATGCTCAACATTGTCTCATATCTTTCTCCTAATAACTGTTGAGCAGTGCTGTGAGCAGATGAGTATAAAGGTTGATCAAGGCTGCTATTATCCATGAGTCTAACTTGAAGACTTGAATCTGAATTTAGAGTAGAAGCTGCTTGACCTTGACCAGAATCAAGTGGTCAGATATACTACAATTTAAGCTTTCAACATTACAATCCAATTTGATATAACCCCAACAAAATAACTTCTTTCTTATGAGAGAAGAAACCCAATTTAATTATTGTTAATTAGAATTGTTCATTCAAGCAAGTATGTAACATTTCACACATTCCCAATAATGAAGTAAACTTCTGAAGATAAGAAAAGTACATAATCGTCTTATATATAGATAATCAGAACTCAACTATAAGATAAAAATAGTATTTGAAAACAAAAGAATCCATCTGAGTGTTGCCAAATGCTTTAAATCTTGGGAAAGTTCTCTTCTCAAGAACTAGTTACATAACTTCATACTTATATTCAGATAGCAACCAAGCTCATGCCAACAAATAAGTAGTCCACTGGTAAAACACTATTAGCAATTGGTAAAACAATTTCTAATACATACAGATTTCCACCATACATATAGAACCATATAATCAGAACCATACATACAAATTTGTAAATTTGTAAAATTTCCACCATTAACATCCAGTACAAGACAGAACCAAAAAAAGAATTGAAGAACCAACCCTTAGAACCAAACTGGAAACAGTTGGAACTAAGACCGAAGCAGACTTGAAGAAAAATGGAACCAAACTTGAAACAGTTGAAATCAAGACCGAACCAAACTTGAAACAATTGAAATCTTCAGTGAAGATGAAGACGAGAAGCCACTAACTTGGGTCCGTGCTGAGAAGCCAGCGAAGATGAAGAGTCGAAGAGGACCTGCTGAGTTACTGGGTTAGGCGGTGACGATCACTACAAGAAAAAAGGCCTGTCGGCACCCTTTTTTCTTGTCACGCTTTTAAAGCGTGCCCAAAAGTGGTCTATGGGCACGCTTGCGAGGGTGGCCAGTGATTTGTGATTTGGCCACGTTTGAAAAGTGTGGCCATAGAGAGAAATCGGCACGCTTTTATTAGGGTGGCCACTTATTTAAAATTTGGCCACGTTTTTTATCACCGCGCTTAAAAACACACCCTCCTCTTCTTTGAAACAATGCCTTAAAAGCGAAAACCCTAACACAGAGCTCATCACCCTAACGGCGGCGGCGCTCTTCACCTAACATAGAGCTCATCGCCGGTGCTCTCGCTCTCTTCCCCCAATAACATTCATTGGTCAACCTCGTTCCAACCCTCTCTAGCAACCCCTCCGTAGGTGCCACCTCTGCCGGTGTTCCCTGCGTCGGCGCTCCTTCCGTCTCTCCTGTAAACACCTATCCCTCCTTCGGCGGTGACTCACTCTGGTAAGGCCTCCCTCGGCGCTCACTCTCTATCGCAAACCCTCCGTCGACGCTCACTCTCTCTCGCAAACCCTCAATCGTCACTCCTCCCTCCATGGTTCAGCACCCGCCGTGTTGCCGTCTCCCTCTCTGAAGTCGTCGCGTCGCCGTCTCCATCTCCTTCACTCGTCGCACCTCCATCAGCCACGTTCAGCGTTCGCAGCACCGTGGTAAATTATCTGTTCAAAATTTTTCTTGATCTGATTATTTGTTTTTGAATTTGATTTTTGTTTTGATTTTCTTGGTTCTTCATTTTTTTCTGATTTTTCTAAATTTATATTTTTTGTTCTAATCTGATATTTGGGTTAGGGTTTTTTTTTCTAAACTTCTTGACATTTGGTTCTGTTCTGCTACAGCTGTGGTAGTGCTCAGCTGCTGCTATGTGATGCTGAACTGCTACTGCTTTGCCTGTTCTGTTATTCTAGTTTTTCTACATCAACTAGCAGTAGGTTAATCTTTTCATACTTTAAGCATTCACGGTTAGGATTTTGATTTGTTTAATTTTTGTTGATTGATATTAATGGTTTGAGTTAATTGTTCCTTTGCTATGTGTGTGGTTTAAGATCTGAGTTGTTGTATGTTTTTATGAAAGAGGATTGAAACTTGTTAAATGAATTAAACTTTGTGTTTAGATTTGTTCTTGCCCCAAGAAACTCTGCTTGTGATAAGTCGTTTTAATTAATAACTCTGCTTGGCGACAATGTGTTTTGAAAGAGCAGGGGACTCCTACTGGGAGAAAAAGTCTAAGGCTGCTGGTCTTAGGGCAACTGCAAACCATTTGCGTGATTTGAATCCTGAGGATGCGCACGAAATTCTTAGGCAAGCTGCTGAAATTTTTGAAGGAATAGGAATAATTAATATTGCAGCTCAATGTTTTTCAGATTTGGGAGATCATGAAAAAGCTGGTATAAATTTGAAGTTTAGCTTCTATATCTATGCTTGTCATCTGTTATTAGTTACTTCTCCACATTTTTTTCTCTTCTCTTATCGAAGTCTGACGAAGAAATCAATGTAAATAGAAAACTAGCTAAGGAACTGGTTGACAAATGGGTAAGTAATCTGAAACTCTTGCTTCAGCATGTATCATTTATCTTTCCTTAAAAATTATACTGATTCTTGAATACATTATAATAGTATGCATTTTCTTTTTTTTACAAGCTATCCTTTTTTCATCCAGGAGTAGTTTTCTTTTTTGGGGACAGATACTTAAAAAAGCACATCATTTTTGCTTTATAATTGCAGAGCCGACCCATATTTAATAAGAGTACACAGTTTGAGGACATGAGAAATGCTGAGGACGACAGGATTCCTTTCAGGAGGCCAACTGTTAAAAAGTGCTCAACCATTCTGATTTAAATTGCTTGTCTTAAGCAATATTTGTCTTATGTATGGCAATATGCTGAATTTCTACAGGCCAGCAAATAAAGCAGCAGGGATAGAATCTAGAGATGGTGATCTTGATTTGGAATTTCCACAGTAAGTCTTGGGCATTAAGATATTACTGGTGGAGCAGTGTGAACTAAGTTGTCACTGATTTGTGTTATAGATGCTAATTGTTCTGAATGTATAATGCAGGCCTAGGTCTGGACAGTCTTCTTCAAGGCAACATGCATCAAGGCCAGAAGCAACACCTTTGGATTTTGTGATCCGTCCCCAGTCTAAAATTGATCCAGAAGAAGTTAGAGTGTGAGCAAAAGCTGCTGCACAAGATCAGCAGAGAATGAAAGTTTGTGCTTTACCTCGGGGTGGGAGTATTGTTTTTTTTAAAGCTTTTTATGATTCCCTGAAATTCTTTAAGTTTTCAAGTGTTTGGAGAGTATCTTACAAATGTAGAATACTGAGGAAGTGAATATGTAAAAATAAAAATTGGAAGTAGAGAGATGTAGTTTTTCTCAATTTTTACTAAGAGGGAATAAAACTGATCTGCCTAAATGATATTTGGACTGGTATATAGGAAGGGTTGAAATAAGTTGTCATGTCATTGTCTACATGTGATCATAAATCTTTTTTCCTGTAAATTACTTGATGTACACAGCTCTAACATAGCTCTTCGAAAACATTTCAGCCTTTCCCAGTTGAGCAAGCGAAAATTCTATCACTCTCGCATATACCAGGTAATAAGTGATTGCCATTTATTTGTTTACTGTTCTGCACTTCAGTTTCCTTGACATACCACATATAAATCGTCCTGAAAAAACAAGAGCCGAGTACAATGAGAGGCCTATAACAGAGTGCTCCCTGTATCTTCCTGTGGAAATTTTCTATTTGTTGCAATTGTTTGGATAATAAATGTGATTTTAGATCATCGGTTTGATAATGTTGGGGATGCGAATAGCAATTTTTTACCAAAAATATGTTTTTGTCCATCAAATGGAAAGTTCTTAATAGAGTATGCTAGCAATTCTATATTTTAGAAAAATATCTCCACTCTCCCTCTCTCAAAAGAAATCAAAATATGTAATTACATGCTCTTTAATGGTTTTTTATGTCGGACAAATATTTTCCTCATTTCCGTTTTCATTTATTTATTTATTTGTCCTTCAAGCCAATGGAACTTGAAGAAGTTCTATCAGAAGGAGATATTGATGATGAAGTTGATGATGAAGTTGCTGATTTTGAAGAGCTAAGGGTATGCATGATTATATATATGATCCTTGTTTCAAAATTTATAATCTCTTTTACCTTTTTAAATGTAACTCTTGTGATACAAGAATGGTCTGATAAAGCTTTTGGGTAAAACTTGCATGGCCCTGTGGCTATGAGGCTCAGTAGTTCTTTGTTACTTTTATTATTAACTTCTTGAAATACAAGTGTCTCAAAGGGAGAAAGAAAGAACATAGAAAAGCTGTAAGGAAATATTTTGCCGTTTACCCAAAAACCTACTTAATAGTGTTTACATGTTAGCGGTGTCACTAATTACTTAACCCATAAGAGTCTCCTAATTACTTTATATGCCGTTTGTTAACAAATTGTTGTTTGGATTTACATCAACTGTACTTAAAGGATAAAATATACTCTTTTGTCCCTGAAGTTTTTGAGAAATTTTAAAATTACCCTTAACGTTTAAATTTTGTTCCTCTAATTTCAAATATGTTTCAATTATACCCTTCGGGGTTAAGAGACATATTTGAAACAAAAGGGACACAATTGAAACAAATTAAACGTCGATATTTTTGATACTTTTCGAAAACTTCAGGAACAAAAAAAAAATGTACTTTACCAACACTTAAATTGGATGGTTTAATCGAATTTTAGACCTTGTTAGGAGAGCTTAATTACCATTTGTGTTCTAATTTGACAATTAAATTTCTGCTTTATCATTGTAAAGGTTTAGTTTGAGGCTTTGGGATGGGAATATGAAATCTATTGCACCTTTTAGTATTTCTTCATACTATATGTTTTGAAGATTCATTGAAACATTTTGATACCTTGCAGAGGCTCGGTAATTTTGACAATGTGACCAATGCTGAGAAGAAATTCATGCATATGTGGAACTCATTTATTCGAAAGCAATGGTAAGTTCTTTTCATTTTGACTCTATTCGCTCTCTGTTCGTTGCGTCTTCCTTGTTTTGATAAAGGGGCAAAACATAAAAAGATGTAATCAATTTCAAGACTGAGACTTTCATAAATTGTGAGCATAATAACCAGCAACATGCATCAGCCATGTATCTTGTGTTTACAGGGCTATTTTAGCTTGGCTTTCTATTATTGCGCACCGCAACAAAGACAAGAAGGCAGGGGGGAAACTGATCACTGTGGCTGATGTTGTGAAGGAACACTGGACAACTTATAGAAGAAATTTTTTTTAGATATGACTATGAGGTAGGTGTCATCATGGTTGCAATTGAAGTTTCATTTGTAACATGATCTTGGCATTTCAGTTTTATCTTTTGATTTTCTTAGTAAAATGAGCATGGTTAAGTGTAATGGTTTATTTTACAAATCCATCTCCTTCATGTAGGAATGTGAATCTGAAGGTGCTAATAAAATGGTAGCATACCTACGAGAGACTTCATCAAAGAGCAAGACTGGTGATAAGTTCTAATGATAATTTTGATAGTTCTAATGATCTCCTAAGTTCTAATGATGAACTTATTTTGTCCTAATTTAATTATTAGTTTTGTTAAAGTATTGTAATTTTTTAATTACAATTTTAGCATGTAAATAATTCTTCAATAAAAAATCAATTTTTTATACTTTCTAATTTTTTCCTTTTTTCAAAGCGTGGCAAAAGATTTTAGCTGGCAAGCCACGCTTTTGAAGTGTGATTGTATGAAAGCGTACCGAAAACCAACCTAATCGGCACACTTCAAAAGCGTGGCGATATGTACACTTTTTGGTACACTTTTAAAGCGTAGCTATAGGTTAATAGATATAGCCATGCTTTTTAAGCGTTGCAAGACACAAAAGCGTGCCGATAGATCTACAAAAGCATGGCATTAGAGCTACCGGCACATTGGCGGATGTGACCTTTTCAAAAGCGTGCTGATAGTTCAAAAAGCGTGGTGAAAAGCTATCGGCAAGTTTTTTTGCACTTTTCGGCACGCTTTTAAATCGTGGCAGAAAGCTTATTTTTTTGTAGTGGATGGAGGACCTGGGTTAGGCGGCAACGATGGAGGAAGAGGCGGTGGCGCTGAGGACCTAGGTTAGGCGGCGACGATGGAGGGCTAGGCGGCTAGGGTTTCTTTGATTCAGAACATGAATGAATGAATTATTGAGGGAAGAGAGGGGGGTTGGGTCACGAGGGGGGGTTTAGGAATGACCTGGATCCGTTTCCTTTTTTTGAGGTAATGACCAATTCGGTACCCGAAAGATTCAAACGCTGACATTTTGGTACCTGACTATTGTTATTGACAAAAAGGTACCTGAATGTTTTAAATTTTTGCCAAGCGTGTCCACGTGCTTGCTGGACCATAGCTTCGGTGAGTACGCTGCTTACGTGGACGCCGGCTTTTGCTGACAAGATGAGTTTTATATTAGATGGAATTTGTAACTAAAACTATGGTTAGCCTACTTGGAAATTAAGTTAACCTAATTCAATCTTAGTTTTGCCCCAATTTAATTTTGTCAAAAAACTCAATTTTGCTCTCTTCGTTCACTCGTAGAGCAGGATCTCAATCTGGAAGATGCAAGCAACTAGGGCTCGTGGAAAAGGTGGAACTGTGAGAAAGCACTCATCCATTCAAGCCTTCGACGTGGATGGTGGTTCAGGAATTGTCAGTAAAATCTATGATGGGTGTTGCTTTTGTCCCCTTCCAGTGGTTCCGTTGAAGTCGAAGACAAGTAGCAACCCTGATAGATGGTTTCTACGTTGCCCTATGTGGAAGGTAAGCTTAGAATGTTGATGGATACGTGACGAAATGATGCAATCTTCTTGGGTTTGTTTTCTCCACTTATTCAGATTTAGTTTTCGATCGCACTCTGATTCATGAAATTTTTGTGTCGTGCTAGAACACACAAAGACGTTGTGGGTATTTTCAATGGTTGGATGAAATAGAAGAGCAATGTGTGGAAGGAGAAGTTTCTTCGGAGAATAGCAACATGGTGGGCATAACAAAACCAAAGAAGAAAAGCAGAATTAATCTGGAGTGTAGTGATGGCCGGGAAAGGGATAGGATGATGATGATGCTTTCTGTGGTGAATGACATGAAGGAGCAGCTGAAGAGGGTTGAGTTGTTGTTGATTGTTATCTGTATATTGTTTGGGTTAAATCTGGTTTTGAGTCTGCTTTGTTTGGCTAAGTAGGAAGACAATGGTTAAATTTAAGAGTTTAAGAATGAAATTTTATTTCTTTGTAATGTTCTCCTAATTGTAATTGAGATGAATTAATGGATGCTATGTTATTATTATTCTGTGATTGAGTTATTGTTGTTGAATTGTGAGCAAGCTATATATAAGATAGGTAAGCATTTAAGAAAAGATGCCATAAACAGAAGCTGAATAAAACACCTGTCTCATAGCATGAAATCATAATTCATAAGTATTCAGAGTAACATACTTCAGACTCAAAATAACACAAGCCAGCCCCAAAAAAACCTAACATGGCATAATGACACTTATGGTCATAGCAAGTACTACTAATCCAAGATGACAGTAACAAAATCACAAAAAACTTGGTTAGCACTTAACATGCCATAATGGCACTTAGGTGCATAGTAACTACATCAGGTCCAACATGGAACTAAAAACAAAATGAAAACCCAAAAAACTAAGGTCACTTCTTGTTGCTTGCTGAAGGCTTTGATAGTTGTGGTCCAGATTGCTTTTTCTTCTTCAAGGATGGGGTGGGCATGAAGCCTGTGAACCTGCTCTGTGTGGTTGGGCTCGCTGCTGCCATGGTTTTCCTAGTCACACTTGGTGGCCTAGATGTGGCTGAAGGTTGGGCTTGAAGAGTGGGCCTAACCAATGGACCTTGTGGCATTGACCCAGGCCCACTACTTGGTCCTGCAGCATTGGTTGGTGAGGGTGGGATCTGAGATTTAGACCCAGCAGCATGCCTGACAACCCTAGGTTGAGCAGGGGGTGGTGGTGCAACTGCAACATTTTGTGTGGGAGTGGGAGGTGTTGTTGAGCTTGCTGTTGTTCCTCTTCGAGTGGTCCTGCCCCTTCCTCTTGTTGGTGGTATTGGTGATGTTGGTGCTAGTGGCCTTGCTGCCACTGGAGGTGCTGGTTCTGAGCTGGTTGCTGGTGTAGTGGCTGCATTAGGGGGTGTAGTAGTTGTTGTAATAGACACATCAAGCTCAGTGTTCTGTGTCAATAGGGTCATTAGTTTAAAAAAAAGGCTTTCTCAGTTCCAGGTCCAACATTTTGGAAAGAATAAGGTTTGCTAAAATATAATTGTTTACCTCATCAAGCTGACTTTTTGAGTGGTTTTGAGTGAGGTCTTCTTCATCTGCAACATGTGCAGCATGTGCAGCCTCCATGGTCTCCTCCCAGTTAGTTTCTTGCTCTCTAGCTTCATCCTCATCAATTCCTTCTTCTTCAGCTGCTGCTCCAGTTGATTTTTCAGGGCAAGTTCTACTATTATGTCCAACCTTGCAGATAGACAATGAATAAAGTAAATCAGCATTCATCAAATTTAGAAATGATTGAATGATATTATGTAAGTAGATAGTGGAGAATAAATTTGTTTGACTTACTCTCTTGCAGGTTTGACATGTTATCTGGCGATATTTTCTCTTGGCATTGTATTGGCTCCCATAATTTTTTGCTCCCTGTTGTCCTTCTTCCTTTTCTTTGAAGGTCTGCCAATAGGACTCTTGTATGGAGGAGGCAGACAAGACAACCCTTCATGATGCTCCCAATACTCTTGACTTGGTATGCTGTTAATGTGAAACTGGTAAGTCCTATTGTATGCCTCAATGGTGAGCTTGTAATGGACATAGTCTTCAGGCTTCTCGTTCTTCTTCGTGCCAAGCTTCCAGAGCAACGTCTCTCCCTCTCTACGTGACCTTTGAGTTTTACTAGTAGTGACACACTAAGTCACAATAACTCAGTAACTAGTAACAGCATTTGCTAATTGGGTTTTAGAGCAAAATTAAATTGGGGCAAAACCAAGATTGAATTAGGTTAACTTAATTTTCAGGTAGGCTAACCATAGTTTTAATTACAAATTTCATCTAATATAAAACTCATCTTGTCAGCAAAATCCGACGTCCACGTAAGCATCGTACTCACTGGAGCTATGGTCCGGCAAGCACGTGGACACGCATGGGAAAAATTTAAAACATTCAGGTACCTTTTTGTCAATAACAATAGTCAGGTACCAAAATGTCAGCGTTTGAATCTTTCGGGTACCGAATTGGTCATTACCTCTTTTTTTTTACAAATTAAAAAACGGCATCGTGTTATCCGAACCGGCCGGTTATCAGTCTGCCCAACCAGTCAGTTCTCGGCCGATTCGACGGGTTCTCATCATTTTTTTTCGAGCGCTTATAGGGGGAGGATCGGACTACTTGCATCGTTGGTTCTCGGTTGAATCAGTTTGACCAGCCGGTCCGGTCTGATTTTCAGAACCATGGGATGGGTTCGATTCAAAGATAAAATTAACTGTTAGTTTAGTTAAAAATTGAAAAATTTGGCTAAAAAGAAATAGAAAGAGATATATTGGGAAAAATTTTGGTATTATGATCGACAAATTTTAATGTTATTTTCAACAAATTTTGGTGTTATTTTTATTTTTGATAACTTTTAATTAGTTAAAAAAAATTTATGTTACTATTAATAAATTTTGGTATCAAAATTTAAAAATTTTGTGTCAATCTTAATAAAATTTGATATCTTTTTTAATAAATTTTACACAATTAAAATTCTCTTTTTTCTTCTTTTTTATTGTCATCATGTTAATCTTCTTTTTTATTTTTTATCTTATTCTTCTTGTTTTATTTTTTATAAAAAAAAACAAAATAAAAAATATTATAATAACATCAAAAAGAGGAGGAGAAGAAATGAAAAAAATACAATAATAGTAATAGTAATAGAAGAATGACGAGTACTACAAAAAATTTTGGTTAAAATAACGGTTTTGTAGAGTAATTATGCACAATAATTTTAACTGTCATTATTCTCAAGATTGCGCTTTCAACCATAATTTTGGACGTCATTTTAGATATTACAGTGGTTTTCGAAAAATCGCCACAATTCTCATGATTTAAAATGGCGATTTTCTACGTGTTTAAAAAGGCGGATAAAATTACAGTTTTCTCCATGTTTAAAATGACAGTTGAAACTGCCATTTTATCCGGTAAAAATGGCGGGATTTTTTTGTTTAAAACAGCGGTTTAAAACGCTATTTTTACCAGTTAAAATAATACTTTTTTATATTTAAAAGGGCGGTCAGAACCACCATTTTTATCTGATAAAATTGTAATTTTTTATCATTTAAAGTGGCGGTTAAAACTGTCGTTTTTATCAGTTAAAATGGTAACTTTTACTCATTTTAAAATCACAATTTTAACCATCATTTTTACTTAATTTAAATGACAATTTTAATAATTATTTTTACATGATTAAAATAATAATTTTATACTATTTTTTAGCGTATTAAAATGACACATTTTGCTTAATTAAAATAGCAATTAAAACTGTTATTTTAACCTCATTGAACAAATAATTTTTTGTTTAGAATTTCGTAATAGTTAGAAATCATAAGCCATAAATAAAACATCAAATATGAGATATAATTTTTATAATTCATACATAGTATCAAAAATTAAAAGTCATACCGCATAAGCCATAAATAAAGTATCAAAAATAACATATAGTTTTTCAGTTATACATGTCTTAATATATAGTCGCTAAACATAAAGTCTTCATCAAAAAAAAAAAA